>NC_141058.1:12827914-13227914 GCF_041138505.1 Cibotium barometz
TTGCAATTTTTTTTCCATTGGTTCATACAAACATTCTCAACCGGGCAACTGGCCATTTTAAAAGTTAAGTTGAGGCACACCTTTCCCGAACACTGGTGAGGGGCTGATGCCCAAGGGATCTTTCTTTGATTGCCTTTTGAAACAGGCCATACTTGGAAGGGTGGGATTAGTGGTACTTCGATGTGTACACTCTAAATTTTGAAAGACACAAGGGTGCGTGATTTTGAGACATGACGTTACATGAAATTATGTTAATAATGTCACTGCAGTTACTGATTAATTAGTGTAAATTGAATACCGGGCATATACCCAAGCAGGCTCGACTGTCGAGAACCGGTGGAGGAGAGCAAGGCACGGTGGGAGAGACAGAACTTAGAGGGGTTTCTGGAGCGGTGGTGGTATTGAATCTTTGGGAATTCGCGTCCAACCCTAAACTGGTACGGGAATTGGTTTTCTGTGGGCGGGACTTTATTTTATTAACTTGATTTGTTTCTCCTTTTCTTTAATATTTTATTATTATTTTAGAAGGAGCGGGGCCATTCGGCGGAGCGTACGGACGGACAACCAGCTTTAGGGCAAACATCACAGATGGAGCCCACGTGGCGCGTCGTCATTGCAGTGACCGTGAGGGTCACGCGGAGTTGGGTTGGAAGTTGGAATTTGGGCAGCTGAGCCAGCTAAAAGCCTGGCCCTAAAGGAAACAGTTCAACTGTTCATCAACAATTAAGCCTTCAACCTAATGGAATTGAACTTTCTCTCTCTTGGTTGTCTGGTTTTCCAACAGTAAAATCTCTCTCTCTCTCCCCCCCCCCTCTCTCGTCCACTCTCCAATTCCACAAACCACTCGGGTTGATCTTCTCCGCCCGACAGAGCGTTGCCGTGGTTTGCTTTGCTTCGGGCGGTTTTCCCGGTACAACAGGTTGTCGGAGTCGCTCAACACGTCCCTCTGATGAATCAGAAGCGGCAGTACTCTCGCTTGCAGTCTTGGCTGCCTCATCCCTCACCTGGCTCAGCCAGATAGGCGTCTTCCCTTACCGGCCTTTCTTCTAGCTTGACTATAGAAACTGGTTGCTGTGCATGAACTCCGACGCAGCCATAGAGATGCAAGAAGCGCAGGAGCACCTACATGGCTTGCCGGACCATATCCAGCCGCTACAAGACTCGCAGTACGGTGATAGCGATCTCTATGCTTCTGGTGCACCTGAGGCTGCTACAAGCGATGATCCGCCCATCATCACAACTTCAGATCTTGATGATACTCCCCTCTTCAGCATACGGTAAGTGCCCATTGCAGCAGTCCCTCACACCATTCTGCACTCAATTCCTTCGAAGGGTTCCTAACTAGAATTGTAGCTAATTTTAACTCACTCCTTGTTTCATCCCCTTCCATATCATGTGTTGGAACCCCCGTTCTCTGTAAATTTACCTTGATGTGTTGTGCCCATGGTGGTGTCATCTCAGAGGCTATGTTGCAGCCGTGCGGGAAATCAACATAGCAAAGTGCTGGCCCTTCTCCCGAAAGCTGCTCGAAGAGTCCATTAGAAAGGGGAAAGACCCGCTGCTGCCTCCATTATCCCCACGTGCAAGCCTTGTACATTTGAGCAGGCATTATTTTGAGCCTGCAGGGATGGCACACGAAGGCATGGATGAAGTGTGTCTCACAGAGGGGCCACAACTCCAGGTACAAATCGACTTGAGCAAATGCGAACCAGAGTCAGATGGCCAAGGCGGCACACCTGTTGAGGGCACGAGTGCTTCTTTTGAATCTAGCCCTCTGGAGGAACAAAAGCCTTCTGCAGGCAACCAATCAGCTGATGCATGTCCAACTACATCTCAGGAACTCAAGGTATCCAGCACCAAAGAAGAGCAGATGGAACCGAAGTCTGTCATTCCCTTTCCGGAAAACATTTTTGTTTTCAAAAGACAAGCGCCCCGTTCCATTCGTGAAATAAGGAAGAGCATCATGGAAGGCTGCCAATGTTTCAAAAGAATTGAGAGTTCAGTGTGCATGCAAAGTGCTGGCAGTATCAATGGTACCCTTCAAATGAGCGTGGACAATCAGATGCCTACATTTAACTCTTCAAATATAACTGTAGCTGCTGGACCAGAAGATTCTAGAAACAAAGAGGTTGCAGTCCATCACAACACCTCAGAAAGTACGTTGCTGGAGACTTGTCGGAAGGAATGTGAAACAAATAACGGGTTTTTTCTGAACAAATTTTCACATGTGCATGTGGATACTAGTGATAACAATGTCAATGATTCCAATCTCATCGAAAAAGATAAAGATCAGATTGCAACCATACAAGCAAGCGGTATACACAAAGATTTTCTAATGGTTGAAGCCGATGTGCCTCTTGCTTTGGAGCCTGAGATGCAAGGGAACACAGTTGCGGTGGCTTTACCGTCTAAGAGAGCAGGGAAAGTATCTGAAGATACAATCTTCAGGACATGCATTTCAGATTCCCAAAGTGTGGATAAATCCCTTGAAACCTTTAAGTCTGAATCATTTAATTCAATGCCATGCTCGGATGCCATAACACAACAAAAATGTCCAGTATGTCTCATCTTTCAATCCTCTTCCAATACTGCCTTGAATGCCCATATAGATCATTGCCTTGCATCCTCTGATATGGAGAGGTCAAAGCCCAAGTGGCAAAAGGCTAAAATCAGGAAGAAAAGGTCTATAGCTGAACTTTGTTCAATTGCACCTCCATGTGTCTTAGATGAGCTGTATGATCTGGATCAAAGTATTTTGCCATCTACCACATCAAAAGAAGACACACCTAGTAAAGTAGACCTGAAGAAGCGAAGGCCTGAAAGATTGACTTTGGGGAGAAGACAAAGTACTCAAGGATCTTGCCACCAAAGGAGAATATGCACATCTAGATCTCAGGGAAAATGTTTCAAGTTGTTTCAATGGAGCAAGTTAAGCCATGTTGCTTCTCCAGGTCATCCTCGGCAAACAAGCGGAGCATCCATGATGGCTTTACATGTAAGCTCTAGATCCCTACATGTCTTTCATGCTCTCATGTGTTGGATTTTAATTTTGTTTTTGTTTCTAAGACGTGTAACTTAATGCTCTTATTCTCTTGTCTAACGTGCGTAATTTAATGACATTAAAAAAAAGGCTTAGACAACTGTAAGCATACATAAAATTTACACCTAGAAATACAAACTAGATACATTACAAACATACTGCATGCAGACATGTATGCATACATACCCCAAATATGTATGAGTAGAACTATCTGTTGAACCATACAACATGGCTAAAGTGAGCATGTAAATGTTAACATTCCATGGCATAAGTAGAGGTTGTAGATACTTGTCCAGAAGAGGTCTGCGATGTAAAAGAAGTCTAGTGCATAATGCAACTATACATTGAAAGGTACATTACTAACGAAGTTTTTCTTAAATAAAAAAGAGATGATAATTACACACTAGACACCCTGATAACTTGAGGATCTGTTATATTGCCTGCAAGTGAGCTACTTGGCCAATTAGAGTGCATTCTTTGCACAACTTAACAGCTCAAGGTTTTAATCAAATACGTTATTTAAGAAAGGGCAGCATGTTACCCAAACTGGACGAAGCTTGAGGGGTTGATTGAATGCCAGGGTCATCACATAATCACTTTGATTTAAGATACCAAAATGGAGATTCCACACGGGTGTGGTTCTCAACAATGTACATGGATGGAATGAACCTGGTTAGTCTCTGGTTACACATGGCATACCTATACCAGTTTGAACCAATTTGAACCCAATATAAGTTGTTGCTAAGAGGTCAGTCTGGATAGCTCTAATCATTCTGGTAATGCCTTACTGAAAACTTTCAAAGCTAGAGAGAGAGAGAGAGAGACCGTGAATTATCTTACCAAAGGTGGTGTACACCACATAGAAATTTGGTTCAATAAGATATTCTCTCCCTCCATGCATTCATTTGGATATCACATCAATGATTAGTTTCGATGTACTCCACGGAGGTGCAATGTAACATGAGTTTGGTGGCTGATATGGTATGCAGTGAACTAGAATGCTTGCTTTTATGAAAGTCAGCACCTCCTGACGGGATTTCAGTTGCAACCCATTGCTAGGCTGACATGAAAAACCAGCGTGGTCTTATTCGTTTGGTTGAGAATTTGGATTTATTTGGTCTTTCATACTTCTGTAGGTCCAAAAATGTCTCTAAAACATATTGATTCTTATCCAACTCCAAAAAAATGAAGACAGTTTCTTGTCACATAATTTCTTAGAGGGCTCCACCTAAGACATGTGTGGAGGGTTTAATAATGCATGAACTGAAAGGATATTCTATGCTATTTTGAATCCTTTTTCTGTGGTAAGAATTGAGCCATTATATATGGGTAAGGAATTTGATAAAGACTCTTTTGAGGTACATGATAAAAAGGCTTTTTGGATAGCAAATTGTGATAATATAGTGGTGGAGGGTGCCATAGCAAAGAATCAAAAGTTTTCCCATCATGGAAGGACTTGGACTAGATGTTGTTCTACTTCTTGCTTACCCCACTACAGGTACAGTCTCTAGAAGTGAATGCTTGCACTTCGGTGTGTTTGAACCGGATATTTGTTCTACATGTCTACTAGTGAATGCAAGTTTAGACTTCAATAATGTTTAGTATTAAATGCATGAGTTTAGATTTTACTTTTGAGGAATACATGAGTTTAGACTTATTAGGATGGATGCATGAGCTTAGACTCGTCGGAGATGCATGAGTTTAGACTTGACTTGTGAGGAGGGATGCATGAGCCTGAATTTGACTTGTAAGGAAGTTTTATGATTTCTTCAAGCAGTTTAGGGGACAGTTCTTCAAGATGCAGTATTATTTTATGTACGGATATAATGCATCAAGAAAACTGTACAAACCCCACAAGGTATTTTCCATGTGAATACAAAAAGAAGGATGTATCCAAGCTGTCAGAATAACAGTATTGACCATCGTACACAACTTTTCTTTAAACTACTCATATCTCTTTTTATGGTAGTTCAGAGTGTGTGAACACCATATACACACACCCCTGAGTATCACAAGGTGGTACCACGCTTACCAATATTCGCCATTTTTAGGCAGTGGGCAAGTTGTCCGGATGCGCCCCATATGCAAGAGCCACTCGGTTGGTTGGAAAGACACACCCTACATAGATTGTTACCATGCGATGGAGACCAAACTTGAAAGACGCTCAGCCATCAATG
Source organism: Cibotium barometz (assembly GCF_041138505.1). NCBI lineage: Eukaryota > Viridiplantae > Streptophyta > Polypodiopsida > Cyatheales > Cibotiaceae > Cibotium > Cibotium barometz. Next base: position 12,833,132 of record NC_141058.1, read on the forward strand.
ATGTGCCTATTCTTCCTCTAAGCAACACCATTTTGTTGCGGAGTTCTTTCACTACGGCATAACATTTTTTTTCACATCTCACATATCACGACCACACAGAAGCATGCACCTGAAACCAACCTTCAAGTCCTTGGATCCAAAACGTCAACTTCGGGGAGCCAACTTGTGTAATGTTGCTGCTGATGGATTGTTGTAGACGACGTGGAGGAGCATAGGACAGATGCTTGAAAATGCATGATTTGTGGGTGTGGCATCCTCATGCCCAGTTGCATAAAACACAGAACAAACATGTGAACCCTCCCAAGGACGATATGATCTCATCAAGATCTCAACCCAAGCCCTCTCTTTTGGGAGCCCGAAACTCAAAGCACTAGGCTAAAGCTACGGGACTACAACAAATAACTTCTTACAACACCATCCTCCAGCGGGCATCCTTATTAGATGATCAAACCGAGCAAACTATTTTTGGATGGGTAATAACGACAGACTATTTCTGGGCGGGTAATTAAGACTGTAGTTATGGCTGAGGCCTTCTATAAGAAGTACTCATAGGTATCGCAAGTATTTGTGGGCTACGACGGTGCTTGAATTACGTAGATTTCAATGGGAGATATTGTTCATCTCAACAAACACATACTCAGTGACGTCTCGATTGGACGGCCTATACGACTGATAAAGATGCATGTTAGACTCAGGATTGTGGCACTATTCCTTTGTCAGCGTACAAAGCTCACATGATATCACAAATGTGAGCTTGCACAATGCATATGCATGTACATAGAGCATATAATATTTGGCGGTGTGGAAGGGATCCAGGAAAGCGAATGGCTGAAACCTGGCTATCCTCCAGGCTCCAGTCACCACTGCCTATGCAACCAGTGGTACTTTTTGTGAAAAAGGTCGACTGTGCACTTTTATCCATACGTGAATTGTTGAATGTTTACCGTTGGCAACGGCCCACAACGATCGAGAGACCATGTGACGCTCAACATTCCAGATTCGCAACTACGAGGTGATGATATTACATCTAAAGGTACGAACCTCCTCCGTGATGATATTACATCCTGCGGTACGAAGTCTATAACCTCGACCATCGCAAACGTCGTCACGCTTCCTAACGTAAGTGGATGGCACATGGTGGAAGCGCAATCTCTAATCTAGCATGCACGTTAATGAAGTCTCTAGCTAGCAGACCAAATAATGCACGGGATAATGCTACATGCATGAAACGTGGGTTTTAATTGGTACACCTTCTGGTAACAGGGGGTGTGGGCTTAGTATGGTGTGTGTAGCCGGGTGAAATTCCCGTGTGCGACATTGCGAGGCCTTTTAGGAGACGTGTAACTTCTCTTTGCGGAAAGATATGTCTAAACAGCCGCCAGCGTATGCAGCAGAATGGTTCGTTGGGGTGGCAGCAGCGAGTTACAACATTGTTGGCATCACGTGAATATAGGTACGGTGAGAATATAATATTTACTTTTTTTTTTTTGGGAGGAACTTACTACCCGGTCGTAGCATTATCTATACGAGCTTTGAATTGAGGCAAGTGCCAAACGGGCCGGCCAACCAACCAACAACCACCAGGGACGTTACGGTGCGCTTAAAAAAAACATCATCTAGAGGCTTTATATATATATAATTTCATTTGATTTTTCTTACTGAACGATTGGATGACACGTGTCTCTACCGGACGGGCCATAAGTTTGCTGCCAGCCAGACACCCACTGGACCCGTCGCTTCAACGCCACGATCACTTTCTTTTCTTTTAGTTGGGTGGGGCCCACTCGCGCGGACAGTCCGACTCCTGTGCTCTTCCAATGGGCGGGTGTACCACAGTACTACCACCCCACTATTTCGACGCGCTTTATATAAATGCTACCAAGATTTTATTGGGACCTCAGCCCACCCACTTATGCGCCGCTGCTTTTAGGCTGGGGTAAAATATAATTTTTATTACTGCGAGTCTGGAATATCCGCTCACACATGAAATCGAATGTATTAGCAGCATGGCGCTAGTGCTAAACGCAACTACTAACGCCTCACGGAGTCACGAATAACGCACGACTCGCGGTGACGAGAGGAGAGAGAAAATGAGAGAGTTAATCACCGTCCCGCGTCTCTAAACTAATACATAATATACTGCCGGCCAACACGTAAGCATGATATAACGGAGGAAATGCCACTTCTGGTAATGCCGCTAGTCGCTAGCGGTGATATATATTGGCTGCAGTGTACAGCACTTTGTATTCAGCGTAAAGGTGTTCACCGTGAACAGCTCCTTTTTTTCAGTCGGAGCACGGAGCATATACCGGAGTTATGGTTCTCTCTCCTCTTCTCTCTCCCTCTCTCTCTCGTTTTCCACGAGCGATTGGTATGTATAAACCTCTTTATCCCTTTACCATCTCCCTGTTCCGTTCGACCTCATCTTCTAGCCTTCGGCTCGACATTATAACGCGGCCCTGCTGTGAGAATACGCACGACCACCGCCGCCAATCAGTTGCAATCATCATTCTCACCTGGTTCTGTTGGCCGCAATCAACGTCCTTCTCCTGCTCTAATGTGAAGGTTGACTTCTTGCTAACCTATTTCACTATCCATACGCGACCCAAAACTTCAGCATTGTACAAATTATTACTCGTCGTCTGTAAGGCCATGCAAGGATCTCGTTTCGAACGCGCCAACTCAAGTCGTTTTGTTAGAGTAGTTTGCCTTCTGACCATCTGGGGTGTATGTAGCCAAAATTCGAAAGGGTCCTTCCTTCATTCTTATATAAACCCCTAAGATTACCTGAAACTTTTCTTTACATCCCTGCGAATATACTTTAAGACAAAGATCAGATCTTTCTAACCAGGCCATGAATCGTAAGGCTTCCTTCGCAAATATTCCAAAAAAGTTTTTACGTGGAGGAAACTTAGAAATGGGCTTACGTAGGCATCTGTGAGACATTCGTTGGCTGGCTGCATGGAATCCCATGAGAGACACAGGAAGGTAACGTGTCCAAACCATATGGGAAAATTTCAAAAGTTTTCCATGTTAATGTGGAAAAAGTGGCCAAATTCCCACAGTTATATGGGAAATCTTTGAAATTTCTCATGTGGTTTGCACACACCTTTACCTTGTGTGTATCTTTAGCTAACGAATGTCTCACAGATGTCACACCTTAAACGTTCTTGTGAGAGAGAGAGAACAGTTGGCCAAAATATGGTTTGTTCAGTTACTAAGGTTTTGAATACCTTAAGAAAATCGTAAATGGCATCAATCTATTTTCTAAATTTCACAAACACGGTCTCTTATTCGCGTACGGTACCTATTTAGATTTTCACCGGCGGATGTTGTCATATATGGATGTCTAAACAGAACGCTTCAATTGACAAACCTCTTGCATGACAGAAATTGAGGATTTATACACCGTTCGTTTATGTTCCTTGCAATGCTGCCTCTATATATGCATTTGCATTTGCTCTCTCGAGCATTTTGTCTTGCCCACAGCTTGGCCAAGCTTCAGTTTGAAAAAGACTTATGCTACACCAATATACGACAGGGTTGCATGATCTCAACTATTCCCTGTATAGTTTTAGTTGCTAACAAGACAAAGGTGTAGTGGATAACACATATAGATACACATACACATAGTGTCCAAGAGAGCCACGTAGGTTAAGTAGTTTGAGCTTAGGACTCTCATTCATCAGGTCCTAGGTTGAAATCCCTTTGAGTACACTTGAGGATACCTTAAGCTTGGGGTGTGTTCACGTGCAGGTAAGCATGTTGGTCTCGCCTTCCACACCCCCCAACGTCTATGTTGGAGCGTTTTTACGATTTCCCACCAGTTCTTCTCGGCGTTTCTACGGTGATAGTGGTGTGCAATGCCAACCTGTTAAGCTCAAGCTCTAGATCAGGGATGGTGGTTGTTGGAGCATCTCAACCCATGACACGTGGTGCCCAATATCGACTGTGCATGGTGTTCTCTCTTTTGGGCCAAGCTACTAACTTGTCGGGTACATCCCGAGGTTTGTCCATTGCCTGAATTGTGACCAATATTTGGAAGGGTAGTACCCTCTTTTGGTACTCGGGTGTGTGTGGTTAGTATTTATGCGAGGGTACTGAAAGAGGGGTGTATGTACAGTTGAGGGAAATCCTCGTGTGCGACTAGATTAGGGAGTGGGGAAAGGACCCACTCATCTAATTGCGTATCCTCTTTTATAACTATATATGTCTCTTGTTCAAATCTCGTTGAGTACACTTGAGGACACCTTAAGGTTGGAGTGTGTTCACATGCAGGTGAGCACGTTGGTCTCACCCTCCACACATCCCAACGTCTATGCTCGAGCGTTCTATAATTTCCTAGCAGTTCTTCTCGGCCTCCTACAGTGACAGTAGTGTGTAATGCCAACTTATCGAACTCAAGCTCTAGACCAGGGATGGTGGTTACTGGAGCATCTCAACCCACGACGCGTGGCGCCCAGTTCCCTCTTTTTGGCCAGGCTACTAACTTGATGGGTTCATCCCGAGACTTGTCCACTGCCTAAATTGTGGCCAATATTTGGAAGGGTGGTACCTGCTTATGGCACTCGAATGTGTGTTTAGTATTAGTGCGAGGGTACCGAATGAGGTGTCGCACTATGGGTGTGTATGTAGCCGGGTGAAATCCTAGGTCAGGGAGTGGGGGAAGGATCCACTCGTCTAAATGAAAAAACAAAGACAGATATATACTTATAAAAGAGGATACACACTTGTGTTTAAAAAATATTAAAAAAAATAACATAGAATAATTTAAATACATGCATGTAAGCACTTGCTATATGGAATTTCTTAAATTTTTATAGTATCACTTACAAAATAATGAATTACAATTTTAGACTCTCAACCTAATCAACAAATTCATAGAATCATTTCTTTCACAAGACATAAAAAAATTCTCACACATTTCTCAATTCAACATTGAAAGAGATTTATGCAATATATTTGGTAAAGACTTTATTAAAATATTTATGTTCTATTATCAAACTAGTGTAAAGAGTAAATCTATTCTAGGTAGTTTTTTTACGTATATACCTTTACTTGTATGATGTACGTTTCACATACACCATGTAATCTTGATAAACTCATTTCTTAGAAAAACACATTTCAAGAGTTTAGATAGAACTCATGTTAAAATTATGTTGTGTAGTTTTGGAATGAGTTCTTTTTTTTGATTAGTCTTAGATCCAAGTTCCTTGCGAAGTTATTGTTTTTCACCACTCGTAGGCACTTTTTTTATCGGCTCCTAGTGGGGTTTTAAGCACCTAGTGGGGTTTTAAATCCAAGACCTCTTGGTCTTGGATAAACGCCTTCATCTCTTGAGCCATCACGTGATTGACCTTGTTATCATCCAAAAGTTTATAAACAAGGTGTATCTATATCGAAAAAATTTGTAGATAAGGTTTTTTTAGTCCTTTCCTATATGGGATTTTTACATGGTGACTTCATGGGAAAAGATGTCTAAGTTCTTGTTTTCCTCAAGTATTCATTGTAGCCTTTGTTTTCTTACTTCATCATTCTTTTGTGAAAAGTGAACTAACAAGTTATGGAATATTTTTTATTTTATCCCATTCACGAATAATCACCCACACTCCTAAGTACCACAATATGATATTTAAAAGTACTCAAATAGTCACTCAAATCAAAGTGAAATGGTGTTTTGATAAAAGTGAGATTGTCAAATTATGATATAACAAATGTTTATTTGATTCAAAATGGAGCCAATTGAGACTTTTTGATCTGACTGATTTTACTAACCTTAGTTAAAACTAGTTTAGTTGAATCAAGACCAATTCACCCAAAAAAATTAATCAATGAGTTTGAGATCAACTAAGATATATTGACATTAATTAAGGAGAATGTAGAGCAATTTTATTCAGTTAGTGTCCTTTCACATCAATTTGACTTAATGATTCAAGTCAGATATACTTAGTTGAGCCAAAAGGATTCAAGTAGAGTTAATTTATCCAAATAACATGTATTCGTCTTCATTGAGACTAATTTGACATAAGTGTGGTCAACTGAAGTGGATTTGACTCAATTGGAGTGAAGATTAATGAAGACTTAATTATATTCAATTGATCTCAATTGAGTTATTTGGACTCCATTGAACTTAATTGGAGTCAATGATCCTTAGTCAGACCCAATTGTACTTAATTAGGATCAATTGGACTCAATTGGGTTGAATTGGCTACAAATGAGACCAATGGGCTGTAAATGAGGTCCAATTGGAGTCCACTTTATCTCAATTGGGCCTAATTGGATCTAAACGAAGTCAACGATTGAAGATTTACTAATTTAATGTCACGAAGTGACATGATTCTACACACAAAGTACTCGATTACAAAGATTTTATTTCATTGCGAAGATCTTTACATGTAAAAAGGCACTTACATATAATAGAGAGAATCCAAACTCGCGAGATGAAGGCTTAGTCAAGAATGGACGACTTTAGTGACATCAAGGTAGATGGTACCTTCCTCTATTGGGTTACAATATGTGGAACACCCTTGTGAAAAATAGCTCCATAATTTTGTAAGCTTTGCTAAGCCAATTGTTGGTGTGTTGGGTGTCCTCATCGAGGTTATTTTTGTCACGACTTTTTTATGGGCTCCACATACTTGATACTTATCTTCTCTTGTTAGTATTCCCTATGATTGTACATATTCATATCAATAAGGTTATCTATTGATAACATGGTTCGTTGATTGATTGTAATACATGACTAATACTATCATCTCCTCATTAGAGGATAAAGATGACCTTGTATTGCATGATGCGATTGCTAAACGAGAGAGACATAACCAAAGCTAAAAGAGAAACAAAAGTTAAAGAGTACTAGATAGGGAAGCATAAAAAGCTATAGGGAGAAAAGTAAGTGCATTGAACTAGGAGAATTATGTAAAAGTAAGTGTGTTGACCGAGGAGAATTATGTAAAAGATAAAACTATCCTAATAGAGTCTACTACATATGAGGGTGATCTACACGGACAAGTTTTTCCTTATGTGGTTTGATTGAATTGATCTGTTCGTCTTTCTCTATGCGTTGGAAGGCAAGGCAATGAAGAGCTTGCTTTTGCAGGGATTGTGCTCTTGCTGACGGGCATTTTCTCTACAATGCTTGTGTTTGCTAAGCGAGCTGCACCTTAGGCGTTGACGGTGAGTTCTCGGCATGTGGAGAGTTTCTTGAACCGTGGAAGCTTGGAGTCCCCATTAGCGTTTTGATCACGGCCGATGGCTGTGGCCGGCTGCCTTGGTGATCCAGGCTGCAGCACTAGGAGGCGACTGTGGTCGGCGATGCAAAAAGACACTTGGATCATGTAGAACTAGGTTGGCGAGAAGGTGACCGATCAGATGCCGTGGATTGTGTTATGGACTTGAAGGCAGTGCACGGCAACTGGCAGAGGTGACAGTTTTGCGGATGTTGCTGCAAGCCGGCGATGGCTGAGTTCCGTTGAGCCGGGCCTTGTAGCCGCTGGTTGCTGTATTGCAGGCTCGGACAGAGGGGGGAGGGTCTCCCAGGTTCTGGCATGTTGAATCATAGTGGTTCGACATGATTGGATAAAGCCATTTGTAGGTGCTGAGATCGAGAGGGAGATGGTGAGTCCTTGGTACAGATCAAACAGACTTGAGAGGGTCGTGTTTTATATTTTATTCACTCGCAAGATGGGAATGCATGGAAGATGGGAGGTGGTGACATCTCTGTTATTGGAGTGCGTCGAGGGGAATGATGTGAGGTTGCTATGCGGTTGCGGATGGATAGTGATGACTGAGAGGAGGTGTTGATCGAGGTACCGTGGAAGATCGTACTTGAGGACATGGAGTTGGTCTCATCAGAAGATTTGGAGCGGATTGTATAAAAATGTAGACGTGTATGGAGAGAGTATCGACATTGATATGTCTACGTCGATTTCACATATCACTCATGAGAGTCATCTCAAACACATGGTAGGAGCAACTTAAGGGCCTGAATCCCATGCAAGTGGAAAGCGAGAAGATCTTTGTAATCGTTTATTCTTCCACAATATATTCTTCATGTTCATGTATATGTATGTGTATATATAAAGATACACACACATACATATATATATACATACATACATACATACATACATACATACATTTATACAGATATGTATATGTGTGTATACATATGTATGTACGGTCATACATATGTGTGTGTGTATACACACATATATGTGTAAAAACGCATGTGTATTTGTTTATGTATATTGGATATATATACGTATACATATATGTATAAATATACATACACATATATGTAAATGTTTATATGTATTTACATATATGTATATACATGTGTGTGTGTGTGTGTCCGTCACAATAGTTATCAAACACGTTTTGTACAGTTTGAAATGTACGATATGTTTCATAGGTCTGAAACGCTTTTCGTACCTATCTATTTAATGTTGCAACTTGCATCATTCTATGACATTTCAATCATGATTTAAGCATGTTTTATAGCTTCTATGAGCTACTTATTAGGCCAATATAAATTTGCATACATATGATTTTGGGACCACTAACACACACCCCCCCCCCCTCGGTCTGTATGAAACGTTTTTGAAACACATTTTTTAAAATGCCTGACTACTATGGTGTGTGTGTGTGTATGTATGACATATTTATATATACATATCTATATATTAATATATATGTATATGTACATATGAGGTCGGGATTTCTATCGAAGGCCCTTGTTGCCTTGGGCGTATGTTGGCCCATATCATTACATTGTGAAGGGAAGTTTGATTCGGTAAATCCTAGCTCTAGAACATTGAAAAACGGATATTAGATACAAAAGCTATGATAAAACTCTGAAGGTTTGTCTTACAAAACATAAAATCCATGTATGATGACATATATATACGTATGAGGTCGGGATTTCTATCCAAGGCCCTTGTTGCCTTGGGCGTATGTTGGCCCATATCATTACATTGTGAAGGGAAGTTTGATTCGGTAAATCCTAGCTCTAGAACATTGAAAAACGGATATTAGATACAAAAGCTATGATAAAACTGTGAAGGATTGTCTTACAAAACGTAAAATCCACGTATGATGAGATATATATACGTATACGTATGCATATATTCATATGTATATTTATATATACATGCATATATGTATATATGTATATGTGCATATACACATGTATATATATACATATACATGTATAAATATGTGTATATTTATATATACATATATATTCACATATATACATATATAAATGTAAATGTGTGTATGTATGTATGCATGTGTGTATATGTATGTATGTGTGTGTATATATATGTATGTATGTATGTATATGTGTATTCATATATATGTGTGTGTGTATATATATATATACACATGCATGTATGTATACATATGCACATGTGTTTCAAAAAAAATGATAACGTATACGTTTATATGTATGTACATGCATAGATATATATATATTTTTGTACGTATATACATACGTGGGAGTCATGTGGTGGGGCTCTTAAAAAATTATGTGATGAATGTTTAGATGGGATTGTGGTGATCTTTTGTCTCCTTTCTTGTAAGAGCGAGAAGACGGCTAAGAGCCTAAGGCAGAAGAAGTAAAGGAGGAACCGGAAGAAGTGGAGTAAGAGGATGATTAGGAGGGGGAGGATGAAAAAGCACGACAACAACAATAAGAGGAAGAGATGAATGAGTAAAAGAAGAAAGAAGAAGGAAGGAGGGGCAACAAGAAGAGGAGGAAGAAAGGATCAAGAAAAGAATGTGTGAGACCCATGAGACAAATAAAAGTACATTGTTTGTACGATCTACTCTAGAAAATGGTTATAGCATGGACAGATGGTACGATGTACCCAATGGATCCTCTGTCAGCTGCGCCACATTCCTGTGTGATAATGGAGACCACCTAGTGAGCTGTGGCGTTCTTTACTCACGATTGGCCCGCCGTATATACTTCCGAGTCAAGCATCTCTGTAGAAGGTTATTCCTCCCTACCAAAAATTTAAGAACCTATAACCACTAGAAGCTACAAAAGGTTCTTTAAATACTATTGCATCAAAGAAATGAAAAATTTAAGAACCTATAACCACTAGAAGCTACAAAAATGGTTCGATTTACAAGTGGGTTCAACATATGCTTGCTTCTTTGCCAAGTTGCAGGTCTCCTAAGCTAGATGTGGGTCAATAAATCTTGAGTTTGTGGGATGTTGCATGTCTTTCAGATGTCTGAAGACAAAGTCTCATGTAGGTGAGATTCAAATAGAGCTCCACTTGGGTGGTCGTGAGGCTCTCTTCCAAACTACGTCAGTTGGATAGTGTCATTTTTCTCCCTCTCTACTTCAACCAAAGTTGAGAAAGAAGTAAAGAGTGCTTGATTGTTTTCTTCCCATGTATAAGTTTGCTTTTTCATAGCCAATGGGTGTGCAACTTAGCTGTGAACTTAATTGTCCTGCCTTCGGGCAAGAGACCAAGCCATCTTCGGGTGGGCAAGAAAAAAAAAATTGTTTGTTTTTTCAAATGTCGCTTGTCTATGTTTATGAACTTCATGTACATAGACAGCCAGACATTCCTGGTACTCAATGACTTCCGGTAGAGGACGAATCCTCTCTCTGCATACATACTAATGACACCCTCAAATCTCATAGAAGTCTGAACAATGGAGTGAAGCATGTTAGACATTCTCCATCCCCTGTGTAGTTTATACCATGCATATCTGGAGCTTTTTATGCACTCCTATGACATCCACATTTGGCCATCTCAACATGCAGCCTCTGCTACAAAAAACGAAGCAACATTCAACCTTTGCTATGAAACACAAAGCTGGCCGATAGAAATCCTCAATGCTTGTGAGAATGGAATCTCCAAGTGTCCTAGAATCTGAATAACCCCTTCCTCTGTCAGCACGAGAAAGTAGTCTGTACATATACTCACTTTGGATTGCAGCATGCTAGGTTGAACCCATTTCCTAAGGTAGTAGAGGTGCATCTCTGATAGTTGTGTTCACTCTTGTTTGGTCAGTATAGGTGCTTTTGGTTGTATGTATTGGAATGGTGGTAATGCATCTGTAGAAAGTCCATATGATGTCAACTGTCATGTGCTTCATACATACCACTTAGTGTCACCTTACCCAGCACATTGCAAAGAGGAAGATAAGGCCAACCATTGTATTTGTTCTCCACCATTCACTATCTCTTCCTTGCAATGAATCCTTTCAACAAATGCAGACAAGTGAAATGATGCATCCGTGTGCATTTGCAGGTTTCAAACTCGCCTATAATAATGTGATGTGTGATACGAACCTCTCTATCTGACTTCCCTGATGTCCGCAGCCCAAAATTGTGATTTTTATTTACATCATGGCTGGTCTGACAGCAGATACAGGGAATCAACAAGTGCCTTTTTTTTAAACCTCCTGAAAGTGGGTTGAAAGCATTGAGAGAGAGAGAAAGAAAGAAGAAAGAAAGCTGTATTAATGTCTACTAGAGGCCGAACTCGACAAATCAATGTACAACTGTCAATGTCTTCTGGATGTCCAGAAAAAAAAAGGACAAAATGAACATGAAATAAACTATGAAAGTACTGAGCTAGTGGGGGGGTGTGATGGATGGAGCACTATTGCTAGAGGCTTAGTATGCAACCTATATGCGTAGGGTATACAAGAATGCAATGCAGATCTGTCTAGCTCCAACCAGTACCATAATGGGCATGTAATATGTGATACATAGGCGATGGTGAGGCAAAAATACCTCGGAGCATGATCTCCGGGTGTGAGTGTAAGTGAGCTAGCCGCTCCTAGATATGGTGCTGATGTCGAGCCCTTATCTTTGTGATCTCCCTCTGATGTAGTCTGGGAGTCTGGTAGCCTAGTGCTCTCGGTCTCCGTCTGGCTCGGACGTCCACAGCGCGCTGAAGTGTAACCCCCTCCTGTGTCAGGGTAGGCATTGGGATAGATCTCTGGAAGAAATCAGTGAGCTGCAGCTGGAGCCCACTTCTCCCTGTGGTATGAGTGTTGGAATTAGGGTTGCAGGAATGCACACACAACTTCAAGAAGATGAGGAAGCTTGAGCACAACACAGTAGTGTATTATGACTGCCATAATGAAAGATTACCAGCCCTAGAAGATAATGGGCGTATATACAATGCACGGGGGAAAAAACCTCCTAGTGAGGGAAAAAGTGCCCCGGCGGTCCTAAGTGTGTTCACACACATCACTACTATAATATGGTAACAAATCCCCCCTGGAGTGATGCGGTGAACAAGAGCTAGCACTCATGTATAGGGAAGTGTCTAGCTATGTGGACGAATCCACAAAAGGGAGTAAGCCCAAAGCTTTGCGAAAAGCTTCGAACTTCTCACGAGGCAGAGCCTTTGTGAAAAGGTCTGCAAGGTTATCCTGTGTTGGCACATAAGCCAAACTGATCTCTCCTGCAGAGAGTCTCTCCCTGACATAATGGTAGTGCACCTCAATGTGCTTCGTACGAGCATGGAACACTGGGTTCCGCGCAACTGCCAATGCGCTCTGACTGTCAGTGAAGATGGTGGTGGCAGATGGCTGCCCAACACCCAAATCAGCCATAAGGCGTCTGAGCCACACACACTCAACCGTAGCTGTGAAAGCTGCCCTGTACTCAGCTTCACAACTAGAAGTGGCCACAGTAGGCTGCTTCTTGCTCAACCATGATATGCATGAGCTTCCAAGCATGAAGCAAAAACCACTCGTGGACACGCGTGTGTCATAACAACCAGCCCAGTCAGAATCTGAAAAAGCATGTAAATCTGGCGGCAATGATCCCCCCTTGGGATAAAACAACCCAAGATGCCGAGTACCACTCAAGTAGCGAAAGATACGCTTCACTGCCTGCCAATGCTTAATGCCTGGGCTATGCATAAATCTGCTCACCTGTGAGACTGCAAACTGAATGTCTGGCCTCGTAATGCATACATAAATGAGGCAACCAACAGCTGTCTGATAGAGTGTGACATCAAAGTGATCTCCAGCATCATGAAGACTCAACTTCAAACCTGTCTCCATTGGAGTAGCAATAGGCTTGCAGTCTTCAAGGCCAAATCTCCGCAACAATGTTTCAATATACTTTGTCTGACACAAAGCAATACCTCCATCACACTGCTTAAATTGTATCCCCAAATAATGATGCAAATGCCCCAAATCTGACATCTCAAAAGAGGCATTCAAATCAGCCTTAAAATCAGCAATATGACTCTCATTTGGTCCTGTGAGCAGCATGTCATCGACATAGAGAGCAATGATTAGATGTACACCATCCACACGTTTAGCATACAAAGTGCTTTCTGTTGGACTATTCTGAAACCCATGTGCAGTCAAATATGCATGTATTTTTTCATACCAAGCTCGTGGAGCTTGCTTTAAACCATATAAAGCCTTTTTTAACCTGCACACTTTGTTTTCCTGCCCTCTTTGAACAAAACCACGAGGCTGCGATACATACACCTCCTCATGCAAATCTCCATTCAAGAACGCAGTCTTTATGTCCAGCTGATGTACATTCCAACCATTATGAGCTGCTAATGCACAGATGCTACGAACAGTGGTCATACGACATGTGGGAGCAAAAGTCTCATCAAAATCAATGCCCTTTTCTTGAGCATAACCTTTTGCAACAAGCCTAGCCTTATGGCGATCCACTGTGCCATCAGGCTTACGCTTCAATTTGTATACCCACTTAGTGCCAATGGCCTTCTTGCCAGGGGGCAAGTCACATAAAGACCATGTACCATTCTTCATAATAGCATCGTATTCTGCTTGCATAGCAGCCATCCAATTTTCTGAACTTTGTGCCTCATCAAATGAAACAGGCTCACTTTCATCGCACATACTAGAAACAGCCAATGCATAACAATCTGACGCATAAGAGGCACCATGAGAGCCAGAACGAGTGCGACTAGACAAAGGGGCATCCAACTTGCTGTCACGCAAAGTCTGCACCAGCCATCTAGGCATATTCCTAGAGCCCTCAATCTCTTGTCTCTCATCCTCAAGTGCATCATGCACATCTGCATCAGATATAGGCTGATCTGTGCCATCATTTAAAACCTGCATAGGCTGAAAAACTGCCTCATGAGGTATTGCACTTGACTGTGCACCACTGAAAAGAGGCAACAATGTATCATAGACATCACGTGAGCTGATATCTGTCTCCTTAGTACATGAAACCAAGGGCTGAACTGCATCTTCCACAAATACAACATCACGGCTAACCAAAATGCGCTTTGTCTGTGGATGATACAAACGATAGCCTTTGCTCTCAGCACTATATCCAACAAAAATACATTTGACAGCTTTGTCATCCAATTTTCTGCGATGTTGCACAGGCACTAATGCATATGCCAGGCAACCAAAAACACGTAAATGGCCAACAGATGGCTTGCGGCCATGCCATGCCTCATATGGAGTGACAACCTGTAATGCTTTGGTGGGACACCTGTTTAGTACATAAGTGGCACACATGACAGCCTCAAGCCAAAAACCATGTGGTAGACTTTGACTCTTAACCATACATCTTGCCATTTCCATGAGAGACCTGTTTTTTCTCTCAGCCACACCATTTTGCTGTGGTGTATACGGCACTGTACATTGGTGTTTTATCCCACGCTCAGCCAGAAATGCATTAAATTCTGAAGACATATACTCCCCCCCTCGATCTGAACGGAGGGTGCCCATCTTACTTTCTGACACATTTTCAGCCATAACCAAAAACTGTTTGAAGCACAAAAACACTTCGGACTTTGCCTTCAAAGGATATACCCATGCATGCCTGGTAAAATCATCAATGAAAGTCACGAAGTAAAGGTAGTTTCCAAATGATGGAGTTTGCATGGGTCCACAAACATCACTGTGAACAAGCTGCAATCTGCGTTCAGCTCTCACTGATCCATCTTTGGGAAAGGAAGCACGCTGCATTTTACCCAATATGCAGCCCTCACAAACATGCTTGACAGGTGCCTCAAGCTTAGGCAAAGAAGACACCATTTCAGATTTCTGCAGGCGCAGCAAACTTGCAAAATTCAGATGACCAAAACGTGCATGCCACAGTTTTGCATTTGAAATAGCCTGCGTATCCATAATAGCACATGCTGAATCCTCTACACATTTGCCATCCATATTGAGCTTATACAGCCCTCGACATAGTGAACCAGATGCTACAATGATGTCACCACAAGAGAGATCATGAACAGTACATCTGTCATCCACAAATTTTACAACCAAACCTGTTTTGGCAAATGCGGAGACTGACAGCAGATTCTTTTTGATCCCTGGCACATACAATGCATCAAAAAGTGTAAAGGTGTTGCCATTTGCAACATTCAGCACAATCTGTCCAACTCCTTTAACGGGATAAGAGGAGTTATTGGCACAAGTGACAGTATTCCCTGTGGGAGCAGACTCAAGGAAAGTGAATAAACTGCGCTGCGAGGTGATATGCTTAGTGGCACCACTGTCAAAGTACCATACATCTGAATCTACTGCAGACATACATGTGTCATGCAAAGATGGGTCATAACTGCACTGCGCATTGAATGCCCATTCTGTATCTAGCACAACATTAGCAGATTCATTGTTAGAAGGAGAGGCATCTGCAACAGCCATACCAGCCTCTTTCTTCTTAGCCTCTTTCGCAGCCAGCTTAGGACACGCTTTGATGACATGATCATTTCCCTTACAGTACTTGCAAAATGTCTTCTGTTTGTCACCCTTCTTCTCATCTTTGTCTTCCTTCTTTGGTTGCGCAGCATTTGCAGATTTCTGCTTACTAGAAGAAAAGCCAGCTTTACCTTTCCCGCTTCTCTGACTAGCACCGAAAGCTTGATCTGCGACACGCATACTATTCCTGTTTTGCCTTGACTGGTCTTCTTGCAGCAAAACAGAAACTAACTCCTCAAATGATAAGGCATTGGGATTGCCTTTCATCATCAAGCGAAGAGTGGAAGCAAAACCCTGATAAGAATCTGGTAGACCATTCAAAACAGTCTGCACAAGTGAACTGTCTGACAGGATTTCATCTGCAGAAATGAGCTGCTCTTTGAAATCCTTGATCTTTGTCAAAAAGCTATCCATAGAATCACCTTCGTTCATATGCTCATTCTCCAACTGTTTTCGGAGATAAGCAACACGAGCCTCATTTCTTGCCTGATACAATGTGGCAAGTACATCCCAAGCATCCTTAGAAGTCCTGCAGGAGCGAATATGTGGGATAATGGTACGTTTGACAGACAGCGCAATCAAGGCATGAGCCTGCGCATCTCTACCATCCCAACGAATCTGCTCTGCTGAAAGTGGTGGTTCCCGAACAGCTGCTACAGCACTTGTGCCTGCACCATCATCAACAGTACCTGTTTCTGATGTGTTTGCAGCATTCCCAGCCACAATAGGACGTGCATCAATACCCTGCACAATATTCCATAACCCCTTTGCTACCAATACATGTCGCATCATATATGCCCACAATGGATAGTTGGTGCCATCCAACTTATCCTCAGCAGCCAACATGCGGAATACATCATTGTTGTCAGCCATGGCCAATGACTGTACTACTAGATGTAAATGCTGTCTGCAAGAGGTAAACCTGTATAAAATCGACCTGTGCTATATAGCACAGCCCAAAACAGACGAATGGGCACCTGTACTGCAGATTTTAATCTTGACAGAAAATCTGCACAGTAGGACGATTTTGCCTGCGCAGTACTTGGAATGCAAAAACGGAGGGCGAAATGACTTCAGATCAAAATTCTGAAACGACCAAGCCCTACGGGCTATCCCACGGCATATACTAACCTGCTGACGCTCGTGAAACCTCGTCGCAATCGGAGGAGATGAAGCGGCAGGTGCCGGTGATGCTGCCCGGGAGGAGGAAGCCTGCTCTGATACCAATTGTTGGAATTAGGGTTGCAGGAATGCACACACAACTTCAAGAAGATGAGGAAGCTTGAGCACAACACAGTAGTGTATTATGACTGCCATAATGAAAGATTACCAGCCCTAGAAGATAATGGGCGTATATACAATGCACGGGGGAAAAAACCTCCTAGTGAGGGAAAAAGTGCCCCGGCGGTCCTAAGTGTGTTCACACACATCACTACTATAATATGGTAACAATGAGTTCGTAGCAGTGTCTCTCTATGGCGCTGTCTCTAGCAAGAACTGGCCAAATCTGCGCTGGTCTCTGCTGCTGCGGACTCCATGATCTGGCGGAGTGAGGGATGTCCACTGAAGATGGTGGTGTGTCTCTCTGTAATGACACACTGTGCTCTGCATCTGCATACATACCGCTCCTCACTCTCAAACCTCCTCCTGGCATAGTCTGCATATCCTCTCTGCTCTGGGGATCCGTGCTGCCCTACCTGCCTCAATCTCAAGTTGGTGTGATGACACTCTGAGCTGGCCAATCGCCACTCGGGCACTGTGAGGCATATACACATCCATGTATCTAGGTCTTTGTATGAATCCATCCGCTGAAATACGCATAAACTGATCTCTGTAGTATAGCATCTTTGGCGGTAGAGGCTGATTGGGTGTAATCCAAGTCTCTTGACTGTATCGCTGCCATAAATCTTGTCGAAGGACTCTGTTCCTCTCACTGTGAGAGAGCCGGATGTGTGGTGCATGTATATCATACTGGAAAGGTGGCAGGTGATCCATGTCAAGACCATGCTTAGTGAGCCACTGTATCATCTGTGAATACCATGATCTCCTATCTCCATTCTCTGCGAGCTGCCTGGACGCCTCAAAGGGGTACAGAAAGAGTACAATCTGTAAAAAATGGATGGAATAGCATTCCCTATTGTTACAAAAGAAGAAAGTAAAAATAAAATGTAAGGCAATGTTACGCACAAGACCTTTGTGTGATCCAAGGCAATGGGGGTTAGACAGATTGGGGGTAGGAAGAATAAGACGGGGGCTCCCCGCAAAAGGGGGGGGGGGGGAGGGGGGATATAACAATCATGTCATGACTTGTGGAGAAGGGAAAGTGTAAGTCCGATTTGTAATCTCATCAATAGGAGCATGAGGATGATGGGGCTATGGCCCACAAGCATAGGTTTATTCATTTGATTCACAAAAAAGTCTGTGGGGTAAAGCCTCATTTGCTTGGTGACAAAAACGAATAATTTAGGAGATCTGCAAGCGTCTGAGCATGATAGAAATGACAATGGGGTCCACAAAGGTTCTTCTAAAAGAAATCCTCTCTATAGTAATGGAGTCCATACTAGAGTTCAAACCAAAAGGAGGGCACTGCATTGCATCTGGCCACAAATGTTATTGTCAAAGGAGGCTTACACATTGTGATGAAAGGTGGCACCCCGCTAAGTAAAAGGGTAATCCATGAAGGAGAATCCTTCAAATTTTGACAAGTATCCTTACGAATGTGATACAAGGTTCTAGTGAAAAGTCTTCCTACTACCTTCCCAACATGGGTGGAATGCAAGAAGATCCTGTTATTCCAAGATGCAACAAACTAAGTAAAGTGTGATAGGAAATCAGATTGCACATTTCTCTTGTTTTCTAGAGCCATGCTATCATAGTTTGAGGCAAAACACTTATCCCCTATGGCTATTCCACTGAATTGTTATCTATAATGTGATGCGGGTGTTCAAACTTGAAGTAGAAGTTGCTCAATTTCTCTAGTGGGCGCTAGCCTGAGTGGTATTTGTCGAGGTTGCAAAAGTGCACAGGTTTTGAGTTTAATCCTCCACAATCTAAGACTCTGAAGATATATAAAAAAAGTAGCCCTTTTGACTAGCCAGTCTGGGTGACTCGTTTCTATGCAAAGACAAGCTGGCTTGAGGGCTGTCTTGAATAAAATCTCTAGCTGACCTGCTACATGGAGTTTGTAGGTGCCCAGAAACTGGAACAAGAAAACAATGGGGTTGGCATCTGCTCATAAACTGCAAAGATCACGAGGAGAATGCACAGGCATGATATAACCACCTCTTTCAACCAGAGACTCTTCATCACCTATCCACTCACTCAGATATGCCAATCATGTGATGGCGATGTATGTGGCCATGCACATGTTTCCAGGAAGAAGCAGCTCAGCAGGCAGCTTCAGGGCAGTCAATCTACACCTTTACAAACATCACACAATTGTGGACAGCTGGTAAATGCTGATACTATCAGCATGGGACCATTAGTTCATTAGCAGCAGAACATTATTATCAGACATCGACCTCTTTGTTTGTCTGCTGATCTTTTCATAGTTTCATTGGCAAGAGGATCTAGATCATCCAGGGTGGACAACTTTTTGCAGAAAAATATTCCACTTGTTGGAACTCTTAGGTGGTGGCTGTTTCTTGTGTAAAACACTTCTCCACACCGGAAAAACAACCCAGGGAAACGTTACCTTGGGAGGCCATTGAATAGATCGGAGAGGTTACTTTTAAGTTTTAAGGGAGAAATCCATTTGCATTAGAGCTTCTGGCAGGATGTGTGCAAAGGGCAGCAAACAAGAGAAGGGGTTGCAGGTAGATGCAGAAGGTCTGAGACTCTTCTCATCACTGAAACATACATAGGCCACCCAGTAAAAATTGAGTCAATAATTTAGTCTCCAGATAACCTCTTGTAACCCTCATCCAGGGACTACAATTAGTGTGAGCCACCCACCAATTCATTGCAATCTTAGAGGGAGTTGCCTTCTGTCCCTGGAATACAGCAAGGGGATCTCAAAAGTGGAGAGCTGAATTCTGCAATGCTACACACTAAAGTGAGTGCGTATACTTGTTTTTCAAGGAAAGCGACAGTCACACACTAGATTACTAGAGGGGCATGTACCACCCTCCAAATATTTGCAACTCAAGGGAATGGTCAACTGGTTGGCACAAGTCTTACAACTGAGCCACTCAGCTGAACACCCTACACAGTTTTAGGAGAGCCATGTGTCGGATTGCATGCTGCTATTTTTCCCCTCCCCAAGGCACAAGCCCTCACCATTGCTGTTGGCTACAAGACCATCTCCCATGTACAATGGCCCATATCAGACAAAACTCTGAGTAATCAAAGCAACAACTATGCTTATAGAAATATTATTTTTGACACATACACCCACACACATCAATTTATAAACTTGAATTCATTTGAGTATGCATTTATTATATTTAGCTATGAGTATTCATAAGCTGTAAATTGACAACTGATTTTATAGTCATGGTTATCTTTTTATATATACTTTGTTCTACTCACGCTTGTGTAGTTGCACTGTTATGCACTGGTTGCAATAGAGATTTATGACTCACCGAACTTCATATACATATTCACTGTCCCAAAACAAGGGCCTACGACACTTCCCTGCAAGCCCCTGTTGGTATTGTGGCCACTTAGCAACCACAAGTTGTAACTCCTTCGGACGGGAAGACCAAGCCGCCTCCAGGCACGCACCACATTGCGACTACAGAAGGATCTACTCAAGAGAAAAAAATAAGATTGTGGCTTATACATGTAAGTGGCATGAAAGTGTGTTTGGCAAAGAGTTACTCACAAATTTCAGTTAGCCGATTATAGGTCAATATCATCTACCCTTGTGGGCACCTCACTTATGGATCACCAAGCTTATCCCGATCATCCAATCACAAGCACTTTCAAGGTGACTGCTCCAGTTACACCTGCCTGTTTGATGCATTCTTCCCCTTGAATATGAACATAGGGTTAGAAATATCAGGTGATATTTCTTAGGCTTGGGTGGGACCACCTGTGCTCAGGCCCAACCCAGCTTATGGATACTTGGCTTCCCTGCCAAGAGCTCCCCCATCCCTTTCCCCTTCTTCTCCCTATTCAGCAGGAGCGGTTGACCAGGATTTACAAGGGGGCACACTACAACCACTCCATCCACCATGCCATTCCCCTGGACTAGTGCACCCCCCCCCCCTTTCTTCCCTCTCCACTGGACCCACAGTGGGTTTCCTTCTTCTCACGGCATGAGGTTCCCTTGGCTATCTTTTCTCTACAAGGAGGGTCTCCATAGATGGCCTTTTTCGTTGGAGACCAGGGTCGCTTGCTACCTAACTATGCCACCTTCTCCCTCACACTGGGTTGCCTTGTTCTCACGTCAGTTTTGAGGCTAGCGATGGAGGGGCTCCATGGCCAGGTTTAATACGGGTGCCCAGGAGCTCTAAGTTCAATCATTTGTTT
Source organism: Cibotium barometz (assembly GCF_041138505.1). Taxonomy (NCBI): domain Eukaryota; kingdom Viridiplantae; phylum Streptophyta; class Polypodiopsida; order Cyatheales; family Cibotiaceae; genus Cibotium; species Cibotium barometz. Next base: position 12,854,306 of record NC_141058.1, read on the forward strand.
CTGCAGCTCGCTGGCTGGATGAAGTTCCTGCCAAGAGCTCCCCCATCCCTTTCCCCTTCTCCCTATTCAGCAGGAACGGTTGACCAGGATTTACAAGGGGGCACACTGCAACCACCCCATCCACTATGCCATTCCCCTGGACTAGCCCGCCTCCCCCCCCCCCTCTCCACTGGACCCACAGTGGGTTTCCTTATTCTCATGGCATGAGGTTCCCTTGGTGATCTTTTCTCTACAAGGAGGGTCTCCCTAGATGGCCTTTTTAGTTGGAGACCAGGGTGGCTTGCTACCTAACTATGCCACCTTCTCCCCCACACTGAGTTGCCTTGTTCTCACATCAGTTTTGAGGCTAAGGCGGCTGCTGCAGGTTCAATGCAAGAGGGAAAAAAAACAGCAATGATGATGACGAGGAAAAATGCAGAAATGGTGTTGGTGATGATGGCCAAACAACAGCATTAAAAATGCAACCAGAATGATGATAATGATGGCGGCAGGAGGATCAAAAACTTAGCCATGTTGATGATGATGATGGTGAGATCTGAGGCGGGCAACAACATACAGATGGGCAATGGGTAGAAGATGATGGTTGCTAAGATTAGCACCACTCTAGACGTGCTGCCTAGGTGGCCTTTTGAAAATGCAATCAGAGCCTACCATCCGGGTTGGACCTTAGTCGAGATGAGGCCAAGGAGAAGTAAGAATGGGCTCCAAGAAAGTGGAAAGAAGGTAGGCGGTTGAGCTTGTTCCACATCAAGGACTGGCGAAGGTGCTCCACGTCACAAGTGGGTGGTGTTACAGTTTTATGTTTTTACACATGGCTGAAACCCTAATTCTATGCATGGCTGAAACCCTAGCATGGGCTGCACAGACAGGCAACAAGAGAGGGTGGGGAAGATGCTTGTGGCTGATGGGAGAAGGGCATGTGAGGGAAGAATGGAAAAAGAGCAGTACAAGTGGGTTGAATATATGCTAATTCACGAAACCCTAATCTCCAATAATTTCTCAAAGTTATAAGAATGAAGATTTGTTCACGTCATCGTGTAAAGCTTGCTAAGAAACTTTTGCTTTTATGGCATCTTTAAATTCAAAGCCGTTTAAGAAATTTTTAGAAGTTTCCACAAAAAGCGATTGAGAGTGCTTTTTGTGTAAAAAAGTGCTTTTTGTGTAAAAAAGTGATTTGAAGTTGCTTTTCGGGTTTTAGCTTTTGGGGAAAAGCAAACTTGCTCTAGTTGTATAAAAGGAACCCATGGGGTTACTTTGTAATCATCCTACTAGAGGACTAGAGTCTCGAGAAGAGAACTGGCTCTTGTGTAGGCTTGTTGAATTAATAAAGAAATACTTGCGGGGGTGCGGATCGTGGCTTTCGGGACCAACTTCTCTTTTGTAGGAGCAATCTCGCTCCCCTCTCTTACTTAGTTTATTTTTGTGAAGTTTTGTGATTTATTTATTCCGCTGCTATTCTGTATTGTTTGGTGTGCTACAATATCATCACCTTCCATTGGCCTCCTGAAGGCTGAATACAGGCATCGCATGTGCCTCTCCTACCTTTGGGAGTACCTTTGGCTCGGGGGGTCACTCATAAATATGTAAGCGTAGCACATGGGTTCAACAAAAGGGGTTTTTTAAATTCTTTTTTTACACATTTTTTACATACAGAAAGGTATTATTTAAAGGGGATATTCACAGATTGAATAGAAAAAGGGTGTGTTTTATTTATGAAAATTTCATAGATAAGGGGTTTTTAAAGTAGGCCTTGAATGCACGTGATACAGAGGATTTATATATAGTGAACCCCTTGAGACCTTTGGCCAGTTTACAGGGTATCAGAGCTCATGTTTCGTCATCTTTTTAAAGAAGGCAGATCCTTTGTTGTTGCACTTTCGCAAACATAACACAAAACCAAGACAAAGATGAGGAGACTTCTAACGAGGAAGAGTACTAGGCACAAAGAGAATTGATTTTGCTTGGGAAAAGCAATCAAAAAGGAAACATGGACTAAAGACACATGAAGGTGCACAGTGATGGTGCAATGACATCTGAAGTCTAGGCATGTGTAAACGAGATGGTCAAAGTCAAGAAGCATGATTGTTTGACCAAAAAGAAAAGTTTGATTGGAGGTTTCCTAGGTCATGGTAACAACATGTCTGAAGTTTGAACCGATTGCGAGCGTGGGAACATCAAAAAGCAGCCAAGTTTGACCAATTTCAAACAAGGTTAACCAGATTCTATCAATTTTGACAAGAGTTTTTCCACGTGGTCATAGCTGACCAAGGTTGACCACAGATGACTAGATTTGACAAAGTTTGACTCTTGATTGCTTTCCAAGGTCGGGAAGGAGACTTCGAACAGAAAGTTGAGCACCAATTGGCTAGATGTGTGGAGAGCAGTGTTTTATTGCTACAAACTCAAGAAAAAAGCGAGAGCTTTGTCAAGGATTAGCAGAGTCTTTTCCATGTTAATGGTATATAATTCATGGTTTGACCTTGTGTATTGGAGGTATTCTAATGGTATGGGATATTAGAATTTGTCATTTATGCAACCATCTCATATGTGAGGTATTCTGGTATCACATACGGAAGCTCAGGGAGTCTTCTTTCAGCCCTAAACACCATCCTGGAACAAGCTTGATGCAAAATGCATATAGAGAAGAGAGAAGAGAGAGAGAGAGAGCTGAGTATTCAGTATATTTATATGGTACAAAAAGGATGTACAAATCTTACAGCCACAAGGTGCCTTTGAAAAGGTGGAAAGTCACTCATATATGGTACAAAAAGGATGTACAAATCTTAATCTTACAGCCATAAGGTGCCTTGGAAAAGGTGGAAAGTCACTCATCTATCCCTAAATCTATGACTCAATCCAAGAACAACTGAATGACCTAAACAATGAGCAAACATGTCTTATATAGCTCCTTGACTTCCTTATGGATCCTGGACAAATATTCCACAAATTGTTGCAGCCGATAGAGGAATTCTCATGCATAAACTGGTCGACAACCTCCTGTGCCCCTCCACAAGGTACTCCTACTTATATTAATAGTATATGCTCCAAAATCTGGTTTTGATATGGTTCTTTATCTTGTTGCCCTTTTGGATTAGTCCTGGGATTAGCCTGCACATGTCTTGCACATGACATCTGGTGGTATGGGACACTAGAATATGTCGTATGTGGTGAAAAGAATTATGGGTGATTTGCTAGTAATATGGATGGGCTCAGTCTGTTCACGAAGGGCAGCAACCCAACATTGTTGAGCAATGGTGTTCCATAGGGATGCTTGGGTGTTGTTGAGACCGAAGGTAAGAGATCTTCGGAAAAGGAAAGTAAAAGGTAAATCACCAGGCGTAATCTTGTGGATGCACAATGGATGGAGGAGGGCGATTTGGTAGATACACATGTTTTGGATCTTTATCTAGAGGCTTTTTAGTTGAGGCGTACTAGTTCAGTCACTTTTGTGTTTGGAGCATCGCTTGATGCTCAAGAGGGGGGCCACGCCACTGCTTTGTTGACAGAACAACATGTTTGATCTATAAAGCTTGTGTGGCGTTGTTCTCTATAGCACACCCAAGGTACTGGGCTGACAGTACTCTGCCTATGGAACTTCTATGATATCCTTTTGATGGTACCATGTTTTGATGCATGCATGTTTAATGCTTGCATGTTTGGATGATCATGTGTTGATCATATGCTGATCATGTTTTGATCATGCGTTGATCATGTTTTGGTCATGTTGATGAACATGTTTGATGCCTCTGGATGCATATGCACTAATTTGTTTGGTACATGGATGCATGGATGAGGTATGTTTGCATTACGGATGCTTGCAACATATTCATATGTGCATTATAGTTTGTGGACCCATCTGCATGGATATGACAAACATAGATGATGTATGTAGTTGAGGATGTGTTGCATGGAGTGGACTCTGTTGTAGTGCAGCAATATTTTTTTGTTTCAAGTCTTTGGAGATTGAAGATCAAATAGTCCAACTCTTATCTGAATTGGCATCGTCATATTGCGGGAATGAGGTGGAACAAGAGAGGGTTTTTGTGATATGCCTCTATTCCATCATCTATGCGCAATCGAGGACGATTTCATTTCTTTAAGAGGGGGATATGTTACAATTTATGTTTTTACACGTGGCTGAAACCCTAATTCTATGCATGGCTGAAACCCTAACCCTGTAGTGAAACCCTAGCCCTAGGCCTATTTCACAGACAGACAGGCAAGAGAGGGTAGGGAAGATGCTTGTGGGCTGATAGGAGAAGGGCATGTGAGGGAAGAAGGGAAAAAGAGTAGAACACAAAGTGGGCTAAAGATATGCTAATTCAAGAAACTCCAATCTTCAAGGCTGAAAACTCTTATTTCTCAAAATTATCAGAATAAATATTTGTTCGCGTTGATGCGTCCGGGAGAACCTGCCTCTATATCCTGTCCGAAGCACACCACCGTGAGGAGGAGAACTATCACCTAGCACCACAACCCAGTACAAACACCAAAAGAAGGCACCAGTACACTCAATTGAGGTCCCTTGGTCTCAAGCTGACACAGGCGGACACTTTAGCACACTCCAAACTCCTCAAACTGACCCGGTTGCCTCCTCAAACTATCCTCCCAGGTCCGCTCTGATCTCCAACACCTCTGACCATCCACCAAAATAGCTTAGTTGACCTCAGCTGACATCCAATTGACCAGAAACTCTCTCAGCTGATGCAGAACTAGCTGTAAACTGCCTCCGAAATCCTCCACTTGTTCCCAGTCAGAAAATTGTCCTCTAGGCTCCTCTATTATCCTCTAGGGTCCGCTAACCTTAAAACCACAATCCCAGGACCCTTTGTTGACCCTCTGTTGCTCTTCTGGCTTCTGCTGATCCTCCTCAAACTGAAAACTGCCTTAGCAGTCTGACACAGAACCGCCTGACTCGGAACCCTCAACTGACACAGAAACCTTCTCTAAATGTCCGCAGACTCTCTTTGGTTCTTAGTATGCCCTCACCTTGCAAGGATACCACACTATAGGCTCTCTACTGACTACAGCTGACACAGAGTTGCTTCCAAATTGACTGTCCCCTCAAGGATAACTAAAATTGACTCAGCTGATGCAGGTTCTCTCTCCTCTGCGTCAGTTGACACCTCTAGATACTCAGAACACTCAAACCAAGCATGGATCCATCCTTTTGGACACTTAGCTGACAGCAGTTGACTAACAATTGCCACAGAAACCCCATCAGACCACAAAGTCTTCTGATTGCTGACAGCTCAACTGTGAAAGACTTCTATTAGTCAGCTCTGACTCATGATCGATTCCCTTCAACTTAGACAAACCAAAGCAAGGTCCCTAAATCTTCAGCTGACTGTTCTGATGTCTAGTTGACAGAACTAACTCAGAACCTTCTCTTTTGAACTGACACACACTGATTTAGCACTGACCCAAAATCAGATCCCTAGTCTTCAGACTCTCACACTGAAGAGCTTCATCTCAATAAACTCAATGTAAATAACTCAATCATCCCAACCAAAACATCAAAACAAAAGATGGGACCCAAACTCTCTATCTACTTCAGATAAACAAAATCGCTTCATTGTCTTAATAGCCTAGAGACATGGGCACTAACATTTCAGAAGAAAACACAAAACTCAAGGATCCCTCGCAAGCAAACCCTGGCGACAACTGGGGACACTCCACCCAGCCAACTCTATTCTCTAGCTCACCCTCTTCTTTGCTCCAAACAATTCCTCACACTGTTGTCTTCCTTTGCTATCTTCAAAAATAAACTGTAGGAACTCTAGCCTGCAACTTCACAAAGAACTTTGATCTGCAGGAACTCTCTCAACTGCAATCGCCTTCACTCTATCCTCTAGTGGTCGCTCTCGCTACACACTCAATGAACCACACACGAAAATTTCCCAAATTCACCTTCATAAGCCCCATTGCCACCTTGATTCCTTCTAGAAAAATTGCGCCGCCGGTCTTCATCATTTGCCCATGCACTTTCTATTTTATTCACGCACCTGCGTTTATCCACTTGACCATGCCACGGTAATCTTTTCTAAAGGTCTCCACCATACATCTACGGGCTATTTCATTTTCTAGGGTTTGTGATAAGCACATCATTGGGCATATTCCTTGAGCACGAAAAAACCCATCAGCGTCATCGCATAAAGCTTGCAAAGAGGAGAAACTTTTTCTCTTACTGCATCTTCAAATTCAAACCCGTTTGAGAAATTTTTAGAAGTTTGACTTTTTCCAGAAAAAGCCATTGAAAGTGCTTTTAAAGTTGCTTTTCGGGTTTCAGCTTTTGGGGAAAAGAAAACTTGCTCTAGTTTGTATAAAAGGAACCCATGGGGTCACTTTGTAATCATCCTACTAGAGGGCTAGTCTTGAGAAGAGAAGCAATCCTTGTGTAGGCTTGTTGAATTGATAAAGAAATACCTGTACGGGTGGCTTTCAGGGCCGACGGCTTCTCTTGTGCAGGAGAAACCTCGCTCCCCTCTCTTACTCTATATCTTTGAAGTTCATTTTTGTGAAGTTTTGTGATTTATTTATTCCGTTGCTATTCTATATTGTATGGCGTGCTACATTATCACCTCCCCTCGGGCTACTTAAGCCCGGATATAGGGCGTTGCATGTGCCTCTTCTACCGTTGGCCGCTTACAGGTGGTAACTAGAAAAGTGCAGGGGGAAGTGCCTTCCAAGCACAAGAAAGGCTTGCGGTAAACCTGTTCTCAAAAGAGGTACTAGATTTACAGAAAGGGGCGTGCAAGAGGCTGGCCGCAAACTTACGGACCTCCAACTCTTCCACATCCATGGTCTCTCTAGGCGCCACTACCTTGGTCTGCAAATTCATTGGCAGTAGCTCTGCTCATGGGGAGATTCAAGGGCTCCTGCAAGCTTCCCTTGTCGAAGAGTAGGGGTGCATGATCAGCATTAAGTCAGTTTGAGTGGAGACGACTCTCACATTTGAAGAGAGTCCTACTCGGATAAAAAGAAAAAGAAAATCTATCCTAAGCTACTCCTACAACTCAAAAAGCTTGAAGAGCTACATCTTGGAAGGCTTGCACAATAAACGAGAAGAACGAAAAGTGATTCTATTAGTATAAAAAATGTGTAAGATCTCCTTATAGTAGGAACATCTTGCTAGATATAGAGTAGGCTGTAGCATCTATTCTTGACCAAAAGTGTCCTAAAAATAAATGCATGAGATTGGACTATGGTTCAAGCATATAATATCCAATTTATCCAATAGGTGTGACAACCAGCAACCTTGCCCATGCATCTAGGGTGCTGTGTTGCCAAGCATGCCCAGCACACACTCTTTTCTTATGCTTGCTTTCTTGTTGAGGACCTGACAATTCACACCATATAACCAATGGGATGCTTGTTACATGTCGGCATAACAATATAGCATCTGCATAAAACATAGATAAAATCAAAAGCATAATTTACGGTTGCAGAAAAAGGACCAAATTTGTGGTCTCACTGTCATGTTCTTCAAAAATAGTAAGACGTGCTCAAAGGTCCTGCAGTAAGAAAAGATACCATACGTAATAGAGTATCTCATAATCTTATTGTTATCTTTCATCGATTTCTTTCTCCAAAAACTTCCTCTCACCAATGAGGTGATAGCCCAAGTGGTGAAGGTGTTTGCACCAGGAGGTCCTAGGTTGAAAACCCCACAAAGTGCTCCCTCGGTGGCATTGCCTACGGGTGGATAAAATGCACCTACGGGTGGGCGCCTCGTGGCGGTGAAAAACGGTAATATCCTAACCTCCAAAATCCAGTTGGGCATCCATGTTGTGCTCTGATGCATAGAAGCAGGAAGCATACTCTAGGACCCTTGTCTAGGGATTACAACCTTCTGTTTGAAATTGATTATTGAGACATCAACAAAAGAAATTGAACTCTTAAAGATGGTAAAACCACTTTCATATTGTCATCAAAATTACTGGTGTTCTGTGATTGTTTTATTATTTGGGAATAGATGATCTAGAACGTCAATAGTAGTCTGTAAAACATATAGTTCTAAAGCTTCTGAAAAGATTTTTGGCAAGATACTGACTTGTGATGTCATCCTCTTTAACAGGAAAGCAAACTTCGCCATGTCAAGAAAGCAAACTCTCTGGGCAGGACACTGAATTGGAACTCTAAGACAATGCTGAGAAATACCAATAACCTGAAAAGAAAAAATGATGCACCCATGTCCGTTGCAGGTCAGGACCCTGAAGAAATGAATCAGAAATCGATTGCACATTTCAGTAATGAAGTCCAAGATGCTCCAAATAATGACAAACAAAAGGTCCCAAAGTTTTGGCGAAGGGGAAAAGGTAAAGCCAATCAAAATCTTGACGAGGAATCAGTTCAAGGCTTGACAGACTTTACGCAATCAGAGCTCAAAAAGACTTCTGGAAAACCACTCAGAAAGGTCTATTCCAAAAACCAAAAAACAATGTCAAGGTCAAAGTCGCTTAAAGAAAAGCTGCCCCAAAATGCTTGTAAACAAGCCACTCACCTCGTTGTGTCAGATCATTTGATAACAGTTCCTGGTTCACATGATGCCACCCTTGGAATTCTAGAAAGAGAGGCTAATGTCCATGACAAACATGAACAGGGTAAAACAAAAATTACAGAAAAACCCCACTTGCATTTGAAACCTTCCAATAAATCCAAGAAAAAATGCCAGCACGACAATGCAGGTACCTTTGATGACTCTTCAAACCTTCAGTTGGCAATCATACAGTATCCTTCTGTCCCACAGAGTGTCTTGAATGAAGATTGCATGGTTGACGGAGTGCATTCCAGGGAAACAAACTTTCAAATGGGCAATTGGCTAAATTACGATTCTAGCCGTCAGCAGTCAGAGATGAATGGAAGATCTTTGGAGAAGCATATACCTGTCCAACCACAACTTCTTTCAGAGCAAGCTACAAGCAATCCTAACAATGTAAGAATGGTAGCGGCAGAAAGGTCCATGCAGGAGCCGTCACTACCCACAATTCCACCCATGTTTGAGGGTCATTATAACGAAGCAAGGGGCCGCAACAAAGTTAGAGATTTGGAAGCCAGTTTGATGGAATGCAATGCACCCTCTCTTCTAAATCGTGCTTTGCCTTCCTCCGACAAAAGTTTGTGGGCAGAAAACATGCATTGCACAAACACACCCTTCAGAGCTTTGGATGATGTGCCACAGTTTCCCAGTGATAATCAAACCAAGGAAGCATTGTTTTTAAGAGAACATTCTTCTGAATTCACAAGACAAGCATGGCATCATCCAATACGAGAGGCTCATAGACAAGTGCAAGTAGTGGATTCTCAACAAGCACAAGCACAAGCACCTCCCTTGCTATCGACTGCATTAACTGACTGCAATGATGGCTTTGGGCAGCAACACGGAGGATTTTCTCTTTCTTTGTGTAGAAAGGACACAAATCAATGGCCAGGAAATTGTCAAGAAAGAAGCTTATCAATGGGGGGCTCAGAAGATTTGAGGCCTCTTGTCCCAGCTCATTTGATTGAACCATTGCAAATCACTGGATTAAGTAAAACATCTAGAGCAAGTCATGTGAACCGGGAACTTACAAGAGCTGATATTGTCATGGCTGCAGCAGGTTCTCCCAATGCCTACAAAAGCAATTTGGTCTTACAAGAAAACTTTTATGTTTTGTGAAAAACTCATGACCATAGCATAACTGGCTAAACTATTTTTGTAAATTGCATGCAGGAAGACATGACAGCCATCTTCCTGCCTTCCATAATGCAGAAACTCATCATGAGCTGAATCAAGGTTCCACTCAACTGCTTCTTCCTAAAGATCCTACTATCCCAAACTCGTGTGTTCAAACAGGCTCAAGTGTTGAAACACGACAGGTGCATACATAACTTTTTTTTCTTTGTCAATGCAAGTATTAATTTGCATATCTCATTGAGAAAAACTTGCATGCAGGCTGAAGGTTTTTCTCGAAACCTACCACCATGGATGCAAGCAGCAATCAAAGATCAAAGATCTGTTCCTTTTGCACCGGTTGCAATAAGTGGGCACCCTCTCAACCAGTCCACTATGTTACAAACAACACCCCCCACAAACGCAGAAATGTCTGGAGGATCATCAGTGTTTGACATTGTCAGGAAGCCTGTTTTGCGACTTATGGGTAAAACTATGGTTCTTACCCCTGGAACTGATCAGACCCAGGTCGATATAGGCACTACCCACTTCAATGGTCAATCCAATTCAAGATATATGAACTTTTTACAGCCCATGGGACATCCAGAGCAGAGCTTTGAGCAGTTGAAGTGGTGGAACTCAAGTCAGCAACAACAGGCAGGAGGCCAGACTGGTACGTTTTAATTTACAAAAAGAGCTTGAAGTATCTTTTCCATAAACCTGATCAATGATTTGATTAGATACCATAGATACATCGATGGAATCAGTTATTTATCATTGAATAAAAAATGAATGATCGTGCAGAGAATGGAATGAACCCTTTTGTTCCCTACCCAAGCTTCGCACAAAATCGTGTATCAGGTGAACCCATCATCAGAAGTAGAGAAGACCAAAGTTGGCTATGCCCTGGCTCATGTTCACAGCCTCAACTGCGAGACCTCTTTTCAAGTGCACCATCAAGTACTGGTCAATATGCTTTCGCTAAGAAGCATGGTAGCTTTCAACTGAGTGGAAGTTTTCCGAGAAATGTATCAGGACAGGAAGTATTCACGGATTCATCATTTTCCAGAGGCACTCCTTTGTACGCGAGCAATGCTTATATGAGCTGGCAACATCAGAAACTCAAAAGTCAGTCATCCTTTCAACCTCATTCAAGTGCTTTTTGCCAATGTGGTTATCCAGCCTCAAACAGAGCCTTATGCGAATGCAGAAGGTGCAATGGTTACGAATCCATACTACCACAAGGTCATGCAAATGCTAGCAATCCTGCATATTCTCTGCTAGATGTTCCAAATTCAATGCTACAGGGCCCAATAACAGTAAATGCCCATGCTGTCCCCTCTTGGCTGTCAAATGTGAACAGGAATGACAAGATGCATCAGCCTGCCGAAGTATTTATAATAGATGATGAAGAAGATCCCATAGGCTCATTTGATAGATCCATGCCAAGACTTTTAGGACAGGAACTTGACCTTATACCACACTTAAGGCCGCCAATGTCAGCTGCTCCGCATCCATTGCAGCATCATAATGCAGGAAACATAGCAATGGTACCAGGTAACACCCCTCCCCCCCCACACACACACAACACACACCTCTTGAGTTTTTGCCTTTGAAACAATTGAAAGATAGAAGGCTAATATATCTGATTTGATATCAGGGACCTGCAACACAACGAAACAAAACCCAAAGACCAAGACATTTGTACCCATTACCTACACAATGGGCAGTAAACGTGCGGAGTCTCGCATCATACCATGCAGTGTGACGGGAACAACGTTCCAGGAACTTGTAAGTCAGGAGTGCAGAGACGTAGAAAACTATGGGACAGTCATAAATCCAAAAAAGAGAATCAGTAGCTCAGAGCAGTTGGCGAGAATTGGAAAATTTGTCAAGACTAGTGAAAGAGGCTCGCCTGTTAATTTCAGTAGTAGGGATAGCAGCCCCTGTGACCTTGTGGTTCGAGGTTGGGGAAAGCCTGGTGCAAGGCCACCTATGCAGGCACTTCGAGCTTCTGTTGAGCAGCTGCAAGGTGAGGAAAGCAGAGGTAAAATCTGCATAACAGAAGTGTTTATCTCCGGGAACCCCTCCACTCAACCACTTGAGAAAGATAGTACACAGTGTCCAACTTCCTTGAATTCAAGTAAAGCATCCAGAATAGTTCCATTTTCGATGGAAGTAAATGGACCGTTGGTTGGAATATGTAGCACAAACATGAACCCTGCAGAAGTGGACTGCCAAGATGCTGGTCAGTTCATGTCCACGCCATGTCTATCATCATCAAAGATGGTGCCACCGCATAATGGAGATTCTGTGCAGGAATGTGCCTACATAAACAGTGGTTCGAGCCCATCTTGTCTACAGTCTGCAGTAGCAATGCAGGAACCTGGGTCTTCTTCAGGTTTGCCTCCAGCAAGCTCGACAGTAACAATGCAGGAACCTGGACCTTCTTCAGGTTTGCCTCCAGCAAGCTCAACAGAAACAATGCAGGAACCTGAGCCGTCTTTAGGTTTAACTCCAGAAAACTGGATGAGTCATCGAATCATTTCACAAGCATCAGAAACTTTCCTATTGAAATCAGTTACCAAAGGAGATGACCATCTGCCGGTGATCTACGACTCTTCAAAAAAGCGGTTTCCCTGGATTCCAACAAAAATTGGGGCCAAAAGTTCTGATACATATGCAGCTAACAAGTCGTCGTTGGTCAGAGAAGGCACTCTGGATACTGCAGCCATGTCTCACACATGGGTTAATTCAAGAAGTCAACCTGGCCTTGAAGGTACAACCCAGAGCCAAGGCATGAAGTCATTCAAAGTGGCTGGGAAGTTCTTGATAGCGAATGGGAAAGTGACTATGCTAAATGCGGAAAACGAGAAGGCGGTGGCATTTGCAGATGGGCAATACCAGGGACCACAGGACCATAATCGGATCTCCAATGGCCATCAGAGCATGGGGACAAGAGCTGGCAATGGGAGCATTACCATAAGAGACGCTCCAGATGGGCTTGGAACAGCTGTTCCTAATTGGCGTGCCATCGAGGAAAGTCTCTAGATTGATTCTAATAAATGTACTGCTTCTATAATCATGAAAACTCTATCTTCCAGTGCAAAAAATATATAAGTATTTTTTACTGAGAAGATATTTGATGATATTGGCACAATGTCCCCTTCTGCAAGGAGCATGGAGAGCAAGCAAGATGACATGGTCGAGCAAAGAGAGGGCATATGCATTAGTTTACCCACAACACATAATTTGCAAAAGAGCCATCCAAGAAGCGAGGGCAAATAATCTAAGAGCGAGCTTCGTTTTGGCGTTTGATTTGGCATCCAAGACCATTAAATTTTGGCTTTGATTGATGAATTGAGACTCTGTTGTCTGGTGGTGGGTAAATTGAGACTGTCTTCGTCTTTAAAGATTGTGAAGCGTTTACAGTACCCGAGCATACGTGCCTTACGTACAGCAGCATGTCGAAGAGAAACGGACACGATTTGCTACAACGTTGATTTGGATGGCGATTGATATTGCGGCTTCCGCTAACCAAACGTACCGTGTTGTGACATGGTCGCTGTTGCTTGCATGCCTGCCTGCGTTCCTTCCTTCCTTGTTGCTGTCAGAGCACTTGCATTTTTCTCGAAGCAACAACCAATTTGGTGCCTTTTGGGTCGCGCTACACTTCTAAGTTGGGTCGCGAGTTTGGAGTGTGTTGGTTAAAGCATGATATGATATGATTATTTGGTGTTTTGCCGACCGTAAGTCAGTGCAGTGGATAGAGGTGTTGCTTGAAAGTCCTAAGATCACATGTTCAAGCTTTCACTGTGCAAGCGACACTTACAGGGGTGTGTGTTGTGTTGTACTTTTTAGTTCCAGCTAATTTTTTAAAAAATGGTGTTTTTACTTCAGTTAGTGATTTGTATTCACCCCTTTTATACAACTGGAGTTATTTAAAAAAAACTTGCAAAAAATCCAAATCCCACTTGGGTAGATTCGAACCCACAATCTCCACGATGTGCGGCATAAGAGCGCTATTGTTGGTGGGCTATAGCTCAAAGTTGTTTTTGTGAAGGTTTTTTGTTTTTTGGATCACAAGTTTGTGGTACTCTCGAGGAAACAAGGAGCCTCACCACTCCACTACAATGCATGTGATTAGGTCAACTTTGCTTGTGCGTGTGTGTGGTGGTGTTAAAATACACATGTTAGAAGTTGTTGGTGATATCAATTTGTTATATTGACTAACTAACTAATGGCTTCTTTTCTTTTTGAAATTTGTAGCTTCTATTCAAATCATTGGATTAGAATGCATTGATGCACAAAATTTCAAATGAAGGTTCATATGGAGGGAGAAATAAGTGGTTGGTGTTTGTAGGAATGGCAAAGAGGAGACACATCAACTAATGGAGGCCATCACGGCAGCCAACAAGGCCAAAAGAGCACAAACAAGTGTGTGTGTGTGTGTTGCAACCCAGTCACAACAGCATCTTATTTACTAACAAGATCACTAATTATAGTCCAAAAGCAAGCATCATTATTGCCACACTTGCATCATGGAGGATAGCACTAATGGGTTATTGTTCAAAGACACCAACATGAACATCATGTGAATGGGGTGGATTTCATTGCATATAAGGATGTGCAAAATGTGGCTTCTCTAAAGATGTTTTCACGACCCTCTTCCATCCTCTTTAATAAAACAAACTAGTTTTTTCATTGTACCCAACAAAATTTTTGGAGAGTTAAAAATTTTAATGTTTCACCCATCTTGCCTATTTTAAATGCTTTGTACATGCACATTTCTCAAATGAACGTTTAAAAATACACAAAATATTCACTAAAAAAATACACTAAATAATGTTTTCTTTGCATTTTCCTAGTAAATTTCATTATTTGAAGGGCAAGGTGGCTTCTCAAAATCAGCCCAGTTTGGAAGTATCTTTTGAAAACTAGCAAGATCACAAGTAGTGAAACCCACAGAAAACCTATAAACTATACACAATGGATCTATGAAATTCTCATTTTTCTAACAAAATGTGTTTTAGAATTTTTTAAAACTACAAAGTTTGACACTTCAAATATTTTTAGATTTAAAAATCATTTAAAAAAAAAATTGCATGTAAAACATTGAAGTCTCAATTTGTAAGATTTGCTGAGAAAAATGTATTTTGTGAACACTAAGTAGAATGCTTCATTGATTTCCATGATTTATAAACAAGTTATATTAAACTATGATCAACTTACCTCAAATTTTGATTAGTGTTCATTGTTACCAAATCATGCTCCATTCTTATCATCCTCATCTTTATTATTCTTCATGTGGCCATCGCTCTTTTGGATGCCTTGGCACACAAAGCAATACAAATAAAAAAACTATACATAGATATTATAGTCATTTAATCTTGAGTCAATAAGATGAAACTTTACTTAATAGAAAACTACGTTTATTTAATCCTAACTTTATTCCCTCTTGCTCCAACTTGTGAAAGTTAGCTTGTGTGTAATGTCCATCAATATAACAACTTTCTTGCTCAGTTGGCATGTGTTGGACAACATACAACCAATTCAAAGTTGTGATAGTCCTCCATAAATAAAAAATGGTCTTAATGAATCAAAAAAGTAAGAAAAAACATTTACAAAGTAGGCTTTAAATCACCCTTTTCCACTATTGCCAAGGTGAGATAGCCTTGCTAATTCAAGATGGATGTATGCCGCCTTGCACTTAACCTTTTGAGGTTTATTGTGGCCCTTATCTCTAGACCTCTTTATCAAACTATGTGGTCCTTGGCATTTCCTTCATTAGACCGCGCAAATCTAACTATCTATGGATCATTGCTTTTTCCATCCACTTTAGATCAATTTTATCTTCTTTAATAATGATTAGTAATTCTTGATAATTTGTTGAATATGCTAATCTTTACTATGCTCTGGTAGGTTACGCTAAGCTTGCAATGTATCTTTTCCAGATTTCACTTAACATCCACCCACCTAACTTATCCTTGATGATGTGACCTTGTTTATCACAATGGTAAAGGTATCCCCTAGGGAAGGTGGCTTAGTTGACGTTAATGGATTCAGATAGTGGTGGGAGTGTGAGGAACATTTGGAGTGGGGGAAACTTATCTAGATTTGTATGCAATGGTGGTGGTGGTGGGCACATATATCTCCACGTGACTTGTCGACATTTTCATTGACCTTGTATCTTTTCCTTTTGTGGTACATGTGCATCAACATGACTTGGTGGGATGCATAAACACAAGATGATAAAAAAAAACACAACAATCACATTCACAATTCTTTACCTCATCTCTAGTTTTTGTCAACTTGACAATATATATTGTCAACTAGACAATAAAATTCTATCTAAACTTATACTTGTACTTGTACTTCTACTTATTCTCAATATTTTTATAAACCCTATGATTTCTAGGGGGAAACAGCGATCACGTTCACCCATTTAGTAATAATGTGGATATATCTATTTTAGTAAAATTGGTTCGCTTTCTTGTAATGGAATTTAAGAGTCTCTTACCTTATTGAAATATATGCGCGAGTTTATAAAGACATGTTTTTATAAGTCTCTTGTCATACTTATTTATTTTTCATGATGTTTTACCTTTTAAATATGATCATAAGCATTGGGCATAATGGGACAAAACTATCCCGTTTTATTTCACTCTATCAGGAATAGGAAGACTGTTGATACAAGAGTAAAAAATATTCATTACAAGAGATGCACATGTTTTTAGTGCTTATATCTATTGAAATATACAAGTGAATAGGGTGTGTGGGGGAACAAGCCCTTAGCATCAGCAAGAGGCTGTAAAAGAGAATCTGTAAATGTGAGAGAAGCTGTGAAAAGGTGAGAAGTATCTACTGGGAGAGAATAAAGTGTAGCATGAGAAGATTTAGGAGGTTTGGAGATATTTTGGGAAGAGGTAGAGAGAATCAAGCAAAAGAGGTAGAGTGAATCAAGGAGAAATCAGTGGGATTAGATGCTTGGATGTAAACCCTATAAATTGAGGTATTGGCCTAATGTGAGAATTTGCTGGTTTTTGATTATCCATGCGTACATTAAGCTATCAGTTAATTGCTCACTAATCACATCTTAATTATCATCTAATCTCTTTTTTAATGATGTTGATTCTAGCATTTGATCCACCATAGCTCATCACATTGCTGCAAATTTAACATGGTATCAGAGCCTAGCCTAGAATCCATCAATCTTATGAGCCCATTATCTTGCTAATCACTTAGCTAATTAGGATTAGTAGATAATTAAGATTTTTACCTCTTTTTCAACAAGCTCTCCGCACCCCCAACTAGTGGAGGGGCTTGATCTCCCTCTAGGCTTAACAATAGCCTCCAAGCTTTTAGCCACACATAGCCACAAGCCCCATGCTCCAGCCCATCAACACAAATCGTCAAACCACTAAGCGTTGCAGCCAGTTCTTGACTGCACCAGATGAAATGGCTCTAATTCCTCTTGGCCCTAGGGGTTTTCAAGGGTGCTCTACAAGCTGGTGTGAAGACAGTTTTTGATTTGATCAAGTCTACAGTGAGATCCAAGCTCTTCATCAAATTTGCAGGTGACTTTGGTAAAACAGAGATTAAGCATTCAATGTTTGGTCAAATCTTGTGTTTCTTGGCTTAATCCTCTACTAGACTAATTGCTATTGATGGCCTTGAAAGGATTTGAGCTCATTTGAACTCTAAGGCCCCAGATTTGGACTCCTCGCATACTCTGTTTTTTATACACAAAACAAAGGATTAATTTGCTAATCAGTTATTAATCAATACTAATCACTATATTTTGGTGCAATTGAGGGCACACACTTGAACAAATATAAAATCATTAAGCAACAACTGTCAGCCATTGGCAAAAAGGTAGAAGATGATGAGGCACTAGCAGTGCTTCTGAAGAGTTTGGACAAAGGTGAATATGAAAACATTGTAGCAACATTAAAGAATGTACTTGAATTGAAGCTGCACGAGATAGAAGGAGCTCTACTAGAGTAAGAGACTAGAGTCAAAGAGAAGAAATGGCTGGACTCAATGACTGGAGAAGAAAAAGCATTCTTCACCCGAGGAGGATTCTCTCAAGGACGAGGACAAGGAAGAGGTAGAGTAGGAGGAAGGACCTTCACTTGCCACAACTTTGGAAAGCCAGGACACATGGCAAGAGACTGCTACAGCAAACCCAGTGGAGAAGGAACAACATTGGCAAACTTCATGGAGGCTCCTAAGGAAGTGGAGTCAGATCATCTAATCTGAGAGAGAGAGAGAGAGAGAGAGAAACCCCACAACCCAATGTAACCTGCTCCAACAGAGTAAAACTACCTCTAAGAGCCACCGATGATGTAGGCCATGTGGTAGATGTATGTGTGAGCACTTTAGTCAAGGTCACAGGCACTTGTAGTAGCCTTGGACACATAGAGAGAGAGAGAGAGAGTCAAGGACTATGAGTTTAGGGACTTGACGCACTGTTCGCGGACTATCAAGTAAGAGGGAAACTTGGTATAGGCTCCAAGTGTGTGCTAAGAGTATTCACTGGAGGGGAGGTGTTGAAATATACAAGTGAATAGGGTGTGTGCAGGAACAAGACCTTAGCAAGAGGCTGTAAAAGAGAATCTGTAAATGTGAGAGAAGCTGTGAAAAGGTGAGAAGTATCTCTACTGGGAGAGAGAATAAAGGGTAGCATGAGAAGATTTAGGAGGTGTGGAGATATTCTGGGAAGAGGTGGAGAGAATCAAGCAAAAGAGGTGTAGTGAATCAAGGAGAAATCAGTGGGATTAGATGCTTGGATGTAAACCCTACTATAAATTGAGGCATTGGCCTAATGAGAATTTGCTGGTTTTTTATTATCCATGCGTACATTAAGCTATCAGTTAATTGCTCACTAATCACTAATCACATCTTAATTATCATCTAATCTCTTTTTTAATGATGTTGATTATAGCATTTGATCCACCATAGCTCATCACATTGCTGCAAATTTAACAATATCAGCACCCTAAACAAGAAGAGTGTTCATACAAGAGTAAATAATATTCACTACAAGAGATGATCATGTTTTTAGTGATTGTATCAGCCCACTAAATAGAAAACACACCAAGTGTTGAGGCCCTGAAACATTGTTATCAACACTAATATAAATGTTCCTAGGAATTTGTTTCTATATACGCTCACATGAGATTGGCATTGGTGTGCTTTTATTAGCATAAAAAGTAGCACATAAAACAACACAAATAAGAGCATGTATATCAATATATATAGCATTGCACATATCAGCACTATGCAAATTTATAAATTTTTTGGGTGGATTGGAGATTTTTCATGATTTGTGTTAACTTTTAAATTTTATTCATACTATTATCATATAGAAAACAATAAAGAAGAATGCTATAGACAATGGGGATGTAAATAACAAGGTATATTGCCAAAAGAATAGCCTAAACTAAACTAATTACAAAATGGTTTATTGGCTCATATATGTGGATTAGTGGTCCAAAATAAGGTCTATTGGCCCACATACATGTACTTATAACAGAAAAATAACAAGACCAATTTTGAAAATTAAGAATGGGCAAGAGAAGGCCACCACTTTAAAGATCTTTTTTTTATCATTTTCATCTCTCTGAAGAGTCACCCTCCTCGTCATCATTCTACATCACATACAACAAACTTATTATAGTTAGTTAAATGAGCCACATAATTATGTTTCATTGTTCTACATTTTTAGTTTATACACATCAAGATGAGAACTAATGACATCACTGAGTCAAAATTGTCTCTAGAGATAATCCAATAATGTAAGGTATGCTTGATGTCGTGGCAATAGCTAAATGCCTACTCTTCCCAAATTTGCGAGCGTGAGACTACTTCCCAAATTTTCAAGCGTGAGATGTCTTCCTTCTATTTTAAAAAAAGCATTGAAAGATTAAGAATTATATATAGAATCATAACAATAAGGACAATGACTAAAATGTGTACATTGAACCAAGAAAGCACCGAAAGAGGATGCAAAGCACCATGTTTTGTAAAGCTTGAGCTATTGTTCCAATAGAACTCAAGAATCAAAGCACCATGTTTTTGTAAAGCACCATGTCTTTCAACAAACAAGACCATGTTTTTTGTAAAGCACCTTGTCTTCAATAGGACCGAAGATGCAAAGCACTATGTTTTGTAGTCAAGCTTAAGCTAATTTTTTTTGCTATTAGAACTATTTTAAATTCCTATCATATGTACAATTTGCAAAGTTTCAATAGGAATTTGTGCATAACGGCATTAATCCATTTAAAACTTATTCGATCTAAGTTCTCACAATATTTGTGCATTAAAGCATTAAGGCATTTTAAACTTATTCAACCTAAATATATCATCAAACTTGTCATGACAATCAAATGCAAGCATGAATGTGTGGTGGCATATAGATCTCCCTTTTTTTAACACACCAAAGATGTAAATTCTTTTTTTTAATCTCAGTGATTAAAATTATTGAATAAATTCTTGAAGACATTTGATAGTTAAAGATTAACAAGGTAATCAATATGTGTAATCATCATTCTTCCCCCTTGTCCTTCTCTCGGGGGAAGGGGGGGTCACTATATGTAAACCCTCTATATCAGGTGGGTTGAAGGCATAATTTAAAAACCCCTTATCTATAATTTTTTCATGAATAAAACACACCCTTTTCCTATTCAATCTGTAAGTACCCCCTTTATATGGTACCCTTCTATATGTAAAAAATGTGTAGTCATTGTAATAGCATTAGGCCTCTTATGAGTCTAAAGTGCCTAGCCGGCCACAGTTTAAATGAGTGTGAACACTTATGGCCATGTATATAAGTGAATTTCTCTCATAATACAACATACTCTCCCATTGTGCAATTTATTCTTGCTCTTGCTAATCCTCTTGCTAATATCTCTCCCTAATGCATGTTAGTGAGTGTGTGTGAGTGAACTGAGGTGAGAGTAGGGATAAGGACCCATAGTGCAACGCAACGGTGCGACAACACTCGGGAGACGCGATGGAGTTGCTTCTCAAGTAGTTGTAGAGCTTAGAGACCTCAAGGGTTACGAGCTCGGCCATTGGAAAGATCCTCACGACATTTGCGGTTCACCAGGTAATCTCTTTTTGGATGTTTTTCAAGGAGGGTTAGGGTGAGACATTGAAAAAGATGTGGATTTGATGGTGATTTGTGTGAGATTTGGTGTAGAATAGCTCTCTTTCTTGTTTTTGAAAAGAATTCTTTTTACTTAATTTTTAGATTAATTTTTATTTTTGTTGTTGTTTTTGTGGTTATTCATGTTCTTAGAGCTTGCACATAGTTTGTATTAGGCTTAGTTTGCATCCATTGCATCAAAGAATGCAAGAGAGAATGCAAATTTTAGTGAATGATAGCTCTCTTTAGTGTTAAACATAGAACTAAGATCATTAATTCTAGTTTAATTGTGTTTGTTGTTGAAATTGTTTGGGTTAGAGTGTTAGCAAGCATTAGGAGTAGCTTAATCTCTCAAAAAAATTCTTAAAACCATAAAAAAATCCTTGAATTTGAGTAATTTCTCTTAATGGACTGGTTTTTGTCATTAAGGGTGATTAATCTTGTTCAAGAGGCCAAAAAATTAGAAAATGTGTTAATTGGGATCTTAATTGATCATATGAGTAGTCAAAATTGGGGTTTTTGAGTGTTCTGAGAGCATCTAGATGCATCAAAACACCTAATCACATCAATTTTTTTCATCAATTAGAGAAATTTGACTCTCTACTTAATTTTACCTTAAAAGAGGAGACTATAATTAAGAATCTAATTAATCTCCTATTTTAGATTACTTTATACCATTGTTGATGCACAAAGATTAGCATTCCCTTGCTCTATGGAATGATGTGCTTAATTGTGTGAATTAATTAGGAATTAATGGTTAATTAGAGTCCTTAATTAGTGTAAAAGAGAGAAAGATTAGTGAAAGAATTAATCTTGAATTAATCCTTAATCATTTTTCTACATAACCCATTAAGGCTAATGAGCAGATGCTCATGAGTTGTCAAAATTATCTATTTTGGGGGTTATTTATGAAGGGTTTAAGGGGTGTCATTAAAAGGTTGACATTTTTAACTCCCACTTATCTTTTTGGTAAAATGTCCATAGCCCTTTCATTTTAAATTCAAAAAATATTCCCCCCCCAAAAGGGAAGTTCTTATTTCCCACTAGACTTTAAAAAAAAAAAGGCTGTGAAAAGCCAGGTCTCGAAAGTTCCGGCCCATGAAAGTTCAGGCCATGAAAGCTCAAGCTGTGAAAAATTATGACGTGAAAGTTTAGCCGTAAAAAAGTCTAACGTGAATGAAAAAGTTTGGCAAAAAAATGGCCCAAAACCACAAAAAACCACAAAAAATGGCCCAAAAACCACGAAAAAATCACAAAAACTGTGCCAAAACGACGACGAGCCATATTCGGGCTACTTTTTGACGATCTAAAGGACAAAATCATGGACGACTCAAGGAAACAAAGTTGTAGTACTCCAAAAATACTACAACTCCATCATATAGAATTTTTTAGAATTCTTATTGGAACATCCTCAAAAACGTGCTACGAAATAGGAAAAAAATTCCAACAAGAGCACTCACATATAGCCTCAGTGACATACAGAAATACGGCCGTACAAATTTCCAAAATTATGGACAAATATGACGGAACAACAGACCCTATTCAATTCATTCAAATGTTTGAATAGAGATGTAAAGCCTTTGGAAATCCCAACTGCCCCACTAAGATACATGCATTGAACTTATGCTTAGAGGAAAAAGCTAGTCGATGGTTCATCGCATTGATGCGAGCGATCAAGCTGACCAACTTCAAAACCTTGAAATCAGGCTTTATACATGGTGTTTCCAGACAAGGTGATCGGTGCAGTGTAGTCATAGAACTCTATTTTATTGAGCGTCAGCCAAATGAATCCATTAGAGATTTTATCCTTAGGATAAAACTCTTACTCACATTGTGAGTCATGGAAAAAATTAAACGATGTTCAATTGAAGAGATGTTTTATGATGGGCTTAAAGAATAACAGCTTACACAACTTGATCATTGTAACCAATCTAGAAACATTCGATCAATGTTGTAAAGAAGCAATACATTTAGATGACAACATGCTAGAAGATGATCATGCTAAGAGGTGTTCCTCATCTAAACCAAGTGAAACAATGGCAAAAGAAAAATCGATCTCGGAATTGACATTCCCAAAATTTTATGCAACCTTGCTTAAAACCTCAAAGCCAACATCTCTAAGAAAGGATGAAAACCTTCAAAACCAGACATCCTTAATGCCTTTAAAAGTGAGGAACGAAATGCCTTGTGTGTTGAATGCAATCACTACAACAATCCCAATCCTCATACAAGGCACCTGTCCTTCTATACTGCATATATTATAAAACCTTTGACCATGATACTAAACAATGTTCCACTTCATCCACAATGGACTCAAAACCTCCATCTCTCGTGCACCAAAGAGAAACAATTCAAAGGGTAGAAACTTCATAGGAAGCAGTTAATCGGACACTTTAGTGTTTCTATTGTCATGGACCTCACAAGATGGCAGACTGCACTGTTTGGAATACTTCCATGCCCATAGTCACTGACACCTTGTGACCCATGTGTGAACGATGTGGCATTGATCACATGTTCCAAGATTACCCAAACGAGTTGCTTCAATGCAGCTTGTCTCACAAAATACAACTCTTAACATCTTAAGTGTACAAAACGGGCAATTGTCCATGGTGCCCTTGAATGTGCTTACACACTTACAAGCCAATGCATGAGAAATAGTCAAAAGGAACGCAAAAGACAATACCTCAACATGGGTAGAAGAACATGCTTCAAAACAAAACCCAAAAGAAGGAGCAAAACCTTCTAAAACTAAGAAAAACAAAGGATAATAAACTGTCAAAACCAAGGTCGAATTAAAAGACAAGAAAAAGGAGTCTGTAGAGAATATAAACCCAAAAGGGGACATAAACACAAAGAGCCAAAAGCTATACATGATGCAGAAACATCCACCTTAAAGACCACCACACACAAACCTCGACACCCATATGTGCGACACAGGATATAAAATTCAATCTCGTTTCATGGGTAAATATAATGAAAAACTGACAAACCAAAGAAAGTCAGAGAATGAAACAAGTTCTAGTACATCACTAAGTGAGGATGAAACAAGTTCTTACTCTTCGCTCAGTGCACCACATAGACCAATCAAGAAACTAGAACCCACCCAAACACCCCAAATGGATAATAATGATCACCTGACATATGGGGAACGTAAAAAGCAAGCTCAGGAGAGCATAAGAACTATGCATAAGCACTATGCATAGGGTATGCACTATGCATTGGGTATGCATAGGCTATGCATAAGCACTATGCATAGGGTATGTATAAGCCTATTGACCTACATGGAAATCCCTAGCACCCAAGGGTGCAAAAACACAAAGAGAATAAGCATAAATAAAGAATGGAGAAAGAGAGCTTACCTCTTGTAGAAGCCGAATCCGTATGAACCGCTTGTGGCCTAAACCCTTGGTGGTTGTTTCCTTGAATAGACCTACAAAATATTATCATAAAAAATCATAAAATTAGTTCATTTTAACATATTAAGCATAAGGCCTATTGCATATAAGACCTATGCATAAGGTTGTTAATCTAATTCTAGGATTAACAAGAGCTACCGCCATTATCTTACATCAAAGAGTCACAGTAGATACACCAAGGGTCATACATTTAAGATATGAAGCAATAGTGTCCAAAGCTACAACTTGGACGAGCGCCCGTAATGGTGTGACAGAGTATTTATGGCAATTCCTGCTTCAAAAACGTGTGGTAGCAAGATAGGACAAAGTCCTAAGTGATGTACTTCATGGATATATTATGAGAGTAAGGGATTTAAAAAACCCCTTCTATTGAACCCACGTGATAGGCTTACATATTCATAAGTGACCCCCCGGAGCTCATTCTAGATTACAAGCAAAATAAATGCAAGAGTGATTCTCATAAAGTAGTTCAACAAGAGGAAAACCCAAAAAGCTAAATAACTTCATGTGGGTAGCAATAGTAGCAACATAAAACTATTCGAAATAACTTCATGGATAATAATAACATCTTCAAAATAGATCATTAGGTGATCACCTCTTGTTCCTTGATGTCCAGTGAGATGTCACCACTTTTGAAAATGGATTCTTCACTCTCTATGTGTAATTTCATGTGTGATGATTAGTTGGGTGTGAAGCCTCTTCCATATCTTGGCCACCAACGTGGCAGCTTAGATAAATGACATATAACCATTCATCTCAATCTACCCATGATATACCGCTCATTTCCATGATCTACCCATGTGAAGCCTGTGCTAACTTGGCGGTTTAGCTAAATTTCCATGATCTACCCATGTGAATTCTGTGCTAACTTAGCGGCTTAGCTAAATTACATATAACCATTTATCTCTAATCTACTCATGATCTGATACTCATTTTCCTTGAAATTTTTTTCTTTCGTTTTTTCCCTTTTCTTTTTTAATTTATATTTCTTTTTATTTGTTTCATCTTTTTGTTTTATTGCTTTGTGAGTATTATAGATTATGTTATGTGAAGCAATTGGTCACCATAGGTTATGCATAGTACTTATGCATAGGCTATGCATAGTGCCTATGCATAGCCTATGCATACCCTATGCATAGTGCATACCCTATGAATGGTGCTTTTGCATATCTTATGCATAGTGTATGCATAGTGCTAATGAAATGTTTTGATTTATTATGATATTTTTTTATAGGTCTATTTAAGCGAACAACCACCAAGGGTTCCGGCCACGTAGCAGTTCGTACGGATTTGGCTAAGAAGTAAGACCTCTTTTTCCATTCTTTGTTTATGCTTCTTGTCTTTGTGTTTTTACACCCTTGGGTTCCGGGGATTAGGTTTAGGTCAAGAGAATATGGCCCCTATGCATAGGTTATGCATAAGGGTATGTATAAGGTATGCATAGGCTATGTATGCGTAGGGTATGTATAAGCTATGCATAAAGGGTATGCATAAGCTATGCACAGGGTATGCATAGGCTATGCATAGATTATGCATAGCCTATGCATACCCTTATGCATAGAGATATGGGGCATTGTTATATGCCATCTAGAATGCTGCTTATGTCACATGTTGCCTTTATTGTCTAAGCTTGTGTTGTTGTTTTCTCTTGGTTGGCTTGACATTGTCGAGGTAAGCTCTCTTACTCATTCAACCTCATGTTTATTGCACCCTTTGGTGCTGAGTTTAGGGTTTAGACTTATGTATAGAGATATGGGGCACTTTTATATGCCATCTACAATGTTGTTTATGTCAAGTTAGGAGTGGTTATTCATCGTCGCGAGTAGGTGGTTATAGTGGAGAGGGAGCCCTCAATCTTCTCATTGTCCTTCTCTTGTAAAAGAGGAGGTTCCTTTGGCTTTAATAGTGGAAAGGCCTCAAAAGCCATCATCCGAAAGAGGCACTGTCCACCCTGCTTGTCTAAGCAGTATTGTAGAAAGTCTTAACAATGTTCTAATATTATATGTATTTTTTTATCTAAGATTTAAGCATGGCTTTTGCTAGAGAAATCGTGTTTTATTGCCTTATATATGTATGTATAGGCAATGCTGATTGACCCCTCATAAGACCCAGATGTGGCAAATCTACAATCTATTTATAAATGAACGATATGGGCAGCAAACTTGGTCTTAGTTTACTCAAACATGTATGGTTCCATCAAACATTTTCACATATACAAAGTTAATCTTTTATGCATTCTATAAGTCTTATTTTTTAATCTTATATACAGGCGGGCTTACAATCAGGCCAGTCGACGCCATGGGGACAACTAACCCACTTGGCCAATCGACACCATGGGGGAAATCTACCCCACTTGGCCAGTCGGGGTAGACCACACCTTTTATAGGCACGGGATTGAGTGGTGCAAGCCCATCATGATATGGTTATGATGAGCCTACACCACCTTCCTCAAAGAGACCGACCCTGCTCCCTCATGTTTGTCTTCACCCACCATGATAATGACATAGTAGGGAGTTTGGGGGGTAGTAGACGTGCTAGAGCAAGCAGGAGCAGGCTGCTTTTGCTTTGGCAAAAGTAGCACTAGGTCTCCCGATGCGTCTCCCCAACTGGGGGACTCTTCATCTACACATTATGAGCCAGTTTCGAGGAGACCCATTCGATGTACGCACTCTAACATATAACGTGGATGTCGATGGTTCCCTCATGTGATGGATGCATGAGGAAAGCAATTCATGAACCACATGCATGTACTTGCAAACTTGGAGGTCATGAACTCCTTCAAAAAGTGGAAAGCACAAGATGAACTCTCAAAGCAATAGGTCATTTATGTGCTTAAGTCGGAGTTCCATGCTCCACATGTGGGTCTTTGCTTCTCTGAGGAGTGGATGAAGAGGTGAATCAAGATTTTTCTCTCTAATAGGAGAGAAAATATCAAGAGAGCAGCAAAGAATAACTTGGAGAAGTCCAGCGTCTGCATGGTTGAGGAGTGGAGGCACGCATGCGCTTCGTGAGAAAGCACCCATGTGCTTTTCAACAACAAGTAGCGGCGAGTGCTTCCCCACTACGGAAGCGAGGGACTTCACACTTCTGCTTTGAAAAAAAATCCTCCTTTATTGCTTGTTTCGTAAAATAATCATTTCTTCTCCTCTTTTATTTTGTTTTGTACTATATTGTTTTCTTTAACTAATTGTATATTTTATTAATTGTTTTTTGTAGAGGGAGGTTGTTGGACGTGACCCAACAAAGGAGGAGTACGACTATGGGTACAGAGCCCCCCGTCTGCAATTGTAGACATGGATGCATACGTGAGGCATACACTTGGATGAGTCCATTTTGGGGACTCAAGAAGATGAGGTAAGCGAGACTAAACCATTCTCTTTTCTACGTCTAATTGTATTTTAATGCCCTTGCTTACCTTGCGCTTGATGGCATGTATGTAGGATGAAGAGAAAGATGAAGAGAAGGATTCTGGATTAATGAGCATGAAGCGATAGCAAGTGAAGAGGATGAGGAAGACGATAATGATGATCACTTGGAATCCGATGAGGATTGCAGTTAGATATCTCTTCATTGTAAACATTTTATGTATATATGGCCAAAGGCCCAACACTTTGTGAAATATAATAAATTTTGTGCTTAATTGCATCCTCCACAATCTACGTGTTTCTTATGTTTGTGTTTATGTCATAAAACTGAAACTGTGACTCTGTTTTAATATAAAAAAGAGTTGGGGCAGACTTGGGAGTCCTGTACAGACTCCTAAGTTTGCCCCAGCACTTTTTTTTGTTGTACATAGCTTTCGTGGGATATTGAGCAGCGAACCCATTGCATCAAAAATAACAGTGTTTCTAGCAGCAAAAATAGCCCGACATCTACCTACCCTTATAGCTATAAAAATGCTGTTATTTTCACTGCTACACTCTCATTCTGTTGTAGTGCAATAGATCACAAACTAGTGCACTGACATCCAAGGAGTTACATTGTAGCTCAAGGCAAGGCCCAATGACACATGATTGTGCAAGGTTAAGGGAAGCTCTTAGCTTAAACAATGACCTCTACTACACCAAGGTGCCAAACTCACCTATAGTGGCAACATGGTGGTTCTTTTAGTTCATCATCCTTGTCCTTTAGAAGGTTCACCTAAGAACCAATGGTCAGTGTTCAACATTTGATCTTAATGAAAGTCTCAATGTCTTCTAATAGATAGATCTTTATGGCATGGTTAAATACTTCCACAACCATAGGGTGGTCACTTTTGAAAATATGACAGATATTGGGTTTTGGAAACCCTTTGATATTATGTGGTGGTTAGATCATTGGATTTCCCACAATCTCTTAATTATGTCCTTGTATGAGACCAATGATATCTTTGGAACCTATGCAATTGGAAAGTCTCATCCCATGCAATTGGTATGTCTCACCCCCATGACAAGCCCTCGTTTACTAGCTTCCAATTATTCATGGGCCCAAAATCCATATAATATACTTAACGAGGGGGTGATGAAAGAATAGGATGCATGGTAAGAGTTGAATTAGAAAGAAAAAAAACTAAGAGTTGAAGAAAGTAGCATGTTGAACTCTTCACTAGAATGAGATTCCACATAACCACACCTTTAGCCCTATTCCCATGCATGAAACCTGCAATATACACATGGTCTCTGCATTTAGTACACACATCTAGCACGAATAGGCACCACTCTCTCATGCACCTCTACTAAGTCTCATCATTGATATCCATGTATATTTCTAGATGGGAGAACCATGGTGGGGACACCAGCTAAGCCCATGATATGACCCATCACTTGAACCCTCCTTGAATTAGTAGGAACCTTCCATGGCTTGTTCTTTAGCCACACCAACCATTAATCCAAATAGCGTATATCCCTAGTGCTTGATAACTCTAAATCACCTGAGTAAGAGAGGGTATGTACCTCCATTATTGTCATTTTCTGCAAAGTCCACTGCCACCAATCAACATCTCACACGAGCTAGACCCTCCTTGAATTAGCACGACTCATCCATGGCTTGGTCTTTGACCACAGCAATCATTAATCCAAATAGCCTATAACCCTAGTCCTCAATATCTCCAAATCACTTGAGCAAGAGAGGGTGCATACCTCCATTATTGTAGCTTCGGGAAAAGTCCACTACCACACATCAACATCTCACGATCTTGACTCCCCGGAGAAAAAGGATGTCCAAAAGTTGAAAGACATTATGATTATAATAGGCTTGGGTTTGGGCTTGATATTACCATAAAAAAAGTTACTCAAGGCAAGATTTAGTGCGCACTTTAACACAAAAATGAACCTTGGACAAGTTGCTTTTGTGTGTACTAGAATGTGTAGGTAGAATTATGTAAGTAGTAGGGGCATCAAGGGAATGGAAATTAAGCAAACCAAGCACATGGGTATGTCACTACCAGAAAAATATATAATAAGGATGGATTGAAAGGGAAGATAATGCATTATTTGTGCTTAAGGGTAACGTGTCCAAAGAAGGTATGGGTGGCCAATATGAAGACTAACTCTCTCTCTCTCTCTCTCTCTCTCTCTCTTATCCCCCCATTAGCCTTTTTTCGAATGACTTACCAAGAGGTGTTTTTGAGAGGCAGCTCTTTTTTTGAATGACTTACCAAAGGGTATTTTTAAGAGGCCGCTCTTTATGTTTTTCCAATATAACAAGGATTATTTGGTAAAATATGTCTTTCTTAACTGCTACTCATCATAAGGGAATCTTTTTAAAACCACCTTTTTCCCATTTATAAAATAAACTCTTTTTCAAAATTGAAAAAAACAATGCATCTTCACAACCACCCATTAGCTCGTCATCATTTATTGACTCATGCACCTTGGACTTCCTCTTCTTTTTTATGCTCTTTCTTTTTCATCTTCTGTATCTCTATTTTCCCATGTAGCTTTAACCTTTTAGATTTAAGAAAATGAGGCGCCATCATCACTGAATGAAAGAAAGAGAGGAAAACATTTCAACCATTAATTTCCTCAAGTATGTTTCTAGTAATTCCTTGTTTTGCTTTTTAATTCGGAAGAAGATGAAGTCATAGTAGATTCTTGAGAATGGGGAGTAGAAACACTTTAAAATGTAGGTTGAAAATCCGTTGTTTATTAAACCATAAATGGGGGTATAAATGATGAAAGTTTTTAATGTCGATACTTTAAATATGTCCTCAACACACACTCAAGAGATAAGGTAGTGTAGAGAATCTAGTGATCTTAATCTCACACAAGGAAATGTCCATTCTCATTAAAGAAGTTATCTTTTATATTACTTACTATAAGTTCCCGAGCACCTAGACTTGAGGGTGTGGTCTGCCTTAGTCTAAAATATGTATATACATCCTAGACTAACTAATGTACATCCCTTTGATGCCATCACTACACTTAGATCGGTCATACCTTGTTTACATCATTATGAGTCTATTAGTGGGGGGAAAATTAATAGAGTTAAATGAAGTGCTAAAAAACTGCTTAGATAGGAAAAATTACAAAGTGACCCAACGGAATAGATTTGTTGATGAAGGTCACTCATAAATACTATGGACTCCTAAAAAATGTATTGAAGAAGCCCATCAAAGTTGTCCACCTCATAAATCACCATTAAGTGGTGGCTAGTGTCCGCCTTGGACATACATTATTTCAAAGCACAAAAAATTTGTATCTCTTGAAACTCGGGCACTTTGTCCACAACTTTGTCAATAAAAATATTTTTTAATGGGGCCCGCCAGAGTAATCCACCTAGTGAACTACCGAAAATGGGATTAACATTTTGTCGTGCCTATTGTGGTTCTATCTTCAAAACTACGCAATGAAGAGCAAGGTTGAGATATTGATTCATGTGTTGATGTAGAAGAAGATGGCGACTTGAATATGTAGTCCACCATCAATGAAGCATTTCACAAACCATGAATGTAACCATATGTGGTGCATATTAATAGTAGTTAACCACTAGAGTGTTGTAATTGAGAGTTGGATTCTTGAAAAACAATTATTCTGCATTGGATGCAATTGCTTAATAATGTATGCAAATAAAACCCTTGAAATATGCCTTTCATTATACAACAATCCACCATTTTTAGAAACTAAGTTAGAAAGTGAACATCTAGTTGGAAATCAATGCTCGACCTTGTTCTAATTTATTATGCAAATATTGGCTAGCTCTACATTGTAAGATCCCCTTTATAATAAGGAGAATCTATTATTTTGTAGAGTAGCACGGAACTGATCCCACTTTAAATATTACGATGAGGTTATATGTGGCTAGATGGTTAAGAGATAGCTTTCATAGGATTGGCATCATGCCAAGTATGCTACATGTAAGATCCCCTTTATAAGGAGAAGCTATCAATTTGTAAAGTAGAATGGAAATTTAAACATTGCGATGTGGCAATATGCACGGCTAGATGGTAAGAGATAACTTTGGTGGTAGAATCGACGTCATGCCAAGTATGCTATAGTATGCTGAGAATGGCATGCTCATATCATTGAATTGTATTAAGGATAAAAAGAGATATTCCTGAGACAGCTTGTCCTCGCGTTATGAGACCTAAATGGGCATCACATGGCCTAGAATGGGTCTAGTTCTTGCTATGTTGTAGGTCTCTTCAACTAGTTTGGCAGCTTCCATAATAATTCAGTTTCGAAATCTATCCACTACTCAGTGCATCTTTACTTTATAGTATATACACTAGTTCTCAATCTCAATGTCTTTTTGGATCGCCATCTAATCTCTGTTCATAAGAGCATACAAATGAAAGGAGGTTGCCATTAGTTGTAACATCAGTTTGCATCAATGATTTGATATTATTCTCCATCCAGACTTGCTGAGTTCTTATTCTATGAAGATCTTACTATTTGTACTAATGCACTAGTTATATCTTCTTATAGAGTTTATAATTTGTAAAAATGCTTCACGTTGTGATAGCTTGTCCTCACTTGAAATTGTTATGAAAGGATCCAAAAAATGCTTAAATTGTGCATTTGTGGTTGATTATACCTTATTATGATTATTTCATAGTTGGCAATGTGGCCACCATAGAGTTAATAGTAATATGAAATGTTACTTTTCGAGTGGTGTTTAGAGGTATAATATGTTGAGTATGGAATTCTATTATTTCCTATTCCATTGCAAACACATCCATAATCATGCCAATAATAATGTATTTTTGAAAACTTTGCAAAATATTTTAAAAAATTAGCTCATTTATACCTTAGAGATTAGTTTTGATTTAATTTTGTAATATATGCTTGATGTTCTTCTAATGGAAAGGAGAGTGTAAACATTTATACTAGAGATTAATCTTGATTTAATTTTATAATAAATGCTTGTTGATTTAATTTTATAATAAATGCTTGATGTTATTCTAAAACCGAGAGGAGTATATACACATAGGTTTAGAATTATATTTGAAAAGAAAAAATATATATATTGAATTAAAAAACTTTAAAAAGAGACTACAAAGTCCTCATTGTAAGGTCATTAAGGTCTTGAGCATAGAGTTCTCCTCAAGCAATATTGTAAATTTCAACCCTAGAAATGTAGAGACACTTCTATTTGGCCAACAATATATAGACTATAAGTTAGCAAGGAAAGACAAGATCACAACTTAGATGTTCTCAATCCCTCACACAAAGGGGTTAATGCCAAATTTTGTACTATGTGTCTTGTCCATCATGAAGACGTTATTCATCTCTAAAGATTGTATCAATAATGTTTTCTATCGCTTCATCTTGTATATATGTGGCTCCATATCCTCCCCAGTATATGTATGCATATCTTAAATCAAATACTCTTCTCTTGGTTCTTTTGTGGCTGTTGTGATTGAACTATGTAACTCGTTCATGTGTTGCCTCTAGTGCCTTGATTGTACTGCCAGATTGGGTTGTACTTACATGTAGTCTGTATCATCCACATCCTAAGTAGATACAAAGATTGAGATAGTGAGAAAGATTCAAAGAGAGAGAGAGAGAGAGAGAGAGAGAGAGAGAGAGAGAGAGAGAGATTGAGACATTAACTTACCAAAAGAGAGTTTCCTATGTGTTGCAATATGGATATATCAAACTCTCCATATTGTTTGACATGTTGGATGGTCATTTGATGTTCCCTTCTAATCGATGTTGGAGTATGGCTTATCCATGGCCATCTCCACACCTAGTAGACTAGTGCACAAATATTGGTGCACACATTAGGTGATATTTTTATTTAACATGGACATTTGATATATTTGGAGTCATAATTTAGTTATGTCTATCATTTTGGGTGAAAAATAATGCAAGAATGTGCTAGAGAAACTCGTGGAGAGATCAAGTGGGCTTGGAGGTGAATTATCCCCTAAATATATGGACAATATAGTGCAAGAGGTGGATTCTCCCCTCAATCCATGGAAGTGGTGGGGGTGGAGAGAATTATGGAGGATTTGGTGGGCATCCTTTTGTACCATCAATGATGTCATGAGCTTTGTATCTTGAGCCTATAAATTAAGGCATTCTCTAAT
Organism: Cibotium barometz; assembly: GCF_041138505.1. Lineage (NCBI taxonomy): Eukaryota > Viridiplantae > Streptophyta > Polypodiopsida > Cyatheales > Cibotiaceae > Cibotium > Cibotium barometz. Next base: position 12,888,037 of record NC_141058.1, read on the forward strand.
GGAAAATCATGTGGTTTATGCTTCACTTATGATGCTTATGTTGTCTTAATTAAGTCACTAATTATGCTCATGCCATGGTGGTTATTTGCTTTGATCCCTAATTTCATCATGTGTCTTGCTTAGCCTCCTTAACAACATTTCCCACAGATAATATTCCTCATTAGCACTCTAAATAGCATAATTACCATCTCCATTAGCAAATCATTAGCATAAGCCCTAAATCAATATTGTTTGTTAGACCCTCATCTCAATGGAGGCCTTCTAATGCTTTGTACACAAAATATTTACCCAAGCTCTCTTATCCACCTTGCTCTTGCCTCACTGGCGCAAGAGCAACCTAGCGTAGCTAAAGAGAAACGTCGCAAATCGCCGGCAGCAGGATGATTAAGAGTCACCTTAGAAATTGGGGGAAACCCTAATATCTTAGGATTGAGAGCATGAATCAGATGCTCTTCTTAAAGTCATACCCGAGGGTTTTCCGACCTTCTCTACATGCTGGTAATGTCAAATTTGCAGAATACGGCCCACAAAGCTTCTACCCGATTGTGAGCTTGACTTAATGTCATTTGGATTAAGCACTTATTAATCCCTAGTCAAACAGTAAATAGCAGTGTTTTAAGTACTTAAACCTGAGCTAACTCATTGCTGTAATTTACCCTTGAAGGATTTTATGATTGTTTGTGTGGAAGGTTTTCAATTTTATGTACAAACCTAGTTCTATTTTTTGGTTCACAAAAAATGAATAAATCTTACTAATTAAGGAGCTAATCCATGATTTGGTGCATTTATGTCATAATGTCATCTTCTTGTGAATCCTTGAATGCCCAACATCTAAACGCTAAGAAGGTCACCAAAAAGAACAGTTAGAAGAAGAGCAACAAGCGCAACACAAAGCCTTAGTATTTTGGATACGCAAAATCTATGGGTTTTTCAAATTTTATTTCATGTAACATACACTCATATGGGGATGGGGGGTTCTAGTTTTTTATTTGTTTGCACTCTTATCTTTGTAAGGTTTAGACACTGCCCTTGAGCACTTTGCAAAGTGTTAAGACCTACCATTTAACGTGGAAACAACAACAATTCAAACTATTATGGAAAAATTCATAGGCCAGTCTTTCATACATGATGGCAAGTAGAGTGCACAAATATTGGTGCATACAATACTAGGTGATATTTGTATTTGACATGGACATTTGATATATTTGAAGCATTAGGAGTCATTAGATATGTCTAAGGTCATTTTGGGTGAGTAAAAATGAGATACTCTACTAGAGGAAGATCAAGTGGTCTTGGAGGTGGATTCTCCCCTGAATCTTTGGAGAGTATAGTGGAGGAGGTGGAGAGAATTATGGAGGATTTGGTGGACATACCTTTGGATCATCAATGATGTCATGAGCTTTGTATCTTGAGCCTATAAATTGAGGTCTTCTCTAATGGAAAATTCTGTGGTTTATGCTTCACCTATGATGCTTATGTTGTCTAATTATGTCTTAATTAAGTCACTAATTATGTTTTAAATTATTCTCAAGTCATAGTGGTTATTTGTTTTAATCCACCCTAATTTCATATTGTGCCTTGATTAGCCCCCTTAACAACAATTAGCCCTAATTTCATATTGTGCCTTGATTAGCCCCCTTAACAACAATTTCCACAATCGAGTACTTGCAACATTTTTGCAAGGACACTATACCCTCTCTGTCAACTACTTATGCACCATTGGAAAAAATGAGAGAGAGAGAGAGAGAGAGAGAGAGAGAGAGAGAGAGAGAGAGAGAGAGAGAACTCATATATATTGGTAGAAAAATAAGATGCATGATATATAGATAGCTACATTTTGTTAGTATTTGGTCAATATACCAATAATTAACTTTTGGTATTTTTCACCCAGAGAGAACTTGTACAATCGATAAAAAAATTGGTATGTACATCGGGGTCCTGTACAAAGTTGTATATGTGCTGACAACAACCTATATCGACGGTTTTATCGACTCTGGGAAAAATTAAAATCGATACCTACATTGACATGGTAGAGAAACTTGAACCTGAGAACAATTCTCCTCTATTTTCCATTTCCATGTTTTGTTTTTGAAAAAGGTTCTCTTCTCGTATGCAAGTCCTCTTGTCAACTCTTAACCTTATAGGTATGCTTGTTCTTAACCCGAGTCAACCCTATCATGGTATCCTCTTAACTCTTTACCCACACGTATGCTCCCCTTTTCCCTTAGTCTTGCAAGGAGGCAAGCACGTAAGGGTTTCCTATATGTTAGGGTTAAGGTTTTTGGTTTTTCTTATTTTGAGGTTTTTTTTTCATGCTTTGCAAGTAATCTCCCCATTCTACAACTTTCCCCCTTTTTTGCAAAATAAGTGTACTTACTCTCTTTATTCTTGTATCTGCTACACATGTACATTATTTTTTCATTTCTTGAATTTGATATATGTTATTTTTTTTGGGGGGGGTTTTGTAGGTTCTCTTAGATTTGGCACTATACTATAGGAACTTAAGCAACCAAGTAATCCATGGATCAAAGACAATCTTCTGAATCATGTTTTCTTATCATGGTTATGGGTTTGTTGTACCCCCGCATGCTTGTTGGGAGTTTGTTTTTTAAGGCTTGCGAGAATGGTTATGGTCTTCTTATCATGGTTATGGATTTGTTCCACCCCCAGATACTTGGGAGTTTGTTTTTAACGCTTGGGAGAATGCATAAGCATGCATGCTCTCAAATCTTGCATAAGCATGCATGCAATCACACGGGAGTTTGTTTTTTAACGCTTGTTTTTAACGCTTGGGAGAATGCATAAGCATGCATGCTCTCAAATCTTGCATAAGCATGCATGCAATCACACGGGCTCTTATGCAAGAGAACATGAAGTCATGCAGAAGCTCACTTGCTATCTTCTTTGTTAATGCTAATGTTTTCTTATTTTTTGGTTCTTTATTTCTAGGTAATCTTTGTTGAAGCTTCGAAGAAAGCAAACTCTCCACAAGCAAGCAAGATCTCCATAGGTCATCTTTTAACACACCATATTTTCTTATAATGCACCTTCGATTACTATCGAAGAATTTATTTTAATTGTTTTATGCACTATTGGTTTTAGACTCTAGGCATAGTCTTATGCATGGAATTTGTGCATAGAGTCTACAGTTAAGCTTGTGCATAAGAGAGCATAAGTCTATGAATATGACTATACATAGGACTATTGGTTTTAGACTATAGGCATAATATTTTGCATGGAATCTATGCGCATAGAGTCTAAAGTTAAGATTGTGCATAAGAGAAAATAAGTTTATGCATAGGACTATACATAGGTTCTATGCATAGTCTAATGCGTAGTTTTATGTATACGATTATAAACTACAAGTCTATGCAAGGTCTATGTAAGACTATATGCATAGAGTCTATTGCATAGTCTTATGCATATGACTCTACACTCTGAGTCTATTAATAGTATATGTAAAGAGTCCATACATAGTCTTATGCATACGACTCTATGCTCTTAGTATTATGCATATAACTCTTTAAGTCTATACAAAGTATATTTAAAGAGTCTATGAATAAGACCCTAGTATGCATAAAGTCTGCATACACTCTATTACATAGTCTTATGCATAGTATTATGCATAGAGTCCATACATAGTCTTATGCATAAGACTCTATGCTTAGAATCTTATACAAGTCTATTGCATAGCTTTATGCATGGACTCTATTGTGTAGTCTTATAAATAAGACTCTATGCTTAGCCTTATGCATGAACTCTATTGTGTAGTTTTATGCACGATATGGTTAGAATATTATAAGAGACAATTGCATAGCTTTATGCATGGATTCTATGCATAGAGTCCATAGTTAAGTCTGTGCATGGAGTAACTACTTTATGTGATATAGGCATAATGTATGTGTGTTTTTGTTCATATCTATGGATGACTCAACTCCAGGACTGTGAACTAGTAATCCACGGGATTACATGTAGGAGGATGAGATCCCAAACTTCTTTAGGATGCTCTCCCCTAAGCCACAGGAGCTAGCCAGGTTACAACTTTGCACACGATGCAACCCATCGTTTTAGACCATAGGAATCCAGGCTAGTGGAGGGTAGAGGGAGTTCGTGCCATAAGTCTCACCATTGTGGTAGCAGTCTGGATAGGCAGTAGTACTTGTCATGTGCATAGTAGTAGTGGTGGTGGTGGTTGTTGTGGGGGTGGTGGGACCGATGCTCATACTCCACCTTATCATCTCGTAAGTCAACAACACTCCTTCGATTGATGCCGCTTGGGTCTCCACTTTGGTCCCTAATCGAACAGTCCATAGTCCTATTACTTGGCTCTCTCCATGTGCATGAACTCCTCTCTACTTTTATCGATGCTCTACGATGATGGATCTATCATCGAGGATGATGCAAGAACTATTTTTTTAATGTATATGCATCAAATCTTGTCGATACAGTTTAGCCATGATATCCTCACAAACTGATGAGAAAAAGAAATACATCCTTGACCAACTATGAAGAGTTCCCACAGCCCCAACAAAGACACATATGCATCAACTCTTTTTGGTACAATTTAGCCATGATATCCAGGAACAACTTGATGAGAAAAAGAATTACATCCTTGACCAACTATGAAGAGTTCTCATCACAGGCCCAACAAAGATGCCAAGTTTAATAGAAAGTGGATGCTTAAGAGGATGTGATGGCCACAATGACCCATCAAAGGTTAGAAGTATGAGACATAATTATTTAAGTCAATATTAGATAATTTGGGAAAAATCTCATTCCCATTTGAAAAATGTGATTATGGTGAACTTTTCCAAAATTTTGTCAAAACCCCCTCACGTGATATATCATTGGAAAGATTGTAAAGATTTTAATCTAGATCTACAATCTCTGACAAATTTGGAGCTAGTGTGTTTAAGATATATCCAAAATTAAATGGAGTGATTAATTCCCAAAATACGAGATTTTTCCCAAATTATCTAATATTGACTTAATTCAAGGTAAAAAGAAGCCCCCGTATCTCGATGTAGATGATTGGAGAAAGGCCATGTCCGAGATACTTAACACCCTTGACAATTATACACAATAATGAGAGGAAGCTAGATCGCATCTTGAAGGCTTCGGGGCTATGTAGGGCTTGGGAGGGTCAAGAGAGAAGAGACCATGCTAGCCTCTTAAGACACTAATCCTCTCTCACACTCTCACACATACACCCATAAGCAAGCCAAAAGAAGGGCAAGAGGGCTAGTGGATCACATATACACTCACACACTCTCACACACAAACAATAGCATGCACACAAAGAGACAAGAGGGAATGAGAACTTGGGAACAAAGGGAAGCATATTCTTGAGGGCATACAAAGATCTTTGCAACGATGCCCATTGTGTGTGTATTGGTGGCTCTCAAGTGTTTCTGCCTATTTTTAGCTTGTTGTATATGTCCATTGTGTGTGTATTGGTGGCTCTCAAGTGTTTCTACCTATTTTTAGATTGTTGTATATGGCTCGTCTTCACTTATGGCCAATGCACACATCCATTGTGTTTGTCTCGACCCGTTCATTCATGCATGTAGGTTTTCCTCATTAACCTTGTTGGGTTGACGTTCCCCCCCTACTTGTTAGTTCTAGGTTAGTCCCCTCAAGCCTAGGCAATGGATTCTTGAATGGTGATTTTATAGAATTTTTAGGAGGGATAGGTGGTGCTGGAGGGATAGGTGGTGCTGGAGGTTATCAATGGCATATGTATAGAAGATTGGTGCCAGTATGGAAGGTTGGTATGTGGGAGATAGACGATGTTGAGGGTATTTATGTCAGTGCCAATGCATGTGCCTTGGTTGAAATAAGTAAGGGTGCTTATTAATGAATGTGCTTGAATGATGCAAGAACCTACCCACTTATATGCATCATAAAATAAAACATGATATGGTGCAAGTAAAAGCATCTACTACAAGGGAGGGTGTAACATGTCAAGGCTATAACCATGACCAGTACGTAGTGTGTGAGTGTCAGTGTATAGTGCATGAGGGGTGGAGAACCTTGAGAGATATTTACATGAATTTCTAAGACCTCTGTCATGCACTTACCTTCTTTGGTTGGTAAGTTACAATTAGAGTCTCGTTTCCTAAAGAACATTTTGTTTTGGCTTGACGTTTCTTAGGTCACCGGTTGTATTGTTTTTGAGGTTATCTTTGGGTGCCCAAATCAACTCATTGGGGGGATAATTTTGAGCTCCAATGAGATGTTTAGGTAGCCACGATTGTGATTTTTGAGCCTAGGGTTTTCGTAGGGCTTTTTGTTTGTGTTGGGGCCTCGGTGATGATTTTTTTATGTGTTCGACTATAACCTAGCAAGTCCAAGACATTCTTAGGAGCCTTCAGTGGTAGGGCAGTTAGGGTGGAAGGCTTTTCACACCTAGATGGTGTAAGAAATGTGTTCCAAAAGAGTCTCTTCATCAAGTAGGTTTATAGATTTATCCTCTAAAAGGAGAATAATGACTTCTTGAGCGATAATCAAGTAGGTTTATAGATTTATCCTCTAAAAGGAGAATAATGACTTCTTGAGCGATAATCCTTAAGGAAGCAGCTCTAGAAACCCAATTAATAGTAAATTTATATGGCCCATCCAATTACTTCAAGAAAAAGCTCTTATGATACTCTTTGAGGAGGCATCACAGAAAAATTACATTCTATTACATGGTCTGCTATGTCGAATACCATTTTACACACACCCAATAAGCTGACCATTAAATGGTTGCTAATAAGTTTCACTTGGGCTATTGTTAAAGACAATGGTAGTTTCCCAAGAGAAGTCCAAGCCTTGTAAGACATTAAAAAATGGCTTGCACCGTAATCTAGAAGGCCAAGTCTACGTGCAAAGTCGTGACCCTTTGGCATATGCAACCACAATGGGTAGGCTTAACTTCCCATTCTTCTTCTTCCTCAATTCCTACAAGTTTAGGCATATTTTTGTGCAATGTTTGGCATCTTTGTTTGAGTTTTTCTTTTCTTTATTTGGCCTCTATGTTTTTCCTTACCAACTCCTAGTTCTATTTCCACCTAGCCAAAAGGCCAAGTTTTTGGTTATTGAAGTTGATCAAGATAGGAAGGGACTTCAGCTTTGCCCAAGAGGAAGGTGTTTATGTTGGTTATGCTCCCCCCTCCCTATTAACTTCCCACTTTTGATAGAAGTCTTCATGGTTTTCCATAGCTCTAAGGTAATAGAGTCAATCATGGTCATCTTCAATCATCAGTAGGGGTTCCTCTACAAGGATTTTGATAGGTTTTACTTTTTTCATATTTTTAAAGCCTCTACTTGGTTGAATAATTATTGTTCGAACCATGCTTGAATTATCAAGGAGGTTTAAGTAGATGCCTAAAGCTCAACCAGAGTATCTAGTTCTTTCCTCGAGGAGTTTTCAACCTCACAATTCCTTAGGCCGAGTTCTTGGTTTAGTCTAACTGGGTTCTCACACCACTTTGCATAGATCCCACCATTATGATAGGAGTGATTTCTTTACCATCATCGAACAAACAAGAACCATCAGTCTTGGGTATGGTATATTTTATTGCTAGAATAGGGAGCCAATTATCATCTTCTATAGGCTTGAGAAGATCTTTAGCATCAAAGTTCAGTTCCATGGATGATAGGGCATGATCACATTGGGCTTTCTAGCTTGACAAAGTCTTCATCCTTGATAGGGGATGTTTTGTAACTGGGTGGTGACTCCAATATCTAAGATCGATTTTCATGGTCACTCGTTTTTTGTGCAAATATACATGGTCAATTCCCTAGTCATGGATGATTCATAGTTCTCATAAATGGTCTTCCTAGGATCACATCATATGTCATAGGCTTTTTGAATTCCATGACAACAAAGACATAATAAAAGGTTAGTCCACATGAGCTTAACTTGTTGATCCTAACCCTGCCCATTGGCAAGGTAAGATTTCCATCAACTAGCTTTATTTTGAGGTCAGTGGGGGCAAGGGTTGGTCATCCCCAATTCTCCCACTGTATTTTTGTAGCTATGCTGCCTCCTGCACCACCATCTAGGATAGCTATGGATGTTCTGGTTCCTAGTTTCAATTGAAGGGGAAGCATTTAGCTCTTCACCCTCACAATATTTTCCAACTTGTTTATAGGCACATCCTTATAGATCTTCCTAGGATTGTTTATAGGAACATCCTTGTTTATAGGCACATCCTTATAGATCTTCCTAGGATTGTCTATCTCACTACTCTCCTCAAATTTTATGTCAGATTCATCATGAAACAAATCTTTCATCCATCCATTGTCTCATGTCTAGCTAAATATCGGGATCTCTGCAATAGGAGTTCTCCCAAGGTGAGTGTGATTACGACAAAAAGAATATAATTCATCCTATCATATATTTTGTCTTTTAGGATAGCTAAAGGTAGGTTCTCTGATTGAAGTAATTGTGCCTTCTGAGCCCAAATAGGAGGGAAGGGTTTTTACAAAATTAGGCTCACATTCTTGTGGTCTCATGGATGGTAGGGAGGTATAAGCCTTTCCATATTTATTAAGATAACCTTTCATGGATCTTGGGTCTTTTGGGTTTTAGAATCTAGACTTGTTACATCTATACGAGATTCAAGTTCTTTTATCTTGGTAGCTTGCTTGGTTATATGCCCATGATTGAGTTTTCAGGTTTCAAGGTCCTTAGGGGAACATCACACTTCCTTCTTTAGATCCTTTAGCAATAAGATCAGGGGTTGTTCAGGGTAGAAATTTATATAAATACAATTGAACTGTCTCTCAAGGTCCCTCTAATTAGATCTAGGTTACTTTCTTGAGCATCCTTAAACTTGAGTGTTTCATCAATGGGATTGGAGTAGTATTGATTCAATTTATTTGGAAGTTTTAAAGGGTTCTTGGAAGTTTCAAAGGATTCGGTCCACTTGGGTCTTTCGGCTATAGCCTTTTCAGCTATATCTAGAATCTCTTCTCTAGGTTCTCCTTCCAATGAAGAAGAAGAATTTGTTTCCCTGTCATCACTCTCAATCGTTAAATTTTCTTATTTATCAGCTGAGCGTTTTAACTTCTTACATTGTTTCCTCTCTCTGCTTCTTTTGTCTATTGGATTTTTTCATGGATAGGTGAGATTTTATCTCTCTTTATCCATTGAATCTTATATAATCTTGGACTTTGTTTGAGCTCATGCAAGCACCATTACATCCATCAAGGTTGGTGATTTCTTCTTCCTTAAAATATGTAGGGTGTTCAATTGCATGGTCGGCGGTCCTCCCTGATCACTCATTGTTACTGTTGGTGATTTCTTCTTCCTTAAAATATGTAGGGTGTTCAATTGCATGGTCGGTCCCTGATCACTCATTGTTGCTGTTGGTGAAGGTTTGTTAGGGAAATCTTGGATAATGTGAGTTATCCCACAGTTCAAACACCGCCTTGACAAAGCAAAGATGTTTTTGGTAGCTTTTTCTAAGGCTCCATAGGGTCACTCACTGTTGAGGGGTGCCCCTCCACAAGTATAAAAAGCTAAAGATTGGTTAAGGGCTATAGATTTCATCTCTCGAGCCCTATAGCTCTCCATTAGGTGTCATCTTGTAAATGGGAGCCAAAGTGTTATCTCTAGAATCCTCACAAATTATACAATAGATTCTAGAAATGGTATAGAATATGAATGATATTCAGATAGTATTTCTAGAGGCTCAAGGTTGTGGTACAAAAGTGTCGATGACATCTTCAATGATAGGTCCAACTTACATATGTCTCATGGGTGCTACACAAAGGGTGGTAGGTTGATTGCCCAAAATGGGAGTAGGTGTGTCAAGCAATTTAAGGATTCCTCTTGGTAGGGGATTGACAATAATATAGAGCATAGGGTTTCCACCACCCACTCTTGGTGGAGAGGGGGAGTGTAAGAGGTTTGGGTGATTGCTAGTGGCAAAGTGGGAGCATACATACCACAATTTGCTACATTACACCATCCATTCTAGGTATTATGATTATTATATCATTTGAAACAGCCACACCATAGGCTTGTTCATCCTCTACTATACGAACACTCATTTATAGTGTGATAGTCTCGACAATAGGGGCACCACATTCCCTCTCTCATAGGGTAAAATATTTTGTAGGATCCCCCCTAGGGAGTCCTTTCCATTTCTTCTACGTTTTTTGGAGCAAAATAGTGGCCAGGTCCTCACTAGCCTTATTTGATTTCTTATTGCTTGAATATGTGCTAAGAGAGGCTTTCGCTGGGGATTTTTATCTCTCAGACCCTTTAGTGTTAGACATATTGTCATCAAAATCAATGGCATCTATACAACACTCATTAATAGTCATTTGCCTTTGTAATTAAGGATAGTTCTTCAAATTTTGGTCTCTTACATCCGTGAGAAACAACAAGATCAAACAAGGCTGGATTGGTATCTCATCGAGGATTGAGAAATGTGAATAGTAGTATCTTATGCATTCCTGTATAGAATCAATTTCTTATTGCTTTTGACATTGTTGTTCAGGTTGGTGTGGACAAGACTCAACTTCCTTTTAGAATTCCACCCTAAAAATGTTTTTCAAGGTAACATACATAACTTTGTAAGGAGGCTCAAGGGTTCAAAACCAACGTCCATCTTCTCTATCCAAGGTTAAGAAAAAATCTTAGATTTGGGTAGGTTTGTCACATAGACACATACGCCTTTGCACATGTGCTCAAAAACTTCTAAGTGGTCTAGTGCATCATACTTGTTTATCAATCTTTAAATTTGTTGACATTTTGCCCTAAATTATTCTCAAGGTTCTCTAGGAGAAACGAAGTGATGTTCCTATCCTCAAACCTCGACTCATAGAATCCGCAAAAGTTAGCATTTCTAGAGAGATTCTAAGAGGGAAATGCTCGGAAACATGGTGACATAGAAGGCACCATAAAATTGAATAAAAAGTTTGGTACATGAGGTGGAACGAGTACAGGTCTTGGTTGAGATATGTTCATTGAGATCTAGCGGCCATTCTTTTTGGAGAAACAACCATACTACTCATGGGTATTTCAACAAGCCCTCTAGGTCTCAATTTGAGGGTGTAGAATCCCTAAAAGTCCCAAAAGGTTGTTCCAGAATAGATGGAGCCTCATCTAGGTTTCTCAAGAAGTCAAAGGGCTCATCATCATTTGAGACTAAGAAGTGTGGGGATGTCTCAAACTCATTTGAATGTTAGTTAAGTCATGCCATCCTAGCTTGAAACGCAGAAGCTTCCACATGTGAGTAATCATTAGCAACCACATTCTGGGGGTTAGAAGCAAGAGGATCAAGTCTATCCAATAAATATCTCTCCAAGGAGTCAATGATTGCGCAACCTACCTCTATCAACTTTGCTAGAGATTTTCTCTCTTTTCCTGCATCAACACGAGCTACAAGGTTTATACCATGAGGATTTGAGGGTAGTAAATGTTTTCATAAGTGTCAATGTACACCTTAAAACTATCCCTATTAGTGAATATTCTAACCTTGGGTTCAAAGGTTTAGCCACGTTATCTAGGCCCACCTCTGCAGGTTGTACAATCTTGTAAATGTGATGGTGACCATCCACATACTCCACTTCTTGAGTGACTAGATTAACTATTTGTTTGAGGGTGACAATTCACCCTCCATTAGTGGACATAGAAGTACTATGATATACTTTTAATTTGATGGAAGGAAGGATATCCACATTGAAGGTCATAGTTTTACCACTCAAGGCAACAAATATTGTTTTAAAAGCTTGGGTTTTCTCAAGGCCCTAAGTAGACATGTAAAATTTATCGGTAGGTTTGCTTGTAGCAGTTGGAGGCTTTATAAAACCCTCTCTTGGAAATGATAGGCTATCGAGATAAAAACAAGAGTTCCTCAAAGAGATGTGGGGTCAAATCACCAAGTAAATTTTTCAACCATACCACTTACCATAGCTTCTCCTCTATACTATTCCTCCATGCTATATAAAGAAACTTTGGATTGATTCTTACTACTCCAACGCATTACTTCCCATGCTAAATTATGCATATCCACTAGTAGATCTCATGTCATAAGCACTTCTTGCCCAATTTACATGCCCAATCTGCATTTGTGTAACCATTAACCATCACATTATTTCCATGCTCATAAAATAAACCATAATGTGCAGTGGTCTTCACATATCTTATGATCCTCTTAACAACATGAAAGTGTGGCTTCTTGGAGCTCTTGCATAAACTGACTAACTAATCCCACTACATAGCATAAATCTGGTTTAGTGATAGCCAAATAAATTAATTTGGGACCATCTTCCTGTACATAGTAACATCATCCAACTCATCACCAAGATCAATCTTTAGCTTTATGTTTTTCTCCAACAATGGTGTCACCATAGGCTTGCATCTAGTCATGCCATACTTTGCCAACATAATCCAAGGCAAATTTCCTTTGCACTGCCTTACCTATATACCATGTGATGTCCTATGATAACCTTAATGCCAAGTCTTTCATGTGAAATTGACTACTTAATGATACCTTCACATTGGCAATGCCATTCTCACAATCACTTCTCACTCTCAAGTCATCCACATAAATCACAATCACTACTAAACCATTTTGTGACTTCTTCACATATACTAAATTTTCCATATAAAATCTAATGCCAATGAGATACCTACTAATCTTGTCACTCCATGCACATGGTTCTTTCCTTAGTCCAATATATAATGCCTTCTTCAATCTACATACATGTGTGAGAATTTGGGTGTACATTACCATGTGGATGTTCCATAAACAACTCTTCTTGCAACTCTCCATTCAAGAAAGCATTCTTGACATCCATTTGGTGTAATTCCCAACCTTTAGATGTAGCTAATGAAATCACAATTCTTACCGTAGTAATCTTAGCCCACTGGACTAAATGTCTCATCATCATAATCAAGAATGAGTTTGTGCATAAGCCTTTGTGAGCCTTGGCTTGTATCACGAGTCCATCTGATTTACATTTGATCTTATGAACCCATTAAAAACTAATCACATTCTTGCCATATGGTAACACAACCAAATCCCATATGTCATTATGTACCAATGCATCCACCTCTTCATCAGCTTTGTCCTAAGCTTCCTTGCCAATAGTATCATCAAAACATGTAGGCTCCACACGCCTCACCATAGATGTCATATATGCATAATGCATAGCATATTCTCTATATGTTAACCTTTGTGCTAGATATCTCACCCCTTGTGATGTCCTCAATGGTTGCAGATCACTATAACCTTTATGCACTCTAGCATGTGGTGGTACATACTTGTCATTCTTTAAACCCACTGTGATTTCCAACTCATCATCAACACTCTCTGAACTAGATTATTCATAACTTGTATTTCTAATGCTAATGCCTTTAACCTTCTTCTCCAATGCACTACTCTCAATGCTCACATCATGTCTCAAATCTCCCTGATCATGGACTCACATTATTACTATTAGATGTCTCATGTGGAGACTCCTCCAGTGGTGAGTGTACATCTACATTTCCATCAATCTCATCAACCATGATGTTCTCACTTTTCTTATAGCAACTAGCCATCTCATCAAATATCACATCACGACTAATAAGGACCTGTTTTGTCATGGGATGTAACACTTGTATGCTTTCCTATCTTGTGCATACCCAATAATTACACACTTTTTTTCTCATCAAGAACATGTACATAACCCACATATCCAAAAACTTTCAAGTGCCAGTCATCCTCATCTCTGGTGTACTCTCATGTGAATAGTTGTTGTTGTACCTGTCTTGTTCAATAAGTACACTTTGTTGTGCATGCTTCTGCCCATTAGCTATTTGGCATATTCTTCTCAATAAGCGTAGCTCATGCTATCTCACCAATGACTTTCTCTTAGTAAATCCATTTTACTGAGGTGTGTACTTGCATGTAATTTACTTTTGTATCCCATGATCTCTTAGGAAATCATCAAATGCATGTGAGTTGAGCTCATCTCCACCATTTGTCCTCAAACATTTGATCCACTAACCATATTAAAATTCTTCACCTTTTTCCTTTATGAAATAGATCCATTTCATTCTACTATAGTCACATCAATGAGAAGGTGACATAATACCTACAACCATTTATGGATGGGGTTTGTGCTAGACCCCAAATATCACTATGAATGATTTCCAAAGGCCTCCTATTTAGTTGACCATCCTCCTTTAGAAATGGATTTTTCCTACTTCCCAAATTGACATGCATCACATAAATGATTGCTTCTATCATACTTGAACCTTGGCAAACCACCAACAATCCCTTTGGTTTACATAGACTTCAACTTTTGGATATTCACATGGCCAATCCTCTTATGCCACATATAAATGTCCTACATGATGCCATGGCTATGTGAAAACAAGGTTGATTTTTACTCTATAATAGTTGTGTCTAAAGTGAATAGTATTCCTTAAATCTTTTGTCCCTTTGCAATGAGCTTACATCCATTCTTGAAGTTAACCATACTCATTGAATCTTACTTGAAATCCTTGCTCAACCACTTGACCCATGGATGTTTCCCATCATCCATCTTCAATGGCACACTACTAACATGAGTGATGCGATGTTGTGTATCATCTCTAGTAAACCAAATATCCCTACGTTTGTGCGAGCAACTTACTACCACCATGACAAGCCCATATGTTTTGATGCACCAAAATCCATGTACCAAGTATTATCTCCTTTACTACATGAATACATAGATAGTTCCCATCACATGCTTCATTCAAAACAAATGATCTTCACTTCCATGACCTACATTACTAGAGGATGCGTAGTTTACCATGCTGAATTTTTCCACCTCGTAATAATTTTTATTCTTATAACATTCCCTATCCATATGTCCAATCTTATCACAATAATGACACTCAATGCCACTTCCATCCTGTTCTTAAGGTTTTCCATCTATCTCTTCCTCTAGAATTCGATCTCCCCCTACCTCAGGAGTATGCCTCTCTAAATCCTCGTGTACCATACAAGAACTAAAAAATCTGTTGTTGTTGTGGTAATCTATCCTACCAACCACGTCCACTTGTACATCCTCTAAATGAGAATATCCCCCTACTTCTTGCACCTCTTTATGTGTAGAATTCATGGTCCCTTGCATGCCCATTGCTACTCGATGATATGACTAATCCAAGCTTCAACTCTTCCACAGTAAGTAGTGAAATCAACTCTTCATAGTGCAGGGGCCACCACTTCTCATAGTGATAGAAGTGTCAAATGATTCATACTCCTTGCCCAAACCTTTCAATGTAATAGCAACCAAGTCATCATCATCCAATTGTGCATTGATAGATGCCAATGCATATGCACATGCTTTTATGTCTTTCACATAATCATGCAATTTCTATTGTTCTGTGTTATACTGTGTATCTTTTGTTTCAACAACTTAATCTTTCTTGCCTTTGTGTTTGTGCATACATCATCACCAATGTATCCCATGCATCTTTATGATTGTTTGCATCCTAGAAATGGCATAACATCCCATCTATCACACAAATCTAGGAATAATGCAACACCTTAAATGCCCTTTTCATCCAATTTCTATGTGTTGTAAGTTGTGCCAGCGTTGCATTAACTATGGGAACCCTTGGCTCTGTCTCTTCACATATCACCAGATTTCAAAGCCCTTTACCTTTTAAATAGTTTGTTATACAATATGAAAGTTATTCCTATCAAGATTTTCACCAAGATTTTTATCCAGACCCTCATTCATCTTGGCCAAACACAATGATTTAATAAGCACACTCATCCAATCAATGTAATAAATGTGGTACAATGTCAAATCACATCAATGTAGTGAAAAAACCACTTGTAAATTCACTTGCTCAATGTAAAAACATTGTAGAAATCGTTCTCAAACCCTGTACATATCCACATTGCACTCCCATATGCTCATCTTCTCCATACATACACATATAGTTGCATTAGGCATCAAGAGAAGCCCAAAAATTATCTTGCCAATTTTTATAAGCTCCAAATCAATCCTCTCTTGCCTATTAATCAACTTCTCAAGAGCTTTCCAATACCATGTAGCAATAGTAAATGCTTTTATCAATCACAATGCATGAATTCCAATTTGTCAAGTTTAGCCTGCAACATCAAGCTTTAACTAGCTTGTGTGGGTAAACTTCACATAACTTCACATACATAAACACTTTAACTAAATGTTGTAGCACGGATTCCAAATCTTCACCCTTCTCTTATTCCATTCATAACTTGAGATACAAAACTCCAATTAATCCAATGTTTGAGTAGTCTAAATCATCTACACAAAATAAAATTTATGTCTCTCACAATATAATTGGTTTCTGAGTAGCATGGCAAAAGTCATTGTTATTCAAGAAAACTTTACATTTCCTCATGTTTATAAATTAGAACATTTCATTTGCATACATTTCCACTTGCAAGCTTCAATGGAGAGCTTCAACTTTACTTACTTTGGGCTCCAAATACTTGGAATCCATAAGGGAAGGGTTTATTTAACTCGCCTCTTGGACAAGCTCTATGATTTTCTTCTGATTTCCATTCCAATGGTGCTTTATAGTTGCAATGGTGACCTTCATAGTTGCAATGGTGACCTTCATAGCTTTAATCTCCAACCACTTCAAGTCTATGATTTTCTTCTAATTTCCATTCCAATGGTGCTTTATAGTTGCAATGGTGACCTTCATAGCTTTAATCTCCAACCACTTCAAGTTTAGGATTTTCACTTAATGTGAGAGAAACCCAAACTTTGATACCAAGAAAAGAGAATAGATGAGACCGTAAGAGACACTCAAAACCCTAATTTCTCTCATTAATACATATAGAAGCTCCATAGCTAGCTTCATTCTTCTTCACCAAAATCAGCACATTGTACAAGTGATAAGTTCACACATAACATAACCTAGTACTAATGTCCACACACTTGGCTAGTTGAGCAACATGACCATTATTGTCCACATAGCGATAGATTTCTATCCACATCTAATGCTATCCACGAGCTGCCCCAATGAGCTTGCATTCTCAAAAGTTCAACACCTAACTTATTTCCTAACCATATCTAGGCTCTTCTACACACATATTGGATGGATACTGACTCTTTTACTTAGCTAGGTGATCCCTTAAGTACATCACTTAGTGCAATCACATGAGAATTACAATACTTGGAAAGAGTTATTAATTCCTACTTGGGCATACAACACATTCTTGAGGGCAAACAAATATATTTTAGGAAATTACCATTGTGCGTGTATATCCTTTGGTGACTCTCAAGTGTTTCTACTTATACTTATCTTGTTGGTAGATGGCTCATCTTCACTCATGGCCAATGTAAATATCCAATGTGATGATCTAGACCCATTGTTCATCCATGTATGTGGTCCTTGTTAACCTTGGAATTTAATAAAGGAAAAGGAGGTGATGGGAACGATGACAAGTAGACAAAGGCCACTATCATGCGGCACTATATAGGTTTTTTTTTTTAGCATGATTTTTGCGACACTATATAGGCTATTTTTTGTGCATGATTTTTATAGGAGATTAGCTCAAATGTTTTGTAACACAACGATGTATAGATTATGTATCACTAAATTATATTAGCATAAGTGATGTTTATGTGAGTTTTAATACCAATCTAATCATATTCATGTGTACATATGTCTTATAACTAAGCTTGCGAGCTTGTTTATGTCAAAATCTCTTAAATCTCTCAAGCACCTTTTGTGGTACCAATGACAAAATGGGACATACTAGGGCTAGCAAAGTTGCCAGCCCCAGTCTATTCCATTATTCTGTCAATGAAGAAAATAACACAATCGGTATGGGCATCAATAAATAATATAGTCAGTATGGGCATCGATAAATAACCAACCAGTAGGTATAGGCATACATCAATATGGGATCAATCCATATGGGCATCAATTGGTATGTGCATCAATAAATAACTAGTTGGTATAGGCATCAATAAATAACTAGTTGGTATACGCATCAATAAAACCGCATGTATATATAATGAATAGAGTCAATATAGGTGTTTGAATAATCGTTGATATATCCACATACCGAAGCATATAGGATACTACTATCGATGCGCTCCACATATCCAAATGTTTATACCGATAGTCCCATACCAATACTAAAACTACTGACAACAATACCGATGACGGGAGGTAAAAAAGAAAAAACAAATCCTAAGTCTAAAACGTTAGTATGGGCAGTTTAGATATAGGGTCATTCTCTTGTAGTATGAATCAGTAACATTGACATGCATTTTTAGAAGAAAGAAAGAATAGTTCACTGTGCAAAGGCTCCTCTAAATCTTGTACAATGCAAGGGCTCCTCTAGAGTTTAATGCAAACCTTTATGGTAAAATGCCAGCCATTGCATTGGGCGGTCCTTTCTTCTTCTTCTAACTAATTGATGACTTTAGTAAGAAGATGTGGGTGTATTTTCTTTGGGATAAGGTTTAAGCTTTTGGAAAATTCAAAATATAGCATATCTTGGTAGAGAATGAGACATGAAAGATGTTGAAGAAGTTTTGAACATATCAAGAAAGAGAGTTCATATCAAGTCATATCAATGCCTACTATAAGGAGAACAAGATCAAAAGAGATTTGATAGTTTCTCATACTATGTAACAAAGTGGTGTTGTAGAGCACAAGAATCACACAGTTGTGGAGATAACATGGATTAGTATTCTCAAAGGGAAGGGAATGCATAATTATTTTGGGTGAAGGCTTTTAACACTACAATGCATACCCTAGTGTATAATATGAGATACACAGAAGTAGTGAAGGGCATGACACCTCAAGAGGCTTATTCTAGTAGAAAACCTTGAGTTACATATTTTAGGACATTTGGTTGTAACTATTTTGTGCATGTTCTAAACTCATCTAAAGCCAAGTGGGATTCCAAGAGCAAGAAGTGAATCTTCTTGGGGTATAGTATGAAGTCAAAGGGTTATCAACTATATGACCCAAATGCCAGAGGCAAAGAAGATAATTCTTAGGTGTGATGTGGTGTTCAAGAACCTCATTAGGTGGAGGATAAGGTGCCTTCTAAACTATCCTTGAATGAAGCAATTTCCCAACAGATACAACTACCAATTCATAAGATGATGAATAAGAAGAGAAGCCTAATACCATAGTAGATAGGGCCATATACTAAATGGTTCAAGCATCTCTTGTATGGAAAGCTCTATGGGGAAATCACATAAGAGTGTTTCCAGATCCAAGAGAGTAGAGGAGTAAAAGAGGGCCTCCACTCACATTGTCAATATGGCCTTGATGGTTGAGATAATGAAAGAGCAAGATCCATCCAACTTGGAGAAAGAATTAGTAGATCCAAATTAGAGGGGAGCTAGAGTATGACAGTTAGATAATGACTCAATTATTAGAAACCACAATTGAGATCTTGTGGATCATCCTATAAAAGTGAACGTTATTGGCACAAGTGGGTTTGGAAGTCCAAGTACAAGTCTAATGATACATTGATAGGTATAAGGCAAGGCTTGTGGTAATGGATTTTTCACAAGTCAAAGGTTTGAAAGGCCAAGTACAAGTTTGATGGTACATTGGATAGATACAAGGTAAAGGATTTTTCACAGGTCAAAGGCTTTGAAAGACCACGGTACAAGTCTAATGGTACATTGGATAGATATAAGGTAATTCTTGTGGTAAAATAATTTTTCATAGGTCAAAGGCTTAAAATTTTAGGAGGCATTCATCCCCATAGCAACGTTGTGGCAAAGTCAAAGGGTTTGACTTTCAAGAGACATTCACCCCGACACCTAGATTAACCACCACTAGATCAGACTATGGAAGGCATTATGTGTATGAGCTAAAGTAGGCCTCTTAGGCATGGTCTCAGTCGATATATGATTTCATTATAAGTATTGATCTTTCTAAATCCCATAAAATTCAAATTTATATATTTTCTCATACTAGGGTAGGTACATGATCTTTGTTCTATATATGGATGGCCTTATTATGACAAAAACCCACATGAAGAGAAGATCCAATAGTCACATGAGTTGTTAAGTTTGGATTTTAGGGTTTAGGGTTCAAGAGCTCTCAAAGTTGAAAAGATCATGTTAAAATGTATTGACTTTTAAGAATTTGACTCATATACATGGCCCAAATTTGAGTTATGGTTGTTTCTTACAACTTATAACTCCCATAACTCACTTATGACTATTGACTGCATCCTTTAATGTTTTCCTCTCCCACATTTTCAAACTATGAATGTTGGCCTAGAAACGTGCAACAAGCTAACTCATTTTCACCCTAATAGAATGTCCAATCCTTGGTGATGTGCTGAATTTTATAGAGTTGTTCATGGTAATATGGAAATACCTCCATTGAGACCAAGATAAGAACTAACAAAATATGGAAATACCTCCAAGATAAGAACTAAGAAAATATTTTAGGTCCTTGATCCACTGATTCACAACCCAAATCTTAAAGTGAAACATGGACAAGCTATGTATATTATAAGTTGCAAGTACATAGAGGCGTGGTGAGGTGAGGATGGGTAAAATTGGATTATGTCACTACAACAGAAAGAGGGGTAGCGGGATTTATAGCGTGGCTTTTATAAAGGGAACTGGAAATGTGTCATGGTGTATGCGTCTCTGTATAAGCGTCAGTATTTTCTCACTGCTATAAGCACCGCTATTATAAACATCGCTGCGCAACGCTGAGAACAAAAAAGAAAGGGACAACAGATTGGAGTATTATCCCCAATCTGTCCCATTATGTGTATGAAACCTATTATGTGTATAACATATAAATCTATTGGACGACTTAAAAATCATACCTATTATGTGTATACTCTATACATGCATAGAGCTTTATGCATAAACTTAGGCACGCATAAAGCCTTTACATGAAGCTTAGTCATAAGCTTTATGCACTAAGCTTAGGCATAGAGGCTCATCCATAAGCCTCATGCACAGAGCCTTAATCCATAAGGCTCATACATAAAGCCTCATGCAAAGAGCCTTAAGGCATAAGCCTCATGTATAAGCCTCATGCATAGAGCCTTAATGCATAAGGCTCATGCAGGCATAAGGTTCATACATGCATAAGCCTCATGCATGCATAAGGCCTAGAGGCAAAACATATGCAAGAAAAATAATCCACGGCACCCAAAGGTGTAAAAATAACAAAGGGCAAGGTCAAGAGTCTTACCTCTTATGCTTGTGAGAAGGCTTGTACACGCAGTTGATCTTTTGGAGAAGAAACTCTAAAACTAGCCACAAGAAGCAACGTTTTTAGCTATGCATTAAGCTTTATGCATGAGGTAATGCATAAAGTTTAATGAATCTTATGCATAAAGTTTTATGCATAAGATGTATACAAAGAGCCTTATGCATAAATCCTTATGCATAAAGCTTCATGCATAGAGCTTAATGCATAAACTCTAATGCATACAGCTCATGCATAGAGTCTCAAATGTGAAGCCTTATGCATAGAGTCTCATGTATGAACCCTCATGCATAGAGCTTAATGCATAGAGTCTCATGCATGAAGCCTTATGCATAGAGACTTATGCATTAAGCTTTATGCATAGAGATCATGTATAGAGTCCCATACATGAAGTCTCATGCATGGAGTCTCATGCATAGAGCTTATGCAAAGAGGTTAATACATAAGCCTCATGCATAGAGCCTTTATGAATAGAGCATCATACATAAGGCTCATGCATAGACCGTCATGTGAATAAGGTCTCATAAATGCATATGGCCTAGAGGCAAAACATATGCAAGAAAAATAATCCCCGACACCCGAAGGTACTAAAATAACAAAGAGCAAGGTCAAGAGGGCTTACCTCTTATGCTTATGACAAGGGCTTATATTAAGAGAAGAAACCCTAAACCTAGCCACAAAAAGCATTAAGATAAGCAATTTTTTTATTTATAAAAAATTATTAATACTAGTTAAGCCTTCAAGAGAGCAAACAAGCATACAAGAGAGCAGCTTACCTCTTATGCTTCTGTGACAAGGGCTAGTATGTGGTTGATCGTCTTTGGAGAAGAATTCCTAAACCTAGCCACAAAAAAGCATTAAGATAAGCAAAGTTTCTAATTAATATAATTAGTTAAGCATTCAAAAGAGCATAAAAGCAAGCATACAAGAGAAACAACCAGTAAGTCTCAAATCCTAGATTAGGCATAAGCTTAAAGCATGCATAAGGTTTAGGCATGCATTAAGCCTTGTGCATAGAGCTCTATTAATGTTTTAAGCTCTATGCATTAAGCTTTATGCAGAAGCTTTATGCACTAAGCTAAACCTAAACCCGGTACCTAAGGGTGAAATAAACATAGAGATTGTATTAACAAATACAAAGAAAAGAGGTCTTACCTCTTTATTGTTAAGCCAAAGGAGAGGATTAGTGCAAGACCTACAAACTATTAAATTAAAAAAGTGATAAGTAACACATCTAATGAACTACCTACAAAAAATAAGAGACATAGAAAAGACCAACACATATTCAGCATACTCACAAAGAGGAGAAGGAGAAGAAGCTAAAAGAAGGTTAGTACTTAAAACTTTAACCCGAATCGCATTATGTACTCTATTAATCATTAAGGCTATGCACAAGAGAAGAATACCTTCATTAGATCACACCATAGCCATGTAGTGATGAATAGAGAGAAAGGGAAAGAGAAAGCAGAAAAGGAAAAGGAAGGGGAAGGAAATACAAATGCATGGGATAGAGATAGATTGATGAAGTAGATGGAGCCGGTGCGATCCTTCAAATAAAGGAGTGGATAATTTTTTTTTTTTTTTGGGGGGGAAGGGAGGGGGAAGAAATGCATCGTGACATCGTGCAGGTTTGAAACGTTATTTATCTAGTACTAATGGGCATCGCTTATAGTGGCACTTATATATAAACGATGCCCAACGGTGCTTATAGCGGCGTTTATAGTGGCGTAACGTAAAACGCTGCTAAAATGTTGCAAATAAGCGCCGCTATTGCTTTCTTTTGTTGTAGTGTGTGGGCTAATCACAGTGGGCCATATATTTTCTCATAAAGAGAATTTGAAATAATGTACAAGGCATACAATAGCTATTAGTTAAGAACCATCTCTTTAACAGTGGGATTAGGCACTTCATAGTTAGTACTCATTTAGTGAACAAGTGCCTCCATGATTGCTCTTTCCCTAAGTGAGTGGTTCACCATTAGGATTTCACCATCATAAAGAGAAAGTCATGGCCAATCAAACTCTCATGTTACAAAATGATGTGCATGATTTCTCAAGCATGGCCCGAGGTATAGTCCAAGGTGAATGCCAAAGCTGAGTCATAGTCACTTCTATGCATGATTTCTCAAGCATGGCCCGAGGTATAGTCCAAGGTGAATGCCAAAGCTGAGTCATAGTCACTTCTATGCATGTTAATCACCTCTACGAGTATATGATGTGAGAGATAGCACATGTGTTCAATAATAAAAGGGTTATCATGTTATAGAGTTACATGAAATATAAATACATAAGGGGTTTTAAATCCAAAAAATAAAATTCTAAATTGGAGGGGGTTTTGTTATCATCTCAAAATGTAACACGCGGAAGCTCTGGGAGTCTTCTTTCATCCCTAAACACTCTTGGAAACCTATCTGATGCAAAACGCAGATATAGAGAGAGAGTAGAGAGAGAGGGATGTGCTGGAAAATTTAGTATATTCATATGGTACAAAACGCAGATATAGAGAGAGAGTAGAGAGAGAGAGAGATGTGCTGGAAAATTTAGTATATTCATATGGTACAAAAAGGTATCCTAATCTACAGCCATGGGCTGCCTTACATAAAAGGTGGTAAACACCAAAATCTCCTAGTCTAGACCCACACCCAAAGTGGGAGTGAATGGTCAATTCAATGAGCACACTGGCTATTTATATGTGTCTTGGACACTTGGTGTGCTGGCCGACTGCTGGTCGGCCAGCCATAAATGTATTAAATGCTCTTTAATGTAGCCGACTGGTCCTCCTCCTTGCGCCTGCTCTGCTGCCCCTATCCTCTGGTTCAACCGACCACTTCTATGAGCAGCCAACAGCCTTGTGTGCCGCCATCAACACTTGACCTCCAGTCTACACTACCAAAAGTGCTCTGTGCTCTATCATCCTGGTTCTACCTGGTTTATACTCTTTATCTAGCTGCCTCTTCTGGACCTGAGAATGTCCATGGCATTTATCATGCACATGAAACAAAATTTATAGAAAGGGTGTATATATTATAAAATATATATAAGATGATTTTAACCTCGGGGGGTTCACTATAAGTAAACCCTCTGTATATCACGTGCGTTCAAGGCCTATTTTAAAATTCCCTTATCTGTGGATTTTTCATGAATAAAACATGCCCTTTTTCTATTCAACCTATTAATACCCCCTTTAAATGGTACCCTTCTGTATGTAAAAATGTGTAAAAAAGGGATTTTAAAAATCCCTTCTGTTGAACCCATGTGCTACGTTTACATATTTATGAGTGACCCCCCCGAGCTTTTAACTACCCTGTTAAATCTATCTACTATATGGGATTTCTACATAGTGAACACACCACATACCATTGGAGTAGATTTTCCAATGCTAGGACTTTTGAATAAAATTTATCAACCATTGGTGCTAGACTTATAGTAGGTTCATTGGTGATTTTCAAGTAAGGGTCACCATAGATAAAGCCACCTTATTGCCCTAGGGGGTAATACTAGTGGAAAACTTGCATTTTGGAAAAATTAATAGGTCCACATGATAGCCCCTATGTTTTTAACAATTCTGAGCATCTCTGGAAGCCAAGCATCCAAGTCATGTTGGACTCCTCGAAGATGGTAGGTGGAAGGACCCTTTTATCCAGGATAGCTAAAACTAGGTGGGTAGGACCATTTTACCTAGGATAGTCAATGAACATGTCCATGGAAAAATGTAACTTTCCAAGAAATCCACTTTTGGTTATGCTCCAACCATAGAATTCCATATGTTTATAGGTTGATATCATTCACATGTTAAATCCACTTTTTGGTTATGCTCCAACCATAGAATTCCATATGTTTATAGGTTGATATCATTCACATGTTAAATCCACAAGTCAAAAATGATGCTTTTGGAGATTTGTCATCATGGGTACTATAGGTTAAAGGATTGATGTCATTATGTTATATAAAAAGGCTTCATAACTATGTAGATGGTGTGCTTGGAAAAGTGGTGACCGTATTAAACTAGATTTTATGAGACCTATGTGATGGAAGTGGTGGATTGCATTAACAATGGTGGTGAGCTTGGAATTGGTGAACCATCTCAAACTAGCTCTTGTGAGACCTATTATGGACCTTGTGAGGTAAGGCTGGGATTATTCCATTTAGATGATCATCTTCCACTCCAAGTCGCAACAAGACTTAATGGAAATTTTACAAAAGTCTCTTAAAAGGCCTTCTCTACAGCATCATAAGTGTCATTCGTATAGTTCCTATCCTCACGCACCAGTTGCATATGATGCTTGTTGTTATATGCAAGAAAATTGATGGAGGCTGGGGTGAGACCATCTGGGAATCCCTCTGAAAAATGGTTGTGTGAACCAAAGATCCAAGATCTAGATGAACTAGATCCACTGTATGCATGTACTTGTGAAGAGCATCAAACAAACAATGCTCCTCATCCAAAAGATATTCCACATGTTTCTCGATATTCACCATGCACCTACATGAATACATGGCCTTCTTGATCCTATAACCTATCTTCCTTGTTCCAACTTGATTTTGCATTGATTAATTTGGTGTAATTGGTATGTACACAAACTAATATAGTTGCCTATTATAGTCTTCCAAGATAGGTGAAACAAAGGATTGAGATTGAGTGGTCTCCACCAAGGCTTGAGATGGCTAATCCTCTTCTTCACACTCCATGGGATTGGTGGGATCTAGAAAGGATGTGAGGACTTCATCGCATGAGTATTTATGATTTTGTGGCACTTTATAATCCCAATTGAGGGCCAGTGACCATTGTGGTGGTGTGATCTCATGCATAATCTTGGTTGAGGATGCGTGTACCCATTCTCCAAGGATCCACTTACACATTCAAATGACAAAGAAGGTTTCGAATCATCTTTTCCTTTCCTATTATTGCTAGCAATGTAGGCTGGAGACTTTTCAAGATATAGGGCATCTTTTACTGTTCAATTATTCTCATAAACAATGAACATTTCCATCTTGCACTAACATTGTTTTATGGAACCTAATTGTTGAAGCATTTCCATCTTACAATTGAACCCAATTGTTGAAGCATTTTTTTATTTCCATCTTACAATTGAACCTAATTGTTGAAGCATTTTTCTCTAACCACCACCTATTGAATCTCCATGTGGTCCTCGCTCAATGGTTCCAAGACAAGTATGGTTTTAGCCACTCAGAGACGCCACCTATTGCATATCCATGTTCTCAATGGTTTCAAGACGAGTATGGTCCTTATGTTGATTGAAGGATATATGGTCCTTAGCCACCACTAAGAGCTCTACTAAGAGCTTACAATTGAACCTAATTGTTGAGGCATTTTTCTCTAACCACCACCTATTGAATCTCCATGTGCTCACAATGGTTCCAAGACAAGCATGGTCCTTGTGGATTGAAGGATATATGGTCCTTAGCCACTAAGAGCTCTACTAAGAGCTCACAATTGAACCTAATTGTTGATGCATTTTTCTCTAACCACCACCTATTGAATATCCTGCATGTGGTCCTCATTTAGTGGTTCCAATATAAGCCTCGCTCAATGGTTCCAATACAAGCATGGTCCTTGTGGATTGAAGGATATATGGTAATTAGGCCACTAAGATATCTAGAAAGCCATCAAAAGCAAGGATGTGTACAACATCAAGGAGGAGGCAGATTTCAAAATTCTCTTAAGTCTGCAAATCTCCCTTTATTAGTGCAAGGCAAAGATTTTGGCTCAATCAAGAAGGACCCATAGCGCCTATGATTTGGTCAATTTACTTATGCGTAAAATAATTTGGCCATTCTTAGAGTTTTTACACATAGGAGGAGATCACAATGCTTTACATAAGCCTACACCAAGTCCCTCCTATATAAGATGGTGATGAAAAGAAATTTTTGGTTCATGTGGCTACTTCTCATCTATAGTGAGTGGAAATGTCTCCCCTAAGTTTGGTCAGCTTCTCCTTCACTCTTCTTGTTCACTATAATATTGTAGGATATATGGATGCTTATTTTTTGGCTCTTTATGCTAAGACAAGAAAACATAAGCATTGATATATAATTGTCATTGATCGGCGATGTATTGGTGCTTATATCAATGTTAATATCAACATGCTTGGAAAAATTAGAACATGTAAAACTAAATAAAAAGCAAATGAAATCAATTCATTTAAAAATAATATTTATTACAAATTAAAAACCATAAAAAATCTCGAAAAGGTTGTAAGCCGATCAATATATGTATGTATGTATGTGTGTGTGTGTGTGTGTGTGTGTAGAATGTCATACATTCTTAGCTTACAAGCTATCTAGCTTGTTCGTCGGTCCCATCTTGTTACAAAATCTTACATGCCAATTGGTCAATCACTAAGTCTAGCACTTAAATGCCCTAAAAGTCCTAATCCAATATTTAAAGATGAGGTGTGGAGGCATCATCGTGATCACAATGGCATAATGGCTCATTGATTTCATTTGATAAAACCAAAGATAGTAGCTCTTCAATTATGTTGCATTCCTTGAACTCTAAGTGGGTTGGTCTCCCAACTCCTGGGAATCGTGGTTCTAATATTTATTACTTTTATTCCAACTTTCATTTTCTCTTCCACATATAGATCTTAAAATATACATTGCATAATGACTTATATTATACATAAAACCAATTACGATCCTCGTGGGGTATACTTTTAGGAATACTTGCATACAATGTGGGTCAAAATGTAGTGTCCCTCAAATCGTGCCATAATTTGGCATCTTACATTGGTCAATGACTAAGTCTAGCATTTAAATGCCCTAAAAGTCCTATTACACTACTTCAAGATGAGGTGTGGATGCATCATCATGATCACAATGGCATAATGGCTCATTTATATCACTTGATAAGACCAAAAAGAGTAGCTCTTCAATTATGTTGCGTTCCTCAAACTCTAAGTTGGTTGGTTCCATCTCTGGGGCATCATGGTTCTAATATTAATTGATTTTATTCCAACTTTCATTTCCTCTTCCACATCTAGATCTTGAAATATACATCGAGTAATGACTTATATTATACATACAACCAATTAGGATTCTCGGGGGGTATACTTTTAGGAATACTTGCATACAACTTGTGTTCAAAATGTGGTGTCCCTCAAATCTTTCCATAATTTGGTTGAGTTAATTGTAAAAACCTTGCTTGGATGCTTCTTAATTGTTTTGTTCCTTCATCGCCTCCTCTATATACCACTTTGATGTGAATGCAACCTCTAAGATGTCTTGATTAGTCCCACTACTCAATATTCTTTACAATTAACAAAAGTAATACCCCTTCTACTACCTTGACTATATTTTCCAAAACTTGTCATTACACAATCATGAAGTGCGAAAGTTTTGACATTCTAACCACATTAAATTATACACTTTAAACTTCCATCCAATTAAAACTTTTCGATATATAAAGAAGAATAACACACAACTTTATGTTGTCAAACTACAAAACATGTTAATTAAATAAAGAATAACATATAACTTTACCTTGTCAAACTATGAAACATGTTAGTTAAATATAGGGACCTTACTTACATGGTAGTCATCAAAGAAATAAAAGAGTTTTACTTATATGGTAGTCACATCCCAATGCATACTTCCATTCTTCTCTCATAACCTCCTATATTTCCCTTTCACTTAATATATGGCTTCTCTAAGGCATTTAATGTTGCTATTCTTTGAAAGCGCTCCTCTAGGTTGGGTGGGTAAGCCATGCACCTGTGTTCTCTGAAAGGTTGTTCTCTCTTCTATCCTTCTCTTCCTCGCATCCTCATATTTCCCAATCCAAACATAAGGTAATCACCTTATTGCACATAGACTCAATCATCCTTTGAATCCGTGCCTTACTGTGATATCATTCGTTCATCCTTTTCATTATCATTCATTCAACCTTTTCATTGTGCATCAATCATGGCATGGAAGGATCTTTACATATTTTGATATATACATTAGGGACTCTAGCACTAACCACCCTTCTACCATGTTCCCCTTTGGCCAAGACAATGGCTATGGAAAACACCACATATAGCCACCTCATCTACCAAATGTACCACAAGGTGAATCTCAATTCTCTATCATTTTATAGAACCCATATGAGATTCTTTTTTCAAGACTACCCACCTACTCTAAAGGGATTTTAAAAAATAATAATTTAAGCTATAATTTGGGAGGAAACCAATCTATAATTGTGAGAGGAAAAACATTCTCATGGCACCACTCCTCCTTATTTATAGTTTATAGATTACAATCTTAGAACTCCCTCATCTCCATGTGCACTAATAGATATTAGAAGTATTGACCATAGAAAAATTTAACAATTAATAGGGTAACATAAGTAGATAACATTATTTAAACTAGACAAGAAAATGCATGTCCACATACTTGCATCATCTTGTGCCAATTAATAGGGTAACATAAGTAGATAACGTTATTAAAAATAGATAAGAAAATGCATGTCCACATACCTGCATCACCTTGTGCCAATCATACGATTAGAGACCATACAATTAAAATATCTGTCTCCTTTATTTGAGTAAATTACATCAATTGTATTTTAAAAATTTTAAGCCTTGACATTATTCTCCTCTTACTTTTTCCTTATCCATGTTGCCTTTGGTAAAAACACCTTCTCTTTAGCTATCCTTGGCCATGCGGTTTCCATGCATCCAATATCCTCTCTAATTGCCCTAGTGTCATTTTTACCAATTACATGGTCCCAAGTTATCAAAGCCACAATCTTAACAATGTGCTTTGGATCAAGAAGACTATTAAATTTTAACTTGGCCAATATGGGAGTATAGAAGATGGAGTACCTTTTCATACAAATGGGTGGCTGCTCAGAGTCACTCTCCACCTCTCCTCCCAATCTCCACCTCCCTTCCATTGGCTTGATCTCCACATCTCCTCCCAATCTCCACCTCTCATCACCACTAGAGAAATTCTTTGATGGAGCATGACTGGGGTGGTTGAGAGGAAGAAATCTATGATTTTTACAACTTTTTTATGTGCCTTTCTTGTTTAGATACAAGTGATGGTTCAAAAATTGAACATACATTTTACCATGTGGTTGTGAGGCCTACACGAATGGCTACACAAATGGCATTAAAGAATAGAGTTAAAGACATTCTTATGTATGCAATCTGTATACGGGGGACAATAATGTTTAATGTGAGAAATTGAGTTAGAAGAGCATACCTAAGTAGCCCGAGTATCTGAGAAAATTGTGGATGATCCATAATGAAATACCATTGACCATCACATTGCATTGTGAAATTATACGGAATCATCATGCACCTTTAATCCTTGCCATAATTTCTCGATCTCGTCAATCAAATGCTCAACGTATGCATCCATGTTCTTCACCTTGTGATTCCTGGATACAAGGGGTGCAAGCATCACATAACCTTTCATAATGAAAATCCATGGAGGAATATTATAATTTAAAATAAAATGGGCTATGTGGACCATGATGTAGACCTCATGCCAAATGGATTCAATCCATCCATACCCAACCCAAGTTGTGTGATCTAAATAGGAAAGTTTCTCAACACCTTTTGATGTGTTTTTTGGCTTTGTAAGTTATTCTTGGAACGATCCGCTCCACGCCTTATACATGTCAAGGCATTGGGCACCTCTAAATAGTAGACAATCCTTGCAAGGCATTGATGAGGGCATATTAAATAGCACACAATCCTTGTAAGGCATTGACAAGGGCATATCTCAATTGCCTTACAATCCTTGTACGGCATTGACAAGGGCATATCTCAACTTCCTTACAATCCTTGTAAGGTGTTGATGAGGGCATATCTAAATAGCAAACAATAATTGCGGCATGCATGTATACATTGTAATCCGTACCAAGCATGTAACGCAATTTCCTAACATCACTCTGTATTTCAAACATCAACCTATTTTTTAACAAGATTATTCTTCAATAAGCAATTGTTTTTAATATATTCAATTTAATATGATTAAAGATATTCCTTAATCTCCTACTAATTGCAAAGGGAGTTTAAGGTCGACTCACCAAAGTAGGACATTCATGCTATTATCACTTCATGCATTGAATGTTTGTAAGTTTCGAATTTCCAAGCACACATGCAAAGTAGAGTACTTCGTGCACTTGTATAATGGTGTATTGGCTTCTTTTTTAAGCACACCCTCAGTGTAAATTACTAGACGATTCCTTGTCATAGCAGATTGACTTAAAAATATGTATCATGTGAATTAACCAACAATAGTATTTCAATTCATATTTTTACAATTATTTTATAGAAATTTACTAAAGGGGTGTTTAATTCACATTTTTACATATATTTAAAATAAGGTGTATTGTATTCATATTTTTATATAAATTTACAGAGGAGGTATTTAAAATGTACTTACAGAGGAGGTATTTAAAATAAAATTTTTAAAAAAAATAAAAAAAGAGATTATTTAAAATACTCAAGCTCAAAAGATAAGGGATTATCAAAATACCTATTGATGCACATGATATATAGATCTTTGTAGAGTGAATTCCTTGAGTTCTTCATCCTTGCGTTTGAAAAAAGTTGGTGACCATATTCTCCATGGCATCATCCTTTATATTCTAGTACTTGCAATTGCACAATTACTCGTCTATATACAATTTATCTCAAGTTTAGATACATACCAATTCTGGCCTTGTTGTGGAAAATGGCTCAAAAGATCCAAATTGATAAGTATGATCCAACGTGATCTGATATTCAAGCACACATGATTTGTTCTTACATCTTATACATGCACACAAAATATTTATTCCCAATAGATGGCTCATGATGTGATCTCAGAGAAGACGATATCTACATAGTAATGACAATCGAGGTGAATCGATTCTTTGTTAGTGAGATAAAAATTTATTGAAAAAAGTAAAAATAATTTCTTTTAAATAGAAATGGTATACAATGATAATTGCATTTAACGTTAAAAGAATATCATTTTAGAATTTTCCCTAGTGTAGTCTATGTAAGTCACTAAGTCGTTGCTTTTTACCGATTCTTATATCAACGGTTATATGGATGCTAGCTAGGATTTTAAGCATTTAGCTCTGCGAGCCGATAGTACTCTCACTTTTCATGCTACTTTGTATAATTTCCTCCCTTGCATACCCTCTTCTTCTTCCCTTACATTCATGAAACCCCTTCTTCTTCTTCTTCTTCATCAATCCCTTGGGAGGTTCACCTTAAAATATGTGAGAATACCATGTGCGTTCAAATGAAGGGGTTTTTGAATTTAAAATTTTAAGGAAATTTACAAAAATACATTTACAAAAGAGGTTTTTTTAATCAATTAAAAAATAACCGTTAGTCCATAAAGAAAAAGGGGTCACTTTATTCATGAAAAATTCACAAGGGAAAATACCCCTTCAATGCACATGATATATAGGGTTTCTTAGTAGTGCACCCCGCGAGGTCAATCCCCCCTTATCTTCATTAAACCCCTTCTTCTTCCTCTATGGCTATAGTGAAAGTCCCACCACAAAGTTTTGAGCAACTTCTTTAGAGACTTTGATGTTTATATTCACACTGAAAGTTGAAGTCTAAGGCTACTATCACAGCCTAGTCGAACTCATGGTTAGATGCTAACCGTAGAGTTTAGAGATTGACACAGTTGTTGAGTATTGTCTTTGAATCAACAATAATTGGGTGCGAGAATGCCCCATACTTTGTGCCATAGTTCCAAAGGTTTTGAGTCAATCTAGATGAGCACTTCACAGTAAGTGGCTCGAGCATTTTGTTAAATATGGTTCTATGGATATTCCAACTTGGGAAGGGTGTATCCACCATGAGTACATAGTTTCTTGTAAAGCGTACAGAGTTACTTAGCCAAATTGAGAAATAATTTGTTATTTAAGATAGACGGGATAAGTGGCAAAGTCCAACTTTACCAAAAGACATAAGAGGATTCACTTGTACAAATTTGTGTTTTGTAATATGTTTAAAGAAATGGTTTACAATATTGTTTCACATAATAGAGGTGTCTAGTGAGACCACACTTGTAGAGGTGTGTCTAGATGGTGCTATTAGCTTTTGGATGTGACCATAGACAGCCCATAAACATGTCCGTAGAGACATGGTTGGCCGTATCGACATAGATATGTATTGCCAAGCAACCAAAGTGGTTTGCAGGAGTAGACATGTGGATAGGCATGTATCTACTCGTGAGTTGGGAATGGTACTCTTATTGGTGCACATTACTCTTGATTTTCTAATAGTGCATAGACACTATACATCACATAGATGCTATCTATATGGAAATCGTCTTTGTTGCAAGATATGTAGGCTATTCTTGGAAGAACGAAGAACTTTTGGAGAGAGTAAAGTGTAGCTTTCCTTAAACCATGTGGTTTATTGAGCTTAAATACCACATTATAGAACAATTTGCTAAAGACTTGTAACACTTGCACAAATGTGTTGAATTAAATTCCATGTGGCTTCTAACAATAAGAGAAAAACATCTTTGATGTCGTAGAACAAGAAAAGGAATTCTTTGAGTGTCAGAGCAAATTCATTTTATGAGGTTCTTGAGGATTTGAGAACTTCTGGCATATACTAAAGACATGATGTTATTCGATGCCTTAGTAGCAATTTGTGTTTTATTGACATCTTTCATAGATGCAATGGTAACTATGGTTTGGTGTTCCAGATGAAACATGAGTGTTACATGTTTCCCTGGTAGTAGTTGTTTAAGAAATATATGTGCTATGTGTCTTACTTTCCTTGTTGTAGTACTTAAGAAAGCTACAAGCGTAGATGACCATATGGTCTACACACAGACACTTGTTTACAACTTTCTGAATCGTTCTCTCGCGAACGAAAACTCTTCTTGAAGGGAAGAGTAAATAGGTTGACAAAGTTTCTTCCAACAAAAAAGATGTGAAAACATCTGAGCTCGCTAGAGGCTCTTTATCAAACATCTTTACAAACTATATGGCTTGCCTCCGTAAATATAGCGGGGTAGAGATAGAAATTTTGATATTCATCTTTGAAGAAAAATCTTCAAAGGTTAAAAATAACACTCTAAGTAAAAGTGAAATCAACCATCCGTAGATTAATGGTGGTCAAACTAATATCCGAACTAGGTTCTAGAGCATATGCTTATACATAAATGAATAATCTAGTGGAGCTGAGTACCTCTCATCTTTGGAATCTATTTTCTGTTGTTCATGACTAGATTTACTCCATTTATGTTGTTTTATGGACTCTAGTCTAGATCTCCTATGGCCGTAGATCTAAGAGCCAACAAGTTGGTAGCATAGCATGGTAGCGTAGTCTACAAATATTTACTAGCGCAGTTTACAAATGGTTAGTAGTGTAGTCTACAAACTTGAGTTGCCAGAGAGCTCTTGAGTATGTACCTATTTTTTTCATGTCAATGACATGTAAAAACAATGTATTACCAAGACAACGTAGTTTGTCTAAGTTGTAGTTGAGTCTTTGGAGTTACCGTACTTCCACATGAACCAAGGAGAATTCTTAGGTTCAAAGATCAAAACACAAGGTGTACTGTGTACGGATAGGCAATTGTTAAGTGGAAGAAAAGGTTTGAAAAGGTCTCAAGTGAGAAAAACTATATATGCTTACAATAACTTTTCCCAGTTTATTTTCACAGACAAAAACTCTTTAGAAGGGGAAGTAATGTCACGTAGGCTGTAAGAGCATGTGTGAGTCGCCCGTAGTAGCAGCGGCGGAACTCGACCGGACATGGAGTCCACATGTTCGAGTGTATGTCAAAAGTGTATCCGGGATTCAAGGGTGAGGTGCCCAAGTCGAAGGACTGTGAGCGGTCAGGCTAGTGTGGGCAAGCATGCCACTATATAAGCCCGGTAATGTGGACATTTGTCTACATTCCTCTATGGTTGGGTGGTGACTAGAGCTTGGACCCCTCCTTGGCTATAGTGGTGACTACGGTGATGTAACAGGTGACAAGGTCTCAAATTGTGTCACTAAGCACACATTTTTTTAGAGAATTCAATAGATTTATATCCTAAGTGTATTAAAATGCTTATAATCACTTATTATGAAAGATAATCAGGTGATGTAACAGGTGACAAGGTCTCAAATTGTGTCACTAAGCACACATTTTTTTATAGAATTCAATAGATTTATATCCTAAGTGTATTAAAATGCTTATAATCACTTAATATGAAAGATAATCATTCAAGTCACTTCCATATGGAGGAAACATCATTTCCATTAAATAACAATTAATAAATGAACAAAATCGCATGTTTAAAGTGATTTCTTTGTCACATTATACATTCATTTGAGTGGCATGGAAATCCCCAATTTTAGAACACATAAATTTCTTGAAAGTTCTTTCTAATATTTACGACACTACATAAATAGAAGTTTTGTGAGATGAACTAGAAACAATCTAGAAGGTTTTAAATGTGCAAGTACCAAACTAGTGTCAATACTATTAGGATTTGCTAAAACCATAATAGGGTTTGCTAGAACCCTAAAAGTTCTTTCTAATATTTATGAAACTAAAAAAATAGAAGTTTTGTGAGATGAACTAGAAACAATCTAGAAGGTTTTAAATGTCCAAGTACCAAACTAGTAGGATTTGCTAAAACCGTAATAGGGTTTGCTAGAGCCCTAATAGATTTATCTAGAACCCTAATACTATTAGATGGAGCCTAATACTACTAGAGTTTGTTGATACTAATACTAAATATTATTAGGGTTTGCTAAAACTAATAGTATGAAGATGAGCTATTAGATTTGAATTCAAAGCCATACTGCTATTGGGGCTTGGAGTCAATACTCACCTCTTGGATGCTTGGTATTTTTTAATCCTCTATGATGCTTGGTACTTTTTTATCCTCTTGGATGCTTGTTGTATTGTTAACTCTCTCCCTCTCCTCTCTCTCTTTTTTTAACTACCATTATTCAAACAAAACTAGCTACTCAAGTTTCTATCGTGCACAAGCATGTGCTTGCAAATATGTACAAGAGCATTTCAAAGTTATAGATAGGATTCCAAAGTGCACTTGATTTAACTAAACATGCTCTAAAGTGTGAGGTAGATTTTTTTTAAAAAAATTGTTATTATCTTAACACAAATAATAATCGTGTCTGCTAGTATGGCAAGTGATCTAGCCTTCATACTTTAAACATGTTCCTAGAGTCTTCACTAATCTCCGGTCTTTCCTGAAGGAATACTCCTTGGTCCTTCTAGAACACTAAGGGCTTTACATTTATGTAGCTACATTAGTTAGAGCCTTTACTGAGCACATTGTAACTATCTTGTAATTAGGCCCGCCGCCCTACCCTCTAGATTTTGAACCTCCTATTGGTGGAGTCTTCATCAACCAAAGTTCTTGCCTCTCGTCATATTATTTGAGCACTCTCTGGTTTACACGAAGGGTCCTATTATTTTCTTAATATTGATAGAAACTTCTTCAAGTATATGCTGGTGTACTTGCTCAAAATTGCTGTAATATTCATCCACATATATACAGACGAAGGAGGAGTTCTTTTGTTTACCAATGGCCTCCATTGCTTGGTCCACAAGTAGTAACCCTTGTTCTTAAAACAACCTTTTTTTAAACCTATCCAAATAAAGGAAGCTACTTAATTCAACTGGTATTTAATACGACTATTTACCAAAACTTGTAGTAGTTTGGCAGTTTTATAACTGAAATCCATGAAATTTTATTCCTCAAAATAATAAGGGCTACAAAGACGCTCAGCCGGTTTCCTTTAGTTTAGACCAGTAGCTGATCTGTTCGAAAATACATGGTAGCTTTGTAGATCTTGTTGATCTACAGCTTGTATATGCAATCCAAGATCAAGCTCACTTGAGGAAGTTCAACGATTCCTATAACTTTTGATCTGGCCTTTGCTAGGATTGGGATATGCTACAACGGCCTATGTATATATTTCAGCTTCTGCGGCTTTTCCTGAGGTTGTAACTGAGTAGCCCCGAGAAACGTTTCTGATGATATCATGAGAAACTTCTCTTGTGAATGCTTGAATGCAGCTCGTGCATTATAATACGTCTCGTTCTGCTACTAAAAGAGCTGTTCGGTTACAAGCTTGTCTCTCTAGAAAAGTAGAACTTTAATAAGCTCGGCATCCACGGGGACTCACGGAAGACGGAACAGCAGAAAACGTTGAAAAACAAGAGGGGAACAAAAAAAAAACACACAAAATAAGGACAGAGAGTGGAGCTCCTACCTCAGACCGCGTGAGACTGGTGAAGGTGGAGGAACGCAGAAAGCTCGGCACCGCCACACTAGTAGGAAGCTACAAGCAAGCATTGCGATGTCTGCAGAGTTTGCAAGTCCTTGAAAGAGATGACAGAGCTCAAAGATTGAAAGAAAAGACTTCTGTTGTCGTGACAAGAACTGTAGGGCCTAGGCTGAGCAGGAATGACAGCGTTAACTTCTGTGGATTTGCTTGGCAACAGGAGGTGTTAAGCACCTCAGTACATGCAGGCCTTGTACTACCTGGGTCCTGCAGTGTTCTGGTTTGTGTGTGTGTTTTCTCTTGGTAGCTGGCACGAACGGAGATCACGGGCGTAGATTCAGAGATCACGGGCACAGATTTAATGGTGCTCGTCAGTCGTTATTTAATATCGAAAGCGCGGAAACGAGCAGGCTGCAGCCTATTGAGCCTATCACCTTGTGTGAATCCAAAAAACAGCTGGCGGCTTTTCCTCCATATTCGGGAAACGGGATTACGACGAGCGAGCCCAAGATCCTTTTCACGCGCGTTTCGGAGCTTCGAATGGCATGAATGATGATAGTGCCGTTTCGAAGCGAGCAAGACCCAAGCAGCCCTTGGTTTTCCAACGAGCCCTTGGTTTTTATTTCGTTGGAAAGCCCTTGGTTAGCCCCATCTTTATATTATCTTAAGGATATTATCTCCAAGTGGGGCAAGAATTTGGAGGTTCGGGAAGGGAGGAGGAGGTTTGGGTAGAATTTGATTTTGGAAGTCTCAAAAGAGCACGGGTTCCTAACTAGTTATTATTATTTCACTTGAAAGACAAAGAAATTTGACTATCTCATAACCTTTAGTAAAATTTTCAAATTGAAACCTTTTTTTGAAAGGTATAATTATTGATGTCCTTATGTGAAGGTTAAATATACCCAATATGACACCAAAATGCTAATTTGCTATTAATTAATTAATGGGCATAAACTGTCGAGCATAAACCTTCGAACAAAGAATTTCAAACAAAAGAATTAAAGCTGCGATAACCTTATGCAAAAATCTAGTGCCTTCTAGAGACGCCAACTTCGAGTGGTATAAAATGTGTTTGAGCCGCCGGAGATGGAGGGGAGGCTAGCATGGAATGAGAGGGAGGGAGAGGGGAGGGGGAGGGGGAGGGGGAGAGGGAGAGGGAGAGGGAGAGGGTGCTGGAGGCGAGGGCTTGCTGTTGGGCAATGCGAGGGAGGCTAGGGTGAGTTAGGGTGGTCGAGGTGAGTTGGGCAAGGGTACGCAAAGGTTAATTAATTAAGTAACCTTATCCCATTAATTATTTAATCGGACTCTAACGAGCCCCATTAAATAATTAATGGGCATAGAGTGAATAAGAACGGTTCCACAATCTTCAAAAGTGACAGCTACTTGGAAGAAAACCTCTGAAATGGTTTGACAACAAAGTCTCTAATGGTTATGAATTCCTTTGATTCCCCATCTTAGCACCTTTTAACCCAAATTGTTCCCTCGCTCCCTTAAAAGTTTGAATTAGAAAAGCTCTTAAAAGAAATATCTCTCATGTTTAGTGTTGTCATATTTTTTGTTCTCTTGTTTCAACACACATACATAATAATAAGTAGTGCTAGTATTAAAACTCATGATGACGGCACGGATCACACATGTCCTACAAGCTAGGCAGCTACCTATTTACATTGAAACTAGAAAGAAAACCATCAAAAAGAAAACGCCTCTAAAAGAAATGTTTCGTTGAACATAACAACGTTAAAAACATTTTTTAAAATTATAGGTGTGTTACACAACAAGAAAATAATATAATGTTTATCAATAGAAAATGAGAATATGTGTACTACATTTATGTGTGAGTCCACCATGTGTGCACCTATGTGTGAATACACATATCCTTTTATTGTGTGTGTGTGTGTGTGTGTTTCAAGGAAAAAATTAGGGGCTATTTTTAGTCCAACCTTTCGTGATGTCCTTATGTGAAGATTAAATATACCCAATATGGCACCAAAATGCTAATTATAGCTGCGATAACTTTATGCAAAAATCTAATGCCTTCTAGATTCATCGGACGCCAACTTCGAGTGGTATAAAATGTGTTTGAGCCGCTGGAGATGGAGGGGAGGCTAGCGTGGAATGAGAGGGAGGGGGAGGGGAGGGCTAGGGGGAGGGGGAGGGGGAGGGGTAGAGGGAGAGGGTGCTGGAGGCGAGGGCTCGCTCTGCTGGGCAATGCGAGGGAGGCTAGGGTGAGGGAGGGTGGTCGAGGTGAGTTGGGCAAGGGTACGCAAAGGTTAATTAATTAAGTAACCTTATCCTATTAATTATTTAATGGGGCATAGAGTGAATAGAGGGGATAGTAAATTAATGGGCATAGAGTGAATAAGAACGGTTCCACAATCTTCAAAGGTGAGAGCTACTTGGAAGAAAACCTCTGAAATGGTGCAACCGGACCTTTAATTTTCTTGAAGAGAATAATCAAAAGACTCATAAAAATTATATCAAATATCAAAACAACTACTTGAATTAAATTGAACATTAAAGCATAAAACAAAACATAAGATAAGAGAAAGAAATACATCACCATCAACATAAGGCAACACAAGACTGGGTGCAATCTTCCCCCCCCCCAACGTGAGTGGCTTCTTCTCGCGTGGGTATTTATGATATATTCCAAAAGTAGGCTTTCAGGCAAAAATAAAGTATACATCCATATTTGGACTTTGCCATTTAATTAGCCTTTGTCCTCAATTAACCTTTGTCCTCAAACCTTCTAAGGTTTGCACAATTCTTCTAATACAATAATCTAACTTGTGCACATATGCACATTACAAAATAAATCAACTAATGCTCGTACGCACACTGTACAATAAATCGACGCGTGCACACACACACATCACACTGATGTTAAAATAATATCAATTGCCATAATACAGCCACAAAATATTGTGAATAAAATAATGAGATCTGTCCACATGTCACGACTCAATCCACCATCCGTGCGACACCTAAATCGGTACCCTTGCACACCTCATCACCTAAACTCATAAACATAAACCACGTCAGTAGTAACAATCAATTGACATCACATCAATCAATCCTAATGTGTTCATGATGAGAAATAGGCATCATAAAAAATATATACAAATTTAAATGACCATGATTATTATTCAAATAACATGGGTCATAACAGTCCTCCGTGTTGGGAATCAACTGTCCTCAGTTGTGCAATCAATGAGTGGATGGCTTCATGGTACAAGTGGAGGACAAGATCATCACATCAAATAAAACCAAACAAGTGAACGCATGTGAAAAGGATCTAAGTGTCCCATACCACATAGGTACCTTCCACATACAAACACTTCGCTGGTAAAAGATAGAAGACATAGATACGTCTGGGGTAGGCATGTAAAACCAATCTAATGTCCCATACCATAGATTAATTCCACACGACACTACCTTAAGAACAGAAGTTTGAGACGGAGTAGCTAATTCTCTCTGAAACTTTCATTCCGACATAACTTTTCTCTATCCTCAAAATTAGTCTACAAGTCTTATTCCAAAAATGAATTAGGTCGAAATGGAAATTCTTATCAACTTAAGATTGAAGAATAATCACTTGCATTACTGTCAATAACTTGATGAATTCTGGGGATTTGTTTTTGATCTTAATCTTGATGAATTCTCGAGATCTGTTTTTGATCTTGATCTTAATCCATGATGAATTCTCGAGATTTATTTTTTATCTTAATCTTAATCTTGTAATTGTCTAACTAAATTCTCGGGATTTGTTTTTTATCTTAATCTTGATGAATTCTTGAGATTTGTCTTTGATCTTAATCTTGTACTTGTCTAACTAAATTCAAAAATTATAATCTTTGAATAGGTATATAATTCTTGAATTTGTAAATCTTACTTGTAAACAATGAAATCTAAAGAGAATCTTGATCTTAAGTTTAATCTTAAACTTGAAATCAAAACTTGAATAATAATAGACATCTTGCGCCCTAGTTGATAGCAAGAACTTGATATACTAGTAATGAATCTTGGCTTAAATTAAAAATACTTGAATGGACGAAAATTGAGAGATTAGTCTTTAATTAATTAATCATAATTGTAATTCTTGAATAAATCGTGTTCTTAAGGGGTTTAAATCTTGTGGTTGAATATATCTTTGACTTAGAGCAATTCTTGGTCTAGAAAGAATCTTGTACTTGGATAGATCTTTAAACTGGAACACTTGAAAATTTAGACAAAATCTTGTACTTGGATAGATCTTAAACTAGAACACTTGAAAATTTAAATAAAACTTTACTTGAATTGGTATAAACTTCATAATTGTGATTGGTATATAACTTAAGCTTGGTTTCTAATCACTTGAGAGCTATTTCTTTACTTTTCTCATCATCACTAAATTCGATGGTGAAGCAATTGATAACTTGAATCAAAGACTGGAGAAACTTGCTTGGTTCTTGAATCTTCAAATTGGTCTTAATCTTCTATGAAATGTCTAGCAATCATTTTTACTTGAATTTAGGCAACTAGATCTTGAAGATAACTTTTACTAATCTTGTCTCGATTTTTCTATTTAGGTCACTGTATCTAAAATTCTTTTCAGGAGCTAAAGTTTTCTAACTAGGTCTAGAAACAAAGAATATTCAAAAAACAGATACAAAAGTAAACAAGAAATTGTGTACAATAAATAAATTTTAACACATACCTCCACCTTTGGTTAATGTGTCGAATACGTTAAGCTCTTCGGTGGCAAGCTGTTCCTTAATAGTACGATATATTCACCCATTTCTTGACAATTAAAAGAATAGGAAAAATTTAAAACAAGAGAAAAGATAGGGTTTCTTATCTCATATGGAACGTCGAGCTAGATGTGAGTCCTGCCAAGTTAGCTCAATACACAAATGCATAATTTTTTTC
Source organism: Cibotium barometz (assembly GCF_041138505.1). Lineage (NCBI taxonomy): Eukaryota > Viridiplantae > Streptophyta > Polypodiopsida > Cyatheales > Cibotiaceae > Cibotium > Cibotium barometz. The sequence continues at coordinate 12,930,375 of NC_141058.1, forward strand.
AAGAAATAATCCATTTACTCTTTAAAATTAGAAAACTAGCCGTAGGTTAAAGCAACATTTTAATGATATCTTCACTAACAAGCTGTTTATATTATTCGTACTTCATGAGAATTTAGAAAACAACATTACTCACAAGAATTTGACAACTCTCAAAATTTCTCTTGAGGTAAATTCTAAAAATCTGTAAAAGAAATCCAAACTAACTATATGTACATGAGATTCTTTTCGATAAAATATGATGGGAATAGTCAAAAAATATTTTCTTTTGTAAAACATTTTACTACTCTCATTTGTAAAGCTTTAAGCTTATTTGAAAGCTTATTTGAAAAACTTAACAAAGCTTTATAATAAAAGCTTTTTCAAGCATTTCTCAGCCTAAAACTGTCAACTCAGCTAACCTAAATTTAGAGAAGAGCTCAGCTAACCCAAATTTAGAGAAGAGGTCATATATTTATAGATATGGTCTCCTTTAAAAAAAATCAAAACTTTATACTAAGCTTTATCTCATAAAGCTTTTAATATTAAACTTATTAAGCTTATTAAAAAGATTATGAAAGCTTTACTATTAAAGCTTGTAATCTGGTCAATGCCAAATACTGGAGCTTAAAAAGGAAACAACCCACTAAAAAAAATTCACAGCATCTAATATAGAAATAAAAATTAAATATTTGAAGCTTATAAAGCTTTTAGTTAATATAAGCTTTGTAAATCAAAGCTTTTAAGCATTATTAAGCGTAAATTCTGAAAATTGCTAATATAAGCTTTGTAAATCAAAGCTGTTAACCATCAATTATCTGAAAATTCCTGAATTCGCAGCCGTGGGCACCGCCGGTCGAATGGACAGAGGAGAAAAATAAAAAAATAAAAGAAAGAAAAAATTTCTACGCCTTCTGGGTTTCGCACAGCCGGATGGAGATAAAAGCGTGAAGCGCGCTGCCGCCCGGATTTGATGGAGGGAGAGAGAGATTGGGAATTATATATATATATATATATATTTCTCTAAGCTTGTGCCCAGTGCAGAGGAGGAAAAAGTAAATGAAAATTAAAAGTAATTTTTGTGAAAACAACTTGAACAATTCTCAGCCCTCTATTATAGAAACTAAGCAAAGGGAAGGTTTAGCAATTCTGCGTATGGCTCTCCATGCTCCTCTGCTTGCTCTTTCAATCCGTACAGATAGATTAGGAAGAGGATTAGTGAAGAGGAAGGTGGTTTCATAGTTTTGGGAAACCCACTAATGGTTTTCCACCTAGTTTTATCCTTTGGGCAATAGATTGATGGAGATTGATTACCCAATGGTCAAAAACAAGCTTAATTTCATCCATACATAAACAAAAATTCTTAAATGTGTTCTTCTTCAATTAAAATTCAAGAAAATTACCAAAATCACCTCTGTTTTTGTCTCTTTCACCTCTTTTGACCGCCTTCAAGAAAATTAAATTACACCAAAGCTCTGATACCACTGCAACCGGACCTTTAATTTTCTTGAAGAGAATAATAAAAAGACTCATAAAAATTATATCAAATATCAAAACAACTACTTGAATTAAATTGAACATTAAAGCGTAAAACAAAACATAAGATAAGAGAAAGAAATACATCACCATCAACACAAGGTAACACAAGACTGGGTGCAATCTTCCCCCCCAACGTGAGTGGCTTCTTCTCGCGTGGGTATTTATGATATATTCCAAAAGTAGGCTTTTAGCCAAAAATAAAGTATACATCCATATTTGGACTTTGCCATTTAATTAGCCTTTGTCCTCAATTAACCTTTGTCCTCAAACCTTCTAAGGTTTGCACAATTCTTCTAATACAATAATCTAACTTGTGCACATATGCACATTACAAAATAAATCAACTAATGCTCGTACGCACACTGTACAATAAATCGACGCGTGCACACACACACATCACACTGATGTTAAAATAATATCAATCGCCATAATACAGCCACAAAATATTGTGAATAAAATAATGAGATCTGTCCACATGCCATGACTCAATCCACCATCCGTGCGACACCTAAATCGGTACCCTCGCACTGTGCAACACCTAAATCGGTACCCTTGCACACCTCATCACCTAAACTCATAAACATAAACCACATCAGTAGTAACAATCAATTGACATCACATCAATCAATCCTAACGTGTTCATGATGAGAAATAGGCATCATAAAAAATATATACAAATTTAAATGACCATGATTATTATTCAAATAACATGGGTCATAACAAATGGTTTGACAACAAAGTCTCTAATGGTTAGGAATTCCTTTGATTCCCCATCTTAGCACCTTTTAACCCAAATTGTTCCCTGGCTCCCTTAAAAGTTTGAATTAGAAAAGCTCTTAAAAGAAATATCTCTCATGTTTAGTGTTGTCATATTTTTTGTTCTCTTGTTTCAACACACATACACAATAATAAGTGTTGCTAGTATTAAAACTCATGATGACGGCACGGATCACACATGTCCTACAAGCTAGGCAGCTACCTATTTACATAGAAACTAAAGAAAACCATCAAGAAGAAAACGCCTCTAAAAGAAATGTTTTGTTGAACATAACAACATTAAAAACATTTTTTAAAATTATAGGTATGTTACACAACAAGAAAATAATATAATGTTTATCAATAGAAAATGAGAATATGTGTACTACATTTATGTGTGAGTCCACCATGTGTGCACCTATGTGTGAATACACATGTCCTTTTATTGTGTTTGTATTGTTAGGCTATTTCACCCAAAATATTTTTAGGAAAAATGGCCCATTTTTTCTGGAGATGGAATCGCCAAAAGTACACTACATGCTACCATATAAGATAGAAAATTTCAAAGATTTTCCAATGCTTTTAAAGTTTTAGGTTTGTATTACATTCACCAAGCCATCTATACTTATACTATTTTACTAGTGTCTTATTTTTAACCCTGGTGTGTTTGAGAGAGAGAGAGAGAGAGAGAGAGAGAGAGAGAGATAGAGAGAGAGGGTGTGTGTTTTACTTTTTACGATCCCCATCATAGGATAGTTGAAGAAGTAATAGAAATAGAATGAATAAGAAATACCAAAAGTACACTAGATACAATAGAAAAGACAAGTAATTTCTTAGTAATGAATACCATTTGTATTCAATGTGGGAACCACAAATGCTATAAGACAAGCTCCAAATGTTGCTCCAAATGTGACTTCAAATTACCACCAAGCTTAGCACTCTTCTGAACTTGTCTCTTGAGGGGACGTCTTGTTACATGTTAGCATCCAAATAAATAGACGGCACGTGTGGAAGCTAAGCCCCCACATATTATAGATGTCACCACAATAACCCAGTACACATAACTTACCAAATCTAGTAAAAGTATTACGTGGTTAAGAATTTCATAATTACATAAAGGATCATAATGTAAATTGACACATTATAAGATCAATATATGGCTTTATAATGCCATGAAATAGTCTAAGGAGTTTCTAGCCATGCAATTTCATCAAACAGAGAGTGTAACAAATTCATACTAAAAATGGCCATCCATGGATAGTTAATCATATGGGAAAGTACATAATTCTAATTACTAAAGCAATATAGCTAGTTCAAGAGCTAGCAATTTTTTGGAGATAGATGACCCAAATTATTTATCTCCAAGTTATTTTTGGAGATTAATGATTCAAATTATTAAGGGTAATGCAAGTAAACTCGGAGGGGTTTAAAGCAAAAGACAAGATAATACTTCTAGTCCTTGTAAAAGCAAAGGGTCAAATTATTTCATTTATGACACCACTTAAGGAGACTAAGTCTTGTATGCAAGTTTTCATTTGACCCATTTTTGCTCATAAGAGATTATCACTAAGAGACATTCTAGATTAACAATATGTTTTGACTAGGAGCCATATTTCTAGAGTAGACACGGCTTATATGTAGTAAGGAAAAAGAATAAGGTCGTTAAAAGATCCCATGAAGGTGACGGAACTTTACATAAACTTTAGCTTAAGTATACCAAATCATGAATGAATATAATCATAAATCCTAGTCCCTTCTCCTTGAGACGTCATTTAAAAAAGTTGTCTTGAAATCTATTTACTTGATTGGCCACCGTGCATGTGTTGCAAAGGCTAGGACTACACAAATTATGGTCGATATGGCTTTCGGAGCGATGTTTGATGGCTCATTGGAGAAATACAAGATCTCACTTATAAAGGAAGGGTTATGCTATAGGTTGAGAGATTCAGCTTCTAGGAGACATTTGCTCCCATAGCCAAATCAATGATAATTTGCATAGTCCTAGCACTAGCACCACATGCAGGGTGCCTAGTAAAGAAAAAAGATGTAAAGTCAACTTCTTTAAACGAGCATCTCAAGGATGAGGTCTATTACTTTCTGTGGTGCAATCACTTACAAAATTCAATACGCAACTAAATATGTCTAGCCAAAGGATGCATAGTCCTAGCACTAGCACCACATGCAGGGTGCCTAGTAAAGAAAAAAGATGTAAAGTCAACTTCTTTAAACGAGCATCTCAAGGATGAGGTCTATTACTTTCTGTGGTGCAATCACTTACAAAATTCAATACGCAACTAAATATGTCTAGCCAAAGGATGCATATCAAGTATTCATCCCCTTAAGTGCTTTAGTGTAACTCTTGCTAAGAATATGCACCACTATAGCAGTTGCCTTAGCCCAATACATATTTGGTAGCCTTTTTCCTTTCAGCATACTCCTAGCCCTCAAATCCCTCTTATACAATGTCATTTTTTTGTAAAGTCTAAGCAGTGGAAAGTTGGTGCTTGATGCTTGATCCATCCTTGCACTAGGTTGTGGTTCCATGTAAGAGAACTTTCCACCTCAATTTATTCAGAAGTTATTCAACTTCTTACCTATCTCATGTTCAATCAATCGATAATAACAGGCCCAAATCATGATTTTTTTAACACTTAGTTGTATAATATACCCGCATCTTCCTACTATAATTGTTAACAAATGAAGTAAGAAGAATTGTCTATAGCCAGAGCAATGACTGAAATTTTACTACACATAGCAGTGGTTTCTCTAAAGCTGGCCGTTTATGTTAATGGTTGTGATGATTCTTTCCATTCACATACATCTAGCATCTTTTTAAAAAAATTGCAAAAACTTCCTATATCTCTTTCAAGAATACATAGCTCAGGTCCCCAAATCTCTCATGACAGAGCTTATTAATGCCTATAGCGGCTCACAACAGCACAAAATGATGTTTCTAAAGCTTATTATGCCTCATTCCTCTCCCAATGACATTATCATTGTATCCAAGTTTATCACACCATCCCAATCAAAGTGTACACTCAAATCATGATCAACAATAGAGATTAATATTCTCTTAATGTAAGGTACATAGAGAACATTTGACAGATCAATATTCTCTTGATGTATGATATCCAAGTTTATCACACCATCCCAATCAAAGTGTACACTCTAATCATGATCAATAAGGGCCACAATATAGAGATCAATATTCTCTTGATTTATGGTACATAGAGAACATTTGAGAGCCTTTTACTTGAAACAAAAGAGATTATACCTATGCACCTGGGAAGAATTGTGAGACCCCTAGCTCCCTATCTATACGATAACCTAGTAGTGAAAATCACACTAAGGTTGGAGTGACTCACTCGGGGCCCCATATCACAATATGTATGGTACATAGAGAACATTTGAGAGATTTTTACTTGAAACAAAAGTGATTATACATGTGCCCTTGGCTAGTATTGTGAGACCCTAGCTCCCTATCTATACAATAACATAGTAGTGAAATCACACTAAGGGTGGAACGACTCACTCGGGGCCCCACATCACAATATCCTCATTCTTGGCTATCCGGTTAGCTCTCCTCAGTTTGACCGGAACAATCATTTTATAAGGAAAAATGAATGATTCCACCAGGTGTTTTCCCTTTATAATTCTCACAAGCAGGTCACACCCAGCGGCTCCCTTCCGTCGAGGCTCAACAAGATGCCCTAACTCCTTGATTATAAAGGTAAACTATCTATCCTTTTTCATGAATTCTATTCTTGACTACTTTTATAAAGTTTCTTGTTCTAAGATATAATTTGGTCTTCATTAAAAAGTACCCGTAAGCTCGGGTGCACCGTGCCACCCACTTTCCTATGTTTGATCCTTTCCTACTAAGACCAATTACATAAACTTAGCCTAGCCCTGTCCAATATCACGGGTCTAGCCTTCCACTTGCCTATGGAGTCGATGTTAACTCACGCACCCATAATCAAAATTTCTATTTAACTCACACACATCACTTAACATAGTTCACACAGACTTTTGAAAACAAATCCTTTAATAAAAAAATAACAACAAGAAAAACATTCACATAAGATTCATAGTTCCATATGTCAAAAAAATATTTATAATCACAAGTCAAAGGGTAACGCACCAATGTCACATCATCATCACATATCTCTTTACACCACCATGACCATGATCACCATTTGTTATGGCTCACCCTAACCCCTCTTGAAATGCATCCAACAAGAGATTACCTGGTGAACCGCAACTGTTGTGGGGATCTTTCCAATGGCCGAGCTCGTAACCCTTGAGGTCTCCAAGCTCTGCAACTCCTTGAGAAGTAATTCCAGCGCACCTTTCGCGAGCATTGTCACACCGTCGCATTGTCCAATATCATGGGTCTAGCCTTCCACTTGCCTATGGAGTCGATGTTAACTCACACACCCATAATCAAAATTTCTATTTAACTCACACACATCACTTAACATAGTTCACACAGACTTCTGAAAACAAATCCTTTAATAAAAAAATAACAATAAGAAAAACATTCACATAACATTCATAGTTCCATATGTCAAAAAAATATTTATAATCACAAGTCAAAGGGTAACACAGCAGTGTCACATCATCATCACATATCTCTTTACACCACCATGACCATGATCACCATTTGTTATGGCTCACCCTAACCCCTCTTGAAATGCATCCAACAAGAGATTACCTGGTGAACGGCAACTATTGTGAGGATCTTTCCAATGGCCGAGCTCGTAACCCTTGAGGTCTCCAAGCTCTACAACTCCTTGAGAAGTAATTCCAGTGCACCTTTCACGACCATTGTCACACCGCCGCGTTGTCCAATATCATGGGTCTAGCCTTCCACTTGCCTATGGAGTCGATGTTAACTCACACACCCATAATCAAAATTTCTATTTAACTCACACACATCACTTAACATAGTTCACACAGACTTCTGAAAACAAATCCTTTAATAAAAAAATAACAACAAGAAAAACATTCACATAACATTCATAGTTCCATATGTCAAAAAAATATTTATAATCACAAGTCAAAGGGTAACACAGCAGTGTCACATCATCATCACATATCTCTTTACACCACCATGACCATGATCACCATTTATTATGGCTCACCCTAACCCCCCTTGAAATGCATCCAACAAGAGATTACCTGGTGAACCGCAACTGTTGTGAGGATCTTTCCAATGGCCGAGCTCATAACCCTTGAGGTCTCCAAGCTCTATAACTCCTTGAGAAGCAATTCAAGCGCACCTTTCGCGAGCATTGTCACACCGCCGTGTTGCACTACGGGTACTCATCCCTCCTCTCACCTCACATCACTCACACACACTCACTAGCATGCATTAGAGAGAAAGAGAAAGACTCAATTGCACAATGGGAGAGTCCCTTGTATTATGAGAGAAACTCACTTATATACATGGCTATAAGTGTTCACACTCACTTAAACTGTGGCCGATCGGGCACTTTGAGCTCGTAAGAGACCTAGTGCTATTACAATGACTACTCTCATAATATATCACAATATCCTCATTCTTGGCTATCCGGTTAGCTCTCCTCAGTTTGACTGGAACACTCATTTTATAAGGAAAGATGAATGATTCCACCAGGTGTTTTCCATTCATAATTTTTACAAGCAGGTCACACCCAGCGGCTCCCTTCCGTCGAGTACTTTACTTGGGACTTCATCCTAACTTGCTACCACACGCTCTTGAAGTGGGAATCGCCATAATTACTCTGTCACACCATTTCGGGCTCCCATCTAAGTTGTAGATTTGGACACCATTGCTTCATATCTTGAATGTATGACTCTTTGGTGTATGTACCTTCACTCATTGATGTAAGATAATGGTGGTAGCTCTTGTTAACCCTAGGAATAGGTCAACATTTTTCCCTTCCTCATCGCGTCCTCATGATCGCGTTGAGGACTTTTGTGTGGGGAGAATTGACAAGCTTGTAGATGGATTTGATGTTAAGTGACCTTCAATGGTCTTTGTTCCTCCAAAAGGAATAAGAAAATCTAGTTAGTGAATAAAAATATTAGTGGTTTATTGGGAATTCCTAACAGGGTAGGGGGTTTTTTTTACAAGTGATTGCATTTTTATATTTGTGTGAGCATGTTTTTTTTTTGCTCACTTTGTTTTTTTTGTGTGAGCATGTTTTTTTTTGCTCACTTTTTTTTTGGCAATCATAAGCAAGGTTACATGTGATTTGTGTTAGTGAGGATGCTAAGAGATGTGAATAATGGGAGCGAAGAGAGGAAAGGATCCGGAGAAAATAGACATAATCATCAGAACGAGATGGTGATTCTCAGTTCCTTATTTGATTCATTGAAGCGACATTCATCATTTGAAGAAATGAAGTTCCTTTGTGTGGCAAGATTCTTGTCAAATTTTTTTGAGTAGGACCCATTCTTGTACTCGGGGGGTCCACCACTAAGAAATCATATGTATCACGTGCGTTCAAGGGGTAATAAAAAACCCCCTCTACCTACATGCTATCAACTAATAAAATTACCCCTCTTTCTTAAGGAACCTACGGGTTTTTTTCAAAAGTGTAATAAAAAACCCCCTCTTGTAGATGTAATCCTGTAGGTTTTGTCAATTAAAAAAACCCTCCTGATGAACTCACGTGCTACACTTACATTTTTTTAGGTGCACCCCCCGGGTTCTTGTATGCTTCTACCCATGTGCTTTTTATGTTTTTATGTATATTTAAGTGCTCTTATGAAGTAGATATACATGAAGTACAAGAAGTGGGTCATATAGACTCTTATTGAACTGCTCTGTGTTGAAGTAGCCACTTGTTGGTGAGGATTGAAAGAATTATGTTGACTTGTGAGGCGAATATAGATATCTTTACTAAGGACTGAAGATCATTGATTTGTGAAGATGGTAGCATTGTTTGGAGAGGTTTGTAATTTGAAGGAAAATTCTAGGAAATGGGTTGCACCATTGACCAGGCTTTTGCCCACCATGGCCCCCCATCTAGAGATGTACCTGGAAGTTGTCGATGGTGAGGTTTTGGTGCAAATGTTCTCCCAGTGCATGAGTATGGATATGTACTCATAGAGTAGCTGCTACATTAACATAGCCAAAAGAATAGTAAGCGATAAGCTTAAGAAGATATAATGGCTATGGAAGATCCTTGGGAGTTGCTTGTGATATTCTACCACTTCTAGGTAGGCCATATGTGTGACTCCCTTGTGTTTGTGTTTTTTTTTTTTACTACCACCTTGCCAGCAACACGTTCTTGTGGCTACTCTACTTTTTGAGAGAATAGTTTCTTGTGTCTACCAGGTAGCTTCTGCACTTACACTTTACATCTAGAGGGGTGAAAAGAGCATTGCATGTGAGTTTGTCTTTGATGTGCTCATAAGTCTCCATTGCAAACATGGGAATTGATTCTTGAATTTTTGGCTCAAATGTTATTGAGGCAATAGGTAAGACTGTTGGTTGGTTACCATTGGGGTTACTTGAACACACAAGCTCTTGTGTAGGTGCTGAATGAATGCACGAGAGTGGTTGAGTGACTTGCTTGGTGTTGCTTGGGTTTCCATTCTCGTCGAATTTTAGGTGAAGTTGTTGGCGTTAAAGTTGATAAGGCAAGGCTATCTTAACTTTGCTAGATTTTTATAACCATATGATGGGATTACCATCATAGTATCCTTGTTTTTGAAGCACTTGCGCAAGCGCCCATCTTTGATGAATATTATAAATTGGTGGTTGATGCATTTGGTGCTGAGGCTTCCTTCTTTTTGCAAGCTTAGGGGACTTTGTGATGTGCTTGGAAATCCAAGCGTTGGTATTTCCTTGGTAGTATCCTTGTGCTTGCAGTAATCTTTTGGGTACCCACACTTGCTGAGATGTTAGAGTTCATTGAGAAACTTGCATAGGCTTCTGTGGACGATGTTGTGGAGTACTTTTATCTTTCCTTGGCCTCTGAGTGCTGCGTTGAGGAAGAGGCTTTAATGATCGAGGCACCCAAATTTGATTGGCACCTTTGTAGTAGCCTTGAGCTACAAGTAGCTACTTCTCCACCCACATCTTGATACCATTAAGATACCTTGATTTTGGTTGTCTTGGTAGAGTTTTCTTTTTGGTTAATGCGGAAGGTTTGGGGCCCTCCTTGACATTGGTTGGCATTGAGGTCATTGGCTCCTCTTGCAAGACCATTGCTTGTAGGAATGAGTTTAAGTTGTCCCAATGACACCCAAGTGTCTATTGTCATGATGTTTGCGCTTAATATCATTGCTTATAGGGAAATCTAACCATACCATGATAGAATCGTAAAGAGGAACCATGGATGTTTTAATTTGTGTTTTAGCTTCAGATCCCGTTTCTGTTTCATATTCCCATTCACTTTCGTCCTCTTTTTGGCTCTCGACTTTTTGAAGAGTACCCAATGTGTACAATGGCACACTTGATCCTGTGACAACTCTAACTGAAGTCTGTTTGGAAACTTGTGAATCATCACAGTCTCATTCTATGGAGCTCTTTATGTCTTGGTATAACTCATGTTGAGCTCTTAAAGGTGCAAGTGCTAATGCTATGCTGGCTTCACCATGAGAGAAGAGCCTTCCTCCAAATGAGTTTTTAAGAGACTTCTTTAATTTCGTAAGGGATTCATCAAATTCCTCACGTGCTTGCTCAACTGCATAATTCATGCAATCTCTCTCTAATGACTCTTCTGTAGAGAGTATGTCTTCCTCTTGAAAGGGGAAGTGGTACTCCTCCGGGTTTTGTATTTTGGTTGCTTTTTTAGAATTAGCATTATGAGGTTCAATCACAACTGGTGATCATGTAAGACACTCAACCATGCTAAGCATACTCTCCTGAGCTTGCTTTTTGCATTTCGCATATGTCATGTGATCATGATTTTCAATATGGGATGGTTGGGCAGTGGGTTCTAGTTTCTTATTGGTCTATTAACCCATTGAGGAATGAATAGTCAGAACTTTTTCATCTTGTGACTTTCTTTGGATCGTCAGGTTTTCATTATGGTTGCCCATGCGATGAGAACGAACTTTATTTCGGGCTTTTGTCTTCTGTGTCGCACATTTGGGTGTTGTGGTTTGAGTGGTGGCCTTTGAGGTGGATGCTTTTGCATCATGTGTAGCTTCTAGCTCCTTTGGGTTTATTTCTTCCACAGGTTCCTTTTCCCTCTCCTCTTTTCCAACCTTGGTTTGGATAGTTTGTTGTCCCTTGTTTTTCTTGGGTTTAGAAGGTTTTGTTTTCTCTTTTGGTTTCTACTTTAAGGCTCTTCTACCCATTTTGAAGTGTTTTCTTTTGCATTCTTTTTTATTGTCTCTTGTGCCTTAGCTTGTAAGCATGTAAGCACATTCAAGGGTACTGTGGAAAATTGCTCGTTTTGTACACTTAAGATGTTAAGAGTTGTATTTTGTGAGACAAGTTGCATTGGTGCAACTCACCTTGGGAAATCTTGGAACATGTGGTCGATGCCACAATGTTCACACATGGGTTGCAAAGTGTCAGTGATTGTGACAATAGAAACACTAAAGTGTTTGCTTAACTACTTCTTGAGCGGTTTCTACCCTTTGAACTATTTCTACTTGGTGCACAAGAGATGGAGGTTTTGAGTTGATTGTTGATGAATTGGGACATTGGGTAGTATCGTGACCAAAGGTTTTACAATATATGCAGTATAAAAAAACAGGTGCCTTGTATGCACAATGGAGATTGGGATGGTCGTAGTGATTTCACTGAACACAAGGCATTTCACTCCTCACTTGTAGAGGCATTAAGAATGTTTGGTTGTGAAGGATCTCATCCTCTCTTAGAGATGTCGATTGAAAGCTTTTAAGCAAGGCTGCATAGAATTCAGGGATGACAATTCTGAGATCAATTTTTCTTTTGCCATTGCTTCACTTGGTTCAGATGAGGAACATCTCGTATCACGATTATCTTCCATCATGTTGTCATCTAAATGTATTGCTTCTTTATAACATTGATCAAATTTTTCTGGATTGGGTACAATGATTAAGTTGTGTAAGATGTTTTTCTTTAAGCCCATCATGAAATAGCTCTTCAATTGAGAATCGTAGTGAGAGTGTCGGCCCACATAGTTCCTCTATCATTGTCATGTTTGATTGCCTAATTACTCCTTAATGAGCAAGCACACGTGTTTTTTTTGGACTTTTTAGATTTTCTCACAACCAGAGGCCTGGCATACTCTTCGTTTTGGGTCAAACGAGTGTCCGTTTGCCCTAATTATCTTAGATACTATACGCACGTGAACGACCTTAGGGATATTTTTCTCCAGAAAAAGTGCATGCTAGTAACTTTCCAAATGGAAGAGGAGGTCCTAAAACCTATTTTTCATCATTGTCTCAATACGAAAAAAAATTCTAGGAATTTTTTCCATGTTTCGCAACATGTTTTTAAGGGTGTTCCAAAAGGAATTTTGAAAAACTCTACATGAGAGATGTATTTTTGGAGTACTACAACTTTGTCTCTACGAGTCGTTTGCGATTTTGTCATTAAGACCCTCAAAAAGTAGCCCAAATATGGTCTGCAATCATTTTCGCATTGTTTTTTGCGACTTTTAGTACTTTAACCGTTATTTGCCTTGATTTTCGGGTCAAATTTTAAGGCTGCTGGTCGGAGGCCAAAACGATCGATTTTGACTTCGGGACGGTCAAGACCAACTTGAAGAGCTCGATGTCGACTTTCCGATGAGCACTAGAGCACCTTTATCAGATTCAAGGTTTAGGAGATATGAGCCTCCAAATAGGGGTGTTTTCTAGAGTCCCCTTTTTATGTCGTGAACTAGCAGGATGCAGTTTACGGCGTGAAACGGACTTCATGAATTTTATCAAATTTGATTTGATTTTTTTAATTAGTGTTTCATATCGTGAGATGCCTAGTGCTTCACGCCATGAAATGCTTAGGGTTTCACACCGTGAACCCTTCATGGAAAATTTATTATTATTATTATTTTTTGCGCGGACTATTTCATGACGTGAAACACTCAAGGGTTCACGCCGTAAACCACTTAGGACATGAACTGATTTTCGAAAAAGCACGGACTTATAAATAAGTGCGAATCATTTTTTTAATTTTCTCTCGTGCATGCACCCGACTTCCAATTGTTCCAAATTGCTCTTACTTCCTCCCAATTGCTCCTAATTCCTCCTAGTGGCTCCCAATTGCTCCTACTGGCTCCTACTTGCTCCTAATGGCCCCTACTTGCTCCCCATTCCTTCTATCCCAACTTACATGCTAAGTAGAAAGATGACACAATTTAGACAATTGAGACTCAGATGATCTCTCTACTCGCGTAGTGTTTCCAAGCACGTTTTATACCTTTGACAAAGTTCTCGGAGTTTTATTCGCTCCCAATGTGTCCTATTATTCCACACTCCTCCATCTTGCTTCCAACTACCCAAGTAGAAAGACAACACGATTAAGACAATCTAGGCTTATCAGATTTCTGTACTCGCATCGTATTTCCAAGCACATCTAGCCATCATAGTCGTATAATTTCCTATTCCACTAATATTTATTGCAGATCCTTTTGAAAATGTGCTTGTGTTACTTTTTGACAAGGTGCTAGGGTTATTTTTGTTCCAGGCATAGGTTCAAGTGATGAGGGCATTCTTGTGGTGGAAGAAACTCCTGCAAAGAGACTCTTTGACTTTCTACAAGTAGCAGGTGCATAGGACTTGTTTGTTTCTTATAGGGAATCATTTAATGTTAGTTTTGACTTGCCTACAGTCATTGATCATTTCAACTTATTATGAAGAAGAACTAGAAGCTTTTCTTGGATTGATTGTTGATAGTTCTCTAGATATTGATGGTGTAAAGTTTGATCATCTCAATAGTTTGGCAAATTCTTCTTTGGAAAAGGCCAAATTGCAAAAGAAATATGATGCACTTACTAAATATGTCAAGGTCACTATGAATCCCTACACAATACATAATAGAAAGTGCAGGCTCCTACAGCATCGACATGTAGCCTTGATTTTCTATCTGCATGCACTAGCAGGTATAGAAGATTCTACAAAGAGCAGCCCTGACACTTCTGTTGTGCAGTCTGTGGCATTTTTAGGTGATATTGAAAATCAAGAGGAAATCAATGATGTAGAAATGGTGGTGGATATTGCAGAAGTAGAAATGTTGAGTAAAGATTTTGATGCTATAGATTTTAAAGCAAGTTTAATTTTGTCAAAAGAAAAGGATGTTTCTATAGAGTATTTTGAGAAGGTGCTCACTCTCCCATGCCTTCCCTCCTTCCCACTCAAGGACAAAAAGGATTTTGTAATGCTTACAGATATATAGAAACTCTTAAATTTAAGAGAAGACTATTATCTTGGATTAATAGTTTATGGATGTCAAGTTGCCTCAAATTTTTTAGATTCAAATGAAGTGGATGAATTTTCAGTGCTTGATACAGAAGCAGCAACGAGAAAATTCATTGATGCACCTAGGGATATAGACATCTGCTGTAAAAAGATTGAAGAACAAGAAAGCACTCTTCCCACAAAAGACTATTAAAGAAAGCCTGGGAATCTCTAGGAAGAGGGCAACCAAAGACTCCATGCTCAGAAGAAGAGATGCCTCCACAAGATTCAATTGACTTGTGGGAGGATAGGAGACTTGTTGAAGATGAGAACAAAAAGGTATGTATCAAAATATATTTAGAATCTAATTTTTTCAAGATTTTATTTTTGTAAAGATAATTATATTTTTTCTCTTTGCAACTTGAGATAGTACACGAAGATGGGTTCCTCGATCGAGATGGAGGTACAAGTACTTTTGTTTACAAAGGTTCAGCCCTTGGCCACTATATTTTAAGGATACCTTCAAGAGTGTTGATAATCAACCATTCAAAATATTCTAATGATCCATGCATTCCATTAATGGCCTTAAAAGTTTTGTCAACATACTTAGGATATTCAAAGATACAACGTAACATCGAGAAGATCATGTTGATGGAGAAGATAGAAGATCATGTTGTGGGCATCGAGGGTATGGTATTTTGTGTGTTATGTAGCCTATGCTAATAATGAAATTCTTGATTTGAATACTCGTTCCCTTAGAGGCTATCAATGGAAGAAGTTACAGAGGTATAGAGGCAAACTACCTGAAGAAGATGAGGACTATCTTGCAAAGGAAGGTGAACAACTACCCAAAGAAAACCCCAGAAAGGAGGGCAGTCTCATTGAGGAAGACAAAAGAAGGAAGGATGGAAAAGAAGAAGAATTTTTTTAAAATAGCTTTCTCTACTTGTATTGATTTTTTTTTGTTACATAGTATTTGTCTTAATGCAGAGAAATTAGTATTTGTCTTAATGCAAAGAATTTTTTTTGTTACATAGTATTTGTCTTAATGCTTTTTTGTTACATAGTATTTGTCTTAATGCAGAGAAATTATTGGTATATCACGTTTTCTACTCATTTACAAGCGAACACTTTTTTCAAAATTTTGTAAGATTTGCATCACTATAACTTTTTTTGCATCTCAATCTCCATCCTACATAGAGATACAATTTATTGAGCATGATGAATGTTTATAATATATTGATGTTAATAATGGTAGTTATATTTTTATGTGGTATAAACTAGTTTGGATTTTAATAATTACATTGTATCATTGCTGCATTTGTCTTTGGTAGAATGTGTTGAAGAGCTCTCGTAAGGCATTTGTTTTTGTTTTCCTACCACTGTGTCAAGTTGTACAAAAATAGTTGATACATGTGTGGCATAGTGTGATTTTTCCATGCCTTGAGTACTCCATGTAACAATAGGCCCTTGGTTCTTCACAAAGTATGGGCCATGTGCAAACAAAATATGCTTCACATAGAAAAAAAACATATTAAAAATTGATTTATTTCATATTGATCAGTTAATGCATGAATTACATAAAGCAAAAACTCTTACTAAGTAGAAGGTTATGTCCTTGTTCCCCCAGGGAGCTACAATTATTTTCAAAAGCGTCTTGATTTTACTGTCTCAAACTAACTTGCATAACCACCTTCAGTTGTCTACTTACATAAGAGTTTTATAAAACTATCAAGCTTTTTCGAGACTTTCATACAAAGCTTTGTCATCCTTAGATCACTAGCTTGGTTAGTTGTGGGCTTGCATAAAGCCTTCCAACATTCCCATACTGTTGTAACTTGTTTGTCTCATAGTTTGACAAGAACCTCCTACCTTTGGCTCCTCCCATTGACACATCTGCCAGAACATCACCAATGGTCCCTGACTGCTTGTTGTCATCCTTTTTAAGTTGTACATGTCCACCATGAAAGCCCATGTTAGAGAGTAATATCTCACACTGCTCTAAACATGCATCTGATAACTCTAATGGAAAAATGGAATGAGCATAGTCAAGATAAAACTTTAATAGCTTATTCAATATTTTATTTTTTGCATGGTGAAGTACAAATGTGAACTCTCTCTAGTTTTATAGAAAGTATGGGATCCCGATTGGGATCCTCAAGCACAATACAAGGTTCACCCTTGACTTTAGTTGTTTTTGTTGACTTTCCCTTGTTTCTGATCTTTGATTTCCCTTTACCCTTGGTTTGGTCTTTATCACTAGTTACTTCCTTTGTCTTGTCTCTACATGGAGGCTTTGTACAATCCATTTTTGAGTTGTACCATTCTAAACTTTTCATGCTTGCCACATGCAATAGAGGCATGGGTTTGCTGATCTAGGACCACGACACACCCCATACATGCACTTCAATGCTTTTAAGTCTACACTCATGTGCCACTCCACTATCAAGTTTCCTAGCCCATCCACCACAAGCTTCTCACCTCAATACCATAGTTCCATCTCTGACTGTGCACTGTGTAATGGCTAGTCTCTCTCACCTTCGGTATAATTTAAAACTTTTTTCATCAATCCTATACTGATTCTATCCATTTTTTGATGTTTGAGGATATGTGTCTCATCAAGATTGATAACAAAAATAAGATTACCCTCAAAGTCCTCTATTGTGCACGTAGAAAACTTCACCATGTCTCATTGGACCCTTCTAATGTCTGTAAATATGTTATTATACATTTTGTACTTGAATGCTGATTTTATTTTCTTTGGCTTCTCTATAGTCATTAAATCATCAATGTGTTTGTATTCACCTATGAACCCTAGAATAGACAAATTTTGTTGGTATCATGCCATTGCTACAGTATGTGGTCGGGGTAAGCTGAACACATGAACATTGAAGACGACAAGGGTTCATAGCTTGGATAAGTAGCTGTGATATGGCTCTGTATCCCTTCCTGCTTATTGAAACCTTGTCGCAAAAGAATCCACCACCTCATCAAGCTTGACCAAGTCACGAAAGTCATTGCAAACTTCCTTGACTACCCTCCTTTGAAGCCTTGCACACTTAGGGGTTTACCTTAGAAAATGTTAGTGTACCACGTGAGTTCAACAGGAGGGGTTTTTTAATTAGATACATTGAGAAAATTTAACAGGATTACATTAACAGGAGGGGTTTTTTTATTCAACTCTAGAAAAAATATATGTTAGTTCATAATTAAAGAGGGGTTTTTCTATTGGGGGAAATTTTTTAGTTAAGGGGTTTTTTTAATACCTCTTGACTGCACGTGATACCTAGGGTTTTCTGGTAGTGCACCCCTCGAGTTTGCACATTCCGAGAGCTTGATCATTTCAATCAAGTCACTGCTTTTAATAGCAGACTTGATTATAGCAATTCTATCTAGAGAATTATCCAAGCAGAAACCTCCCACACTATTCATGTAGCTTCGAGCAAGCTTCATTCGTTTCTTCTTTTAGCACCTCCATGTGTTGCTAGACATGTAACACTCTTAAACTGTCTAGATGTGACTCTTAATCTAAAAAGATTACTTTTTAGTTGGGTTTTTGGAGTGCATGTTCCTCTAAATTCATGTTAGTTTGTGTTAGCTATGTTGCCTCTTCTTGAGATGATTAAACTAGTCTTTCTAACTCATTTACACACTACGTTTGTGAGATTACAATGTCTTCTAGACCTTTATCAAATTTCTTATATACACCAATCATAGTTTCAACCATGTGTGTGTTGATAATGGGAAATAGGAGCTTGAATATTCAATGTTGAGCAGTATCCAAATAAGCCTTCTCTACCATCTCCAATGAATTGAACAAGATCATATAGACCTGCTTGAACCCACAAATCTATATGCTTATTCCCCTCTGCACGTAGTCCTTGAGCTTCAACCTCATCATGTAGAGCTTTATGATAAATGCTTCTCCATGTGCAGTAGTCTTTATCAAGTACTAAGTTGATATGGTGTCTTTTCTTTGAGTGTGGATCAACCTAATGCTAGGACCATCAAAACAAGCCACCATATAGTTTGTCCAAAGTGGAGAGAGATGAGGTGGTGAAACAAGTGCAAGAAATGATGGACATGGGATGGATGGAGCCAAGTCAAACTCCTTTTCCATCTCCGATACTTCTTGTGAAGAAGAAGGATGGAAACTTTCGAATGTGTGTGGATAAGTGCAATCTCAACAAGGCTTCCATCAAGTGAACATGTATCCTATACCTCGTGCTGATGATCTTTCAGATGAGTTGAAGAGTGCCCATTTTTTCACCAAAATTGACTTGAGAAATAGTTACCACCAAATAAGGATGAAGAGTGGTGATGAGTACAAGAGGGCATTTAGGACTGAGAGGGGTCTCTATCATTACTTGGTTATGTCGTTTGGGTTATGCAATGCACCTGCTACTTTCAAGCCTTGATGAGCAAAGTTCTTCAACCCTTTCTCTACAAGTTTGTGTTGGTCTTCTTTGACAACATTTTGGTGTATAGCAAGGCTGAAGAAGAGCACTTCACGCATGTGTGCATGGTTTTGCATGCTCTGTGCTCCAATCAATTGTATGCCAAGGAAAGTAAGTACACATTTATGGCTAGTGTAGTGGAGTACCTTGGTCATATAGTTGGTAAAGATGGCATAAAAGTGGATCCCAAGAAGGTGGAGTGTGTGCAAAATTGTCCTATTCTAACCAATACAACACAATTGAGAGGTTTCTTGGGACTCTCTTCCATACCATTGAAGGACAAGATCAAGACGGAAACAATTGTCCTATTCTAACCAATACAACACAATTGAGAGGTTTCTTGGGACTCTCTTCATTTTATAGAAGGTGCATTGAGAAGTATGCGCACATAGCCATACCATTGACGGACAAGATCAAGAAGGAAACATTCTTTTGGGATGTAATTGCAGGTAAGAGCTTTTAATAGCTCAAAATAATGCTTACATCAGCCCCTACTTTGGTGTGTTGTGACTTTTCAAAGCCATTCACAATAAGAGGGGATGCATGTGGAAGAGGCAGTAGGGTCGTATTGTATCAAGATTATGGTATACTTATCTTGCCATCTCACCTACTTAGCGTGTTCACGTTATGGATCACTTGTACACATAATACTTGATGTTGGTTTTTACCTATCTTTTGAAGACTTCTTTTGATATCAACAAGGAGAAGAAGATTTCAACCTTCCATGTTTGTGTGTCTTATCCATTGTTGCGTGAGTGTGTGTGTGTGTGTATGTGCAAGAGCTCAAGCTCTCTCTCCTCCCCTAATCTTTTCAATTGTATGTTTGTACAATAGCTTTGTCCTTAAGAGAAATCGTGTAATTCTCCTATTCTACCCCAATTTGATTGACACTTGGCTACTAGGATAAATCAAGCACAAAAGGTTGATCTACCTTTTCCTTCCCTTTGTGTGATATATGTGTATCTACATTTGTCCTCAACCTACCTCACCATGGACTAACATTGGATCCACTATTAGAGGACTTTCCACACCCACGATGTATCTAAGATTACCGCTCTACATGTGATGCAACATAAGTACTTCTTAAATCTACATCTTTTGTTCCTTTACTACTTGTGCATACCAATTAATCATCTCATCAAAGATAGCATCTTTGCTTACTCGCATCATACAAGTGGTATGGTTATAACGTATATAACCTTTTTTCTCCAAAGGATAACCAATGAAGATGCATTTCTCTGCCTTTGGATCCAAATTTATTTTCACTTCGTCGGGGACATGCATATATGTAATACACCTAAACACTTTCAAGTGACACACATCCAGTTTTATGCCTATAAACTTCTATTCAGACGTCATACCATGAACAACTACAATGGGGACTATTCATAATGTACATAGCAGTTGCTATACTTCTGCTCAAAAATAATGTGGCATATTCTTTTTAGACATCAAGGTACATGTCACTTCCACAATGTGCCTATTTTTTCTTTCTATAACACCATTTTGTTGCAAAGTGTACCTACATGTAAATTATCTCTTTATTTCTTGTTTTCTTAAGAAATCATTCAACTCATTAGAGAAATAATCTCCCCCACCATCTGATCTCATGAATTTTATTTGTAAATCTTTTCCCTTCTCCATCAAGTCTTTAAATTTCTAAAAGTAAGCAAACACCACACTTTCCTAGTGTGATCATCAAATGAATGTAACATAATACCTGCAACATGTGATTGTTGCAGTCTTTGTCAGTCCCCATATATCTAAATGTAACATCTAATGGCCTTGCACTCACATGCTTTTCATGTGGGAAAGCATGTTTAGCCTACTTACCAAGCTAGCATGCTTCACATACTTTATGCATAACATCAACCTTAATCTCTGGCAAACCTGCAATAATATTTTCGGCCTGCATAGACTTAAGTTGCTATATATTCACATGACCAATGTTCTTGTGCCATATGTCAATATCTACAAGACACTTGATCTATACACAAACAAGGCTACCTTTACCTCAGGCATGTCCACATCCAAAGTAAACATCTTGGAATTTTTGTTACCCTTTGCAACCAAGCGACACTAATTTTTGAAGTCTTCCATAAAACATCCTTGAAAATTAAATCTCACGTGCAGACCTTGCTTTACCCCATATGCCCAATAGAAACTAGGTTCTTTTTAATATTTGAGGCATGAAGTACATCTACCAAGTACTTCATTTTTTCATCCTATATAGACGATGGCACTTTATCAACATGCGCAATGGAATGCATAGTATCATCACCTAAATCTACATAACCTTGTTTTTTCATTCTCTACATGTCTCTAAACCACTAATCATGAATAGTCATGTGGTTAGAGGTGCCATAATCCATATACCATATATCTTTAGATCTTGGCACATCTTCTATTGTGGAACTGAGCATGTGCTACAACACAAACAACTGCCCACTTCTGTCATCACCACCCTATTTACTAGATGATGAATAGTTGCCTTGCTGCAACTTTTCACTTTTAACGTCATTATTCTTTTTAAACAAGTCCTTATCATGTGCCTTGGTTTGCCACAATAATAGCACTCTATGCTATTTGCACTCTGATTTCTTTGCCAAGTACCTCCCCTGTCTGCTGTGCTAGCTCCCTCTACCACTAGATTAGCGCTTTCTATGTATGTATGATTACCATTATTTCTATGAATTATTGGATTGTTGTTGTTCAAAAATCTTGATTTCTATGTCGGCCACCACCTTGGTCTCGATCACGACCTCTACCTTTGTCTCTACGTGAATTATAGTAGAAGGCTTGTTCTGATGTGTTCTTGCTTTTTGTGAACAAGAGTCCTCACCTAGAGACTTTTCTTATATAATTAGCATAGACACTAGGTCTCAAAAGCTGGGAACATTCTCTCTGACTACAATGGAGGTCTTGAGTGGCTTGTACTCTTTGCCAATCCCATTCAAATAGGTTCTGACTAAATCATCATCTTCCACTAATACATTAATAGACCTAAAGGATTCAACAATTCCCTTGATCTTTAAAGCATACTCATTGATAGACATGTTTTTTTGACTACAATGAAGGTCTTGAATGGCTTGTACTCTTTGCCAAGCCCATTCAGACAATGCTCACCAAATCATCATCTTCCATCGATACATTTGATAGACCCAAGGGATTCAACAATTCCCTTGATCTTTAAAGAATATACATTGATAGACATGCTTTTCTTCTCCACAATATGTAGCTCTTGTTTTAGTTCTAGTTTCCTTGCTTTTGTGTTGGTCGTATAGAACATCTATACTAGGTTCTGCCATGCAACTATTGGAGTGTTGGCACTTGTATGTGTCTAAGACACTGATTGATAGCCAATACATGACTTTCATTACACCTTGGTTCCAACACTTGAATGCCTTTACATTTGTTGGAGGAGTGACATTCATTTTAGGCAACTCTAGAGGCTTCTCATTGTCTCCTTCAACATAGTCCCAAAATCCTTTACTTGTCAGGAATTTGGTCACTCATGGAAGTTTTTCTTTTCTAGCTTCTCACTCATAATCTAATTGTTACCATGACATGTTTTCTTGTAGCAACCAAAAACTTGCAAATAGATACTTTGTGTATGCAACTTATAACACAGTAGTATCTTCTATGTGACTTCTGTAATGGTTCTTTAACGCAGTCTTTATATCACTAGATGTGACTAGAGTACATGTATATACACCAAGATTAGTAATACATGTGCAAACACTATCTACACTCCCAAAATGCACTGGCACTAGCAATGCAATAAACAGATCTTGACCAGAGATAGCTCTTCACCAAAACTTCATGAAACTGTCAAGAAAACCTTGTGGTAACTGAATGGAGACCAACATGCACCAGAAACACAATACTACACATCTTATAGGAACCTCAAAGCCTGCGAAGACATCTCCTCAATTGGAGATGTGTAGCTCCTAGATCTACCCAAGGGGTGTTGTACTAAACAAGAAGGGAAAGAGATAAAGATGATCTTACCCATGTATTGCTTCCTTGATTACTTTGTTCTTGCCTCTTGCTTTCCTCCTTAGCTCTCACAAAAACTGGACCTCTAACATCATAAAGAGAATGCAGGGGGAGAGGGAGAGCTTGAGTTTCCTTTGCAAGCAAACACACACACACACACACACGAGAGAGCAAGATATAGGAGAGAGATGGATGGCTGAATTTTCTTTTTATCTTCTTCTCTTCCCTACAACTATATAACTAAAAAGATAAGATTACATAATATCAGGAAAAGTACGCTCCTACAATAACATCCAATGGTTAGTCCATAGTGTAAACTCGACTATATGAGCTAGCAGTATAACTATGCCATAACTCTAGTACTCTAAAGTGGCTTTGTCACACAACCTGCCATCCACTGGCCACATATCAACCATAATCTCACCAACCATGTAGTGGCATCAGTACGAAAGCTATCACCCAGGCAAGTCATGAATGTTTGTAGCACTAAGGATGCACCACCAAGAATCCAATCAATAGATGTGCAATGACCTCATTGATGAAATGGGAGCCTTTATCATTAACCAATTCTAGGGGACTCCCAAATCTTAATATGACATGCTTATATAGGAATTTGGCAGTTGTATGAGCATCTACCTTCTATGTGGCTTTTGCTTTAGCCCACTTAGTGAAATACTAGTGGCAGAACAAGTATACATGGCTTGTGTTTGGATGCACAGCTAGACTAATGGTTCCAACAAAGTCTATTCCCCATTTTTTAAAAGTTTGTTACATAATGATTGGTTCCAAAAGCATCCTATCTTGTCCATGAGGAATGTTGAAACATTGGCATTCATCCCGATGTTTAAGAATTCCATGACATCACCAAACATAGTTGGCTAACTTGTCTTGCAAGATGTTATGAGCAGTTACTTTTCTCTCAAAATTTATACCAGTAATTCCACTATGAGCCTCTTCAAGAATGGCCAGGAACTCATCCTCCTTGACATATCATCTAAGCACATTATCCTTGCCTAGCTTATATAGTTTACATGCTATCAATTGTTAAGGTGCTACCAATTTAATGATCCATCTCATCTTATTATTTTTTCAATAGCTTGTCCTATGGGAATTCAAAGGAAATATATTTTGAGATCTCTTCACTCTATTCACATACACAAAATCTTGATGAACCTTCGCAAGGAGGTGACCAATCCTAAGATACCAAGATATGGCACAAACACTGCATTTATAAAGGGTTAAAAGGTGGTTCATCAATCCAAAGGGCATCACATGATAAGAAAAGCATCCCCATAGTGTGATGAAATTAGTTCCCTTCTCACAGCAGTATAGATTTGAAAGTAGTCCCAATAACCATCACACACCGCATACATCTCATTACCCACCACACATGATTAAGAATCTCATCTTAGAAAGGGATGATCTCTTTTCGTACAAATATTAAGAGGTCAAAAATCAACACATATACTCCACTTACACCCCTTCTTTGGAGACACCACCATGGATGAAACCCATTCCAAATTCTCCACGAGAAAGATAAAGACCGCTTTCAAAGGCAATCAACCTGTTTCTTTAAGGCATCATGTTTGGGAAGCCCTAGCACCATAGAACGAATGCAAGAGGTAACAACCCAATGTCATGGGGCTTTGCCCAACCACACTCAGGAGCATAAATTACTCAACCGAGAAACCAATTTTCAATGGCCTAGCATACAAATGCACAGCCGGGCTGTGTCACTCACCTTGTGAAAGCTGGTTGCTTGGGATTCTCGTAGGAGATGATGTTACCTCACAGTCGCACCCAAAATCTCCACTCCACCTGTACTATCGCCATTGCAATCCACCGACCCTCCTCACCACTTTATCTTACACATTTGCTCTCTCACACACATGCAAGCAAGCATACACACAAAAAAGCTCAAACAAGCACAAGGAAAGCAAGTAATAGTAAGAAGAGCACTCTATTAACTTATGCATAAAAGAATGAGTGGTGAGAGTTACATTTTAGGTTTTCTAGGTAACCTCTAGGGTTTACACTCTTCGCTGGCCAAAGTTAAAAGTGATCGTCGAGCTCATTTAATCACTCTAACTAGTGTAAACACCTATTCTAAAGCTAGCACTCTCGACCTAGGATCTTGTGGTGTGCCTTTAATAGAAAAGTGGCAAGCACATACGTAAAATATACAATACATGGCTTTTGAGTGAATTCTAACCATTTCAGTGCCTGTATTCCAAAGGTGGTAAAAATGATACGGTGGGAAATGTCAAAGGGGGGGGGGCTGTAAGGTCTGCATGGAAACATGGTATAACAAGTAAGGTGTTCGTGTGGAAGATAATTGAAATTTAAGCACAATACAAATGCCTAATCAAGTAATGAAGAAATATTGTTGTGACTAGTCAAATTTTTCTAGTTAAGACAAGGGTAATATTGAGGTTGGTGCAAATTTGATCTAAATTAAGATGGAGCAAAAAGCATGCCTTGGGTTATGACCCTAGTCTTTACACATCATCACTTTTGTGAAACCATCTCTAGCTATTATCTAGCCTCATAAATGAAACTGCTAAGTGATTAATTACAAGATTTACATTTGATTTTTTTAAATAAGAAATTATAACTTTTAACTCTAAGATAAAAATGTAAAAGTAGGGCACCCCCGGAGAACCAAGCAATGGCCCCCCAGAGACCCACAAAAGAGTATCTAAGAAAAACTAAAAGTACCTCAATAGAGCCATGGTTGTTAAGCCCTTTTAGTGTTTTTTGCCCCTAAGGTCCCATCCCATGAAGATCAAGGCTACAGTCCCAACAAGGCTCTATCACTAAGAACCAAAAGTCCTACCAAGATCTCCCATGGAGATGGTTATCTTCTTGGGTCCTTTTTTATTTTTTACTTGCCTATAGCACCAATGCCATACCATAGTGAGGATGCACTTAGATTGTTGCTTCATACACCAGAGGAGGCATTTCTATTGGAATCAAACCATGAGGATGACGAGCTCAGTGATAGTGGGTCCAACAACCCAGCATATGAGTTGTGGCTATCTGATGTTGATGACCTGTTTCGTGATGATTTTGATGATTTGTGTTAAGGTTCACAAGAAGCAACAATGGAATTTCTCAACATTACAAGTATAATTTTATAGATTGACTTCCCAACCATACAACTAACCAGGTGTATTCTAAACCCATCCTCAAATAATGCTATTGTTTTAAATTTTAATATTTTTATAATTCTCCATTCAATGTTTATTTGAGTTCTTTCTTACATCGTTTTGTGACTAGTTATTACTTGAATAACCATTAAGGATCTGGTCCTGATTCAATTCTTATTTAGATTTAATTTAAAGTATGCCAAGAAATCCACCTTCCTTAGTGTGCTCTCTTTAGTTAGAGTAGAGCCTTATAGGTGGTTTGTCAAGTGAAAGTAGCAGAAAAAAATAAATAGTAAAAAATATACAAATAACAAAAAATAATGAGCTAAGTAGCTACTGCTAGCTAAGCTGGCTAAGTAACGATCTGCCATGCTCCATAAGGAACAAGGAGTTGGTAACATTATTTCATAGAATGACGGTGTAAGTGTGTAATCTCTTGCCCTCCTCCCTTGCTCTACAAGTTCTTCCTGTGCATTCCTTACTTGATAGGGTCCTCCCACTTGGTAAAGTACAATCACTATCATGTTGTTGTAGGGTCTCTCCTACCATGGATTGCAAGAGTCCTATCCCATATCACATAAAATAAGTTCCCATATCACATAAAATAAGTAGGATGCTATGGAAAACATGAAATGCTCATAGCTAAAACATGGTGCAAGGGGATGAAACTATAGGTAGAACAGGTCCACAAAGGTGGTTCCACAACAGCGCTCCCTATACTTAGTTTCCCTTGGATAGTACCAATTTAGACAATCCGGGTCGAGGATAGAGTCACTCATATCAATCCCACAAAAAGTCCATGCTCAAGAAAGTTGTACTTTCATTCTCTTATTTTGATATGTGCTCTTTCTCATCATCTTTTTATTTTTAGTCAAATTTTTAATAAGTGTATAGCTGCTATATTGCTATATACATATTGGTGTAAGCTATATTGTCATGGGTTTTCTTTTTCCAATAGGCTCCCTCCTGATATAGACATGAAATCCTGCTACCTATTATACCTTGACTTCACGGAAAGTATTACAGGTTTTTTTATAAAAATCCCTTCCAACTATGCTCCATCAATGCTTGTTGGCTACTAGGAGCGCCCTTTGTTACTTTTTGGCATATCAATCTACAGCTTTAAGGATGGTAAGGGCTAGAGCTTATGGGTTCTCCTTATAGATGAGAAATGGAGTTGACACTTGCGGCTGTTGAAATGTAGAGAGAAAGAGACGAGACAAGAGACACATCATGTACGCTCCCAAAGACTGATTCATATTGAGGACAAGATACATATATATAGGTGAGACCAAGTTAGGTAGGGTGAGCCATATATAGAGCTCCAACACCCCCACTCAAACAAGGGTTTCTAGCTATGGATGAAAAAACCCTTGGGGAGTACAAGGGAAAAACCCAAGCCCCTATACAAATGTGAAAATATGAACCAGAAGTAATGATGTGAAAGTGCATTGTGCATCTATGTACAAATATACAAAAGGACCAAGAGGTCATAGTGAGCAATTGTGGAATGTGCAAAGTGCATGGTGTCTAGAAGATTACAACGATATATGTACAAAGCTACCATAAGAGTAAAGAGCCTAATCTAGAAAGAGTGAGCCCAAGGCAACTCCAAGCTCTGAGCGCAAGAGAATGAAGCGTGACTCATTGAGACCTTTGGTAAGAATATCTGCAATCATCTGGTCACTTGGACAATGTTCAATCATGATAGTGCCTTTGCGTACTTCGTATCGAACATAATGGTAATGCACAGCAATATGTTTTGACTTGTTATGTTGGACATAGTCTTTTGCAAGACTAATAGCACTCTGATTATCACACCGCAAGGGTGTACTAGAAAGAGGAGAATGGCCGATATCTGTCAACACTTGTCGAAGCCAAATGAGTTCACGAGCTGCAAGTGATGCCGCAACATATTCAGATTCGGTTGTAGAAACTGCAACACAACGTTGTTTCTTGCTGGTCCAAGAAATAAGACAACCATTAATGAAGAAACAATTGCCACTAGTAGATCGCATAGATAAATGTGAGCTGGCCCAATCTGCATCTGTGTAACCCAAAAGAGAAAGAGATGGAATGGAGTCGGATGTGAATTGTCGTTGATAAACCAAACCATAATCTATAGTGCCTTTCAAGTATTTCAACACGCGCTTTGTTGAAGACCAATGCTTAAGAGAAGGACATGCAAGGTGTTGCCCGAGATAGTTAGCAATAAACAAAATGTCAGGACGAGTGTTCAAACCAACAACTTGAAGACATCCAACCAAATTAGCATATGGTTGATTTGTAACAAGCTGGCCACCACCATCAGAAGTGTTTTTCATGGAACTCGCAAGACAAGGAGTAGTTGCTGAATGTGCAGATTCCAAACCAAACTTCTTAATAGTATCTTCAATAAACTTTGACTATCGAAGTAATAAAATACCTTTACTGCGATCCCTTTGAATCTGAATGCCAAGACACGAGTGAAGCTCTCCAAGATCCACCATATCAAATGCCGAAGGCATCTATGTCTTCTTGTTAAATTCATGATTATAATTTCATGTCTTACAAGATTGTTCTTTGATTATGTGTTGTCTACATGATTTTATAGCTTAACTTGTTGTAATTAGAGTTGTTTCTTAATCGCGTCCTTAAAACCAAAACCAGGTGCAGGTGCGTAGATTGTATTGTGCTGGTGAATCCTATCAAAAAAGTTTGTCAAACGGAGTTGTGAGTCAAAAGTTATGACAGTTCAGGCAAACTGCATCTGTAAAACAGCAAAACAGGTTCTTTGTGTGAGCACACAGGTTTCGTCTTCATCAAGTGTTTTTGTGAGCACACAGGTTTCGTCTTCGTCAAGCGTTTTTAGCAACCCGCCCAAATCTAGCTTCTTCGTCAAGCGTTTTTAGCAAACCGCCAAATCTAGCTTTTTTCGTCAAGCGTCTACCAATGAATCTTGCATCCCACATCTCGGATTTTGCTATTTTTAGCAAAGCGACCAATCTAGCTTTTTCATCCAGCATCTACCAATGAATCCAACAGCGGCAAGGCAATTTATACTTGCATAGTGGGTCTCTCTAGGGAGACCAATGAAAATAGGGCTTGGATAGACAACAATGGCTTTTTAACATTTTGTGATGTAGAAACTTCTCCACCATTAATCACCCTGCCTCTTGTGATAGGGTTTCTCTTTGGGATCCCAACTTGGTTGGGTGTTTGTGATAAATGTTCTCCTACAATATTATTCCCTTTGTTTGAACTTGAGCCATTGATGCCTTTGTCCATCACTGAGGAGGCTTGTGAGTTTCCAAGTGGTATCAAGTGAGGCTAATGGTATACATTTATGTTTTGGTATCCAAATACAATGGTCACACTTGTAGTAACCTTGAGATTTCAATAAGCATTTGGGTATCCATTTTGGAAAAGTTTCATCCACATAGAGACATGCCCCATTGACCAATTAATTATACATCCAACACCCTTCATCCATGTGCAACCGATTATTACTGGTTTTCATGTAATATTCTTGCAGGGATAACGAAGAAGAATCCCACCAGGTGTTTGTTTCCATCATAATATTTCTTTATTTGAAGTAGCCCATGAACCTTGTTGTCCTACCATTGCTACCTTTCACCTTCAAAGGGGTGTTTACAAGTTGGGGTTTTCCCAACTGGCTTCATACATTGAAGGAAATTAAATTATTACTGCCCCCCGTATCAAGCATAGCATTATAGAACACTTTACCAAATAAAGGCTACACAATTCAATGGGTGTTATTAGAGCTAGGATGTGATCATCCATGTTTTCGATTACTTCTCCAACATAAGATTTTGTAATAGGTCCAAGGTTTGCTTCTTGAAGTTGCAGAATTTTTACCCATCTTTCCTTTTTCTGCTTGTTAGACATGGATCTTCTTTTGTGCGGCCCTTTCTCTATGGAGGCTTACTTATCATGAGAAGTACATAACGATTCTTTGGTGAGAAGTCCATAGTGTTTTTCAAACTTACTACCATTAAGGAAACTGACAATTTCAACTCCATCAGTATATTTGAGCTTTTTCTTTTCACTACAAACCCCATACATAAGTATAAGATCTCCTACCTCAATCTCCTTGTCCTTGAGATTTTGGTTAAACCACTTCTTTCTTCGGTCCTTTTTTGTTAGCATGTTTTGCACTGTAATTTGAATTTCTTCTGTAAGTTGTTCCAAAAAAAAAAACCAGTCAACCAAATCATTACCATAAAGCTTTTCAATTATAGCTACCCTTAAGCTGGGGATGATGAACTCCCAAGGCATTACTTCCTCAAGTCCATACACCATCTTAAATGTTGTGCAACGAATTGTAACTTTTAAAGATGTGGGATAGGCCCGTAAGACTATTGTGAGTTTAGACTCCCAATGAGTCCATCGAGCCTCAAAAATCTTTGTCAATATTAAAATAAGAACATTGTTGGTGCTCTCTACTTATCCATTTTCATGTGGGTAATATGGCGTTGACTTGCAGTGTGTGATCATGAATGTGCTAGTGAGATTTTTGAAAACATCATTGATGAAATGCTTACCTTGATCACTCACTAGCTCAAATGGACATCCAAATCAGGTAATGATGTTCTTATAGAGAAACATAATAGTCATCATGGCATCCGTTTTTCGTGAAGCTCTTGCTTCAACCCATTTCATTACATAATATGTGGCAACAATGATGAAGCGTACCTGTGTGCCACGTGTAGCACGATAAACATTAGGGAAAATTTGGACTCAAATTAGGCCCTTTAAGGATTGCTACATATTTTGTCTCTGTAAAAGATGGGCTTTCTATTTTCTTTTCCACAATAGGTGTGTTTTGAGCCATGAGTCTCGTTATTACATTCATAAGTGGGTTCATGTTTCTCAAAATTGATCTCTGAGTTTGACCACCCACTCTAATCATGTTGAGAGGTGTGATGGTAGGACCAGTTTGTTGATTTGCAAACTACCACTTTCATTGAAAATTATTTGATCCAATGATCTACGCCACAATGATTAAATGTTATTGCAGATGGCATGCTGGAAGATGCAGCTTGTGTGATTGAGTGGTTTCTGATGGGACACTCAGAGACTCAGTGTTGTTCCCTAACAATGATAGAATTGAAGAGGCATTCTCTTGACATTAGAGTTGTTGATGTCTTGACCTCTTCCTACCACGCTTAGAGTAGTTTCTGATGGGGCACTCAGAGAGGCTCAGTGTGGTTCCTAACAATGATAGCATTGAAGAGGCATTCTCTTGACATTAGAGTTGTTGATTTCTTGACCTCTTCCTACCACACACGGCTAGCTGGTATACTGGCTTGACACCGCCTCTTACATCTCCTATATAGTAGTCTGAATAAAGCTCTATGGAATCCTCAGCAACATGTGATACACTATCCAAGTCAACCTCATATTTTGGATACTTAAAAGATTCTTCAAAACCTCTTTGACTCAATGGTTCGATCATTAGAGTGGAGGTCGAGGTCAAAAAAATGGAGGTAACAATACATTTTGTGCAATGTAAATCCCTTTGCAAATAGGTTGCTGTGTAGTTTGCTCAACATTGGGTTGTTGAGGTGTTTTTGCAGTAGGCATTATGGCTCTTGTGGCTTTGATGGAGCTAGTAAAGCCAACTACTAAGGTCTGGAAGCATTAGAAAAGGTTTTTAAATGCATGTGGCACTGTGAAGCCTCATGACCATAACATCCAAAAAAGTATAATTCCAATTATAGCATTCCTTGAGGAGTGGACACTCACTAGTCAAATGCCCTTATTGGTAGATTGACCACCATTGAAGCTCTCTCCTTAGATACATATGTATGTTTTCTGTAGCTTTATTGGCCTTGATTCCCTCTTGGAGTGCTTTCATGAAATCCGTGAAATTAATCTCCGCTAAAATGTTACCTTTAGCAATGGGTTTAACTGTACAAGTGCCATGTCTCGTGACTCTAGATGCAACAGATTTAGAATCCAATGTTGTGGCTCCCTTGACCACCAGATTATCTTCTAGCTAGATGGCATTTGTTGTTACTTCATCCCATGTAGTAATCCCTCTAATGACTAAGCCATTATAGATTGCTTCATTTTAAGTCCATGGATAAATATATCAAGAAGTTAATTATCGAATAGCGTTCATGATGCTCTTCTCATAATAATTAGCTATCATGTAGCTTTGGTGTACATATTGTACAACCATATCCTAAGCACCATATGGCTATCCAGCCACCTCTATTCAAACCATATCCAATGTACCATCTCTATCCAATGGCTATAGCGATGCCTAGTAAGACCTCTTGCACATGATCAAATACCTGAGTGCTTTTCTTGAGAAGCACTACTAGACTCACATTTTGTAAGGAAACCCAAAAATTCCATTCCATCTGTGTATCTACTGCTGTATATTGCATAATTTTAAATTGTACCATTCTTATGCTATCGGATTCTACTACAACCCCTGCTCTATACCCATGCAAGTACATACTATCTATACCCATGCAAGTACATACTATTTGTCTTCATTTTCCCCCAAACAACTGGAACTAAAGGCTTCAGAAACTTTGAATGCAGATCCTTTTGTAATCCATCACCTTATTCCATAAACTCAACTTCTTCAAACCATTGACATTCACTGTTCAAAGTACTCGTCACATCCTGCTATTTGGGGCTTCTCTTCTTCACACAATAAACCACAGGTTGATCAGCATTTGGCACTGGGTCTTCGTGCTGAACACTTGAGGGTTTTCTATCCAACATCATCTCTCCCGAGGCTACATGGAAACTCAACCTAGATCTATGAAGAGGATGCCGATATACGGGAGAGATAAAGCCTGCAAACAGTTGAGAACATCTCAGCAAAACTGGTCATGGCCTCCACTTCCCAACCTAGTGAGAACATATGCCATACATCTAGCTCAACAAGGCATCCATCAATGTTCTCATCTAATACATCATCATCCTCATATCTACAGGAGGTATGGACTGCTCATTCCCTTTATGCCATCTACCATCATTGATATACAAGACATAATCAAGCTGCTGTTGTGCATCATCATGTATAGTTGCATGCATAGATAAAACATCAGGAGAAACACCCTCCACACAACCTGTGTCAGACAAAGTTTTCATTGGGGCTAGGACATCACAAAGCGCTCTACCCATAGCAGCAAGAGAGGAATCAGAGGCACGCACAGCTTTCAAAGTATCAGGCACATCTAACACATGGTCAAGTACATCTGAGGAACTCCCCTGGCAGACTCCACCCAGCATCCCCTCCTGTGCATGCTCAATCATAGCCAAATCCACCCCATTATCATGGAAAACATAAGTGTCATCTGGATCAGCATCATAAGCTTTAGAGTCAATCGCTGAGCTCATCTTTGAGGTTCACAATCTCATGCTTCACATCAGACAAGAGTTGTCTATCTGCATATACTACCCATTCAATATCCTACATAGAATTTCCCCGTTGAGGACGTTGGACATGTCACTCTATAGCCTGCTTTTGGCAGCCTGGATAAACTGTTTGAACTCCTTCTTACTCTTCAGCAGACAATCAAGGTCATTGGCTTCCCCTTCTTCACCCAACTCGTCTGCAGAACATCAAACTATTCGAAGTACCCCTTTGCGCACACACGAGAAGAATGACCTTCAGTTTTGCATTTACCGCACACATGGAAGAGGGAGTTCTTTTTTTTCATGGTCATATTTGCCACAATGAACACATGGCACACGCTCCTTGGACCAATGCCGATTTCTTCCACAGTGCTTGCACTGTCTCCAATCCATCAATTAAACACATATGCTCCGACTCCGATTGGTGGATGCTGCAACTGGCGGATGATCCGACCAATCCACTCTGACTTCAAACTTCACACACCAACAAGTAGCAAACACCGAATGCCTAGCTCAATCGGTTGGCAGAAGGATCTGACAAGCTAGATATTGGTAACCGTGCCACCATCGCACCACCCAAAACCACAGCCAATCGTGTCCTTTATCAACATCCAAAAGAGAACCTAAACCGAGAAACTAGCACCCTCCAGTGCATTTCTACTCTTAGTAGAACTCATGTATAACTCAATTGGATTGCGTTTGCATCCCCAGCAGATCATTGCCGCCACCTCTCCAAGATTCAACCACCATCTTCATCAGCAGTGCAAGAAACAATCGCTTTCAAAGAGCTCCTTCACCCCACCTTTTGTCTTGCCAGTTTATCATGGTCACCAAAGTGTTAAGGCCACATCCCTAACATGGAATTAATTACAAAAAAATAGAAAGAAAGAGAGAGATTTCCATTACAGCTTCCTACTCAGATAATTGATATTCATTCCTGATGGTGGTTATACTTCATGTATGCAAAGGGATATGAAGGGGTATGAGGTGAAAAGGCAAGGGTTAGGATGAAGGGTTATAAATAAGAGAGTTCACATTTGCATGCACATGGGCTAACAACTGGCCCTATTGTAGGTCCACTTATAATGCTAAACTGGGTTCCAACCAAAAGTCTTGAGCCTAGTGTAGGCTAGTACACACTCATCTAAATATACCTCTAATACAAGTCCAAACCATAAGTGCATGTAACTTAAAGGCTAGTCAGGCACAAAAAAACTGAACGACCATATTTTTTAATGTTTATTTTTAAAAAAAATTAAATTTGTTTTTTTAATGTTAGAGAAACTTTTCCAAAGTGGGTTTCAGACAGTTCTAAACACTTTGGGAAGGATTATGCATGGACTTTTTTGGGCCGAGCAGAGGGTTTTCTATTGGGTCCCTTAACTATGGGAAATTGTAAATTTTTTGGGTTTTGTATCAAGTGCACCAAAATGATCGCCACAACCTAAAACCTATAATAGGCAAACTTCTGCATGCACTTTTAAAAAAAAATCCTCTGCGCCTGCTTCCCTTTTCCCTTCTCTTTTTTTTGGGGGGCTTTTTCACAAGCCCTTTCCAAGATAAGAGGGTAGGCTACTCAATCTGACTTAGTAGGACTAACTTGAAAATCGAAAGGCACTTGCATACCACATAAATCAATGTTGAGCTTCTTAGTGACCCCAAGAGCTTACACATGGCCAACTTGATACAAAAGGGAGAAGCTTCATGGAACCTTCATGGCAACTCTCACCTTGATGAGCAACAACCGGCGTTTGCATAGTAGGATCCGATTTCAAAGATAATGGAGGACACAAAGCCAACCACATCTTTGTCTCTTTCTCCTCAGCAATCCGAATGGCATCTTAAAGTGTGGCTGGACTTTGTCCTCGAACCTTTCTTTGTAACATGGGATCCAAGGCATCAATAAAGTGATTTAGCTTCACAAAATTAGCCTCATCTTGGGGCAAGGGTGGAAGCATGTTAACGTGCTATGCTTTTTTAGGATTTTAGTAGTGCTAACATAAAAATGGGCATGTGGTAAAATTTTTGCAAATAAAATTAGATTTTTTATGAGATTATACATAAATATTCTCTTTTTCATCTTTCTAATAATCTATAGCACGATAGGAAATTTTACACTGTGGGTCATTTTTGGATCCGAAAATCATTATAAAAAGTCATGCTAACTAGCACCTGTCCTAGACACAAAAAAGTGTAGCATGTTAACATGGTTCCACCCCAAAGTTTTTTATGTGTTCTTGAACACTCCATCTCTCTTTGACACTCATGTGCATATACGTTTCAAGGAACACATCCATGGAGGACAAAGGGCCATTTGGGCAAAACACATCACCATCCATGTTAAAAAAGGTTATAAAGAAATGACCAAAAACTATTACTAGTTGCCAAACAATAGTTGCCAAACATAGCCACACAGAGATCCAACCAATGTATGGCCCCGACCAAAGCGATCAAACCACACTGATGGGTGCCAATCACACCATGAAGCCCAAGCATAGATACAACACCACAACCAAGGTGTATCGTTTAAGCCCTTTCACTTAGCCAAGAAACCCATACATAACGTGTATTGTTATGGGAGACTCTTGCAAGCCCTATAAATGACGATTGCTTCCCTATCATGTCCTCTACATGTAGCACTCATAAGCCAACACGATGATGACATTGAAAATTATGACTATAGAAAACGACTTTTTGTGTGCATAATAAACTCAATATCTCTCAGAACACATAGCTCAAAGCTCTCTCTCACCCTCTTCAATAGGCACACAAAAATTTTAAAAAAAAACAACTTTCCCTTCAGCTTTGAAAAAAAAATAAAGCTTCTCTCTTCTATTCATTAAGCCCACTCTTCTTCTTCTTTTCACAATTTTCCCCCCTTCATAAATAGGAGAAAAGATTTAAACAGCTTAAGTCCCAACTTTTTCTTTCTTAAAAATGTTTTTTAAAAAACCCAAAGCTTTACATGGCTTTTAAAAATTAAAACTTAGCCCTCTATATAAGACTAAATCCAAATGATATTTACAAAGGAAAAAAGAATGACATCCGATGAAGAACTAGGAAAAAAGATCACCCGATGGGACCTTGCTGAGATCTTTAAAAAAAAACTTGACACTCAACTTAATGCTAATTCAACAACTCCAAACAAAAAAGTACAAAGACAATGTAGATGAATATGGTTGCATACACACATTTCTGGCCAAACGTCAAAAAACCAAGAAAAGGTTTCCCAATATACTCCATTAAAGCAAGAGTTATTGTTGATACTTATAATGTGCTTATTGGAGGGGAGTTCTCATCAACATATTATTAGAACACTTCAACTTAATCTAAAGAAGGCTTATAATAATATAATTCATTGGTCTTTTATACTTATAATGTGCTTATTGGAAGGGAGTTATTAATGATACTTATAACGTGCTTATTGGAGGGGAGTTCTCATCAACATATTATTAGAAGGCTTCGATTTAATCTAAAGAAGGCTTATTATAGGATTCATTGATATTTTATAATATTTTTCTTCAGATGGGCTTTGTCCTTGTAATTCTAATTTTCTTTTTTCCTTTCTCTTTCCCAAGGTGTTTTTTGTAGTCTTTGATTATAATACTTCTTGTATAGAGGGGGCTTTAAATCTCACTTAATCTGCTAGTAGACACGGTTCTCCTCTTCTTTTATTTTTTTCCTTTCTCTTTCCCAAGGTGTTTTTTCTAGTCTTTGATTATAATACTTCACGTAGAGGGGGCTTTAAATCTCACTTAATCTGCTAGTAGACACGGTTCTCCTCTTCTTTTGTATGTAATTTCTTAGCCTTTGAAAATGCTATTGCTTATTTGATGATCTTATTGGTCTTCATGTATATTCAGACAAATTATTTGTATTGTATATTTGGATAAATTATTTGCATTGTATTAATTAAATGCCACTGACATGGCATTTAATTAATACATACCTTAGGCATGAGTTCCCCATGGCCATCCTCCTACTTTCTCTCCCTCCCTTTACTGGTTAAATGAGCCGTTTATAGCCTTTTATAGAGAATATGTGGTGAGACCTTAAATATAAAGGGTATGGGTGAATGCATGGAAATAGAAAGAATATGGGTGAATGTATACAAATAGAAATGACATGGAGGGGTAAATGCATGCAAAAAGAAAGCATATGGGGGGTCATCATTTCATTGCCTTAAATAGAGAGGACATGGAGAGGTGAATGCATGCAAATAGAAAGTATATGGAGATCATTTCATTGACTTTTTCAAGCCATACTAAAATGAAACCTTAGAAAAATACTATTATTCTTGAAAATTTCACATAATATATTTAATGAAAATTCAAAAAAACCTTTTGATGCCATATTGGTCTTTATGTGTGGGATGGTTCTCGACTTGATATTCATTTCTTTGTCAATTACTCCATGCTTTTTGGTCTTGTGTGAGTAATGTTTTTCTTCAGATCGGACTTTGTCCTTGTTTTCTAAATTATATTTTTTCCCTTTCCCAAGGTGCTTTTTCTAGTCTTCTTTTAAATGGTTCACTAGTAAAGGGCTTTTAATTCACTCCATATGTGAGATAGCTTCTGACTTTAAGCTATGGATGACTAGCTTTGGCTTTGTTTATGGATTTGCACTAAGATGGTGTTAGTGGAGGGAGATTTTAAAACTGTGTTGAAGAACACACGTGGAAAGCATAGTGGAAAGTCACAATTTAAAAACATGTGGAAAAAAGTCTGTGTTGAAAAACACACTGCCCAATAGAGGAGAGAATGAGGAAGAAGGAGAGGGAGGAGCTATAGGTCAACCCATTTCTACCATCTTGGTGTGAACTTTTTTAAGGCTGTCTTACTATTAGTTTATTATTATTATGGCAAGAATTGAGAAATCCAATGAGTTGAAATACAATCTTATCAAAAAATAAAACTTGGTCCATACGATTGTAATCTTGGCAAGTAGTTTCTTTCTTTTTTAGGGTTTCAATAGTGAAAAGCAATTATTTCACAAATCTATATGGTTTAGAAAAATGTATTTTGTGAACATCACCATGAGTCATCATCTCAATCATTCATAATTTTTTATTTCACAAGATAGGGAGAAAAAAGAGATAGCATAAGCAACAAGAAGTCGATATGGGAAGGGAGAGTAAAATATATCATGATGATAGGTAGGGGATGTCTACCTTAAACATTTGACTCATGTTCTCAAGCAATGGTGTATATGCATATCTTGATATCCGAGAGATCAATGACATGGGGCTTCACTAGCCTTATGTCTATTCCACATAGCTATGACACCCCATGTTGGTAACAACATTAAGGCAGTCCATTTGGGCACCTTGGGCATATAAGCAAAAAGGATGTGCTTGGCCTCTTCAACAGGTAGAGTGGGCATCTATAGAGGATTATAAGGAATGAGTCTCATCATAGCCTACCGGTATGAGAAACCTTGGTGAGTGGAGACTTGGCCATGGATAATAAAGTCATACTCCCATGATGCAATGCAATCAAACACCTATAGTTGTAGATTTTCTCGTACTTCCTCACATCTACACACAGTTTCAATCTCTTAAAACAAGTCACGCTCCAAGATAGGCTATGGATCTTACGAGAGTGAGATGCTTGCTTCTTATTCATCATGTGCAATGTGCCGTATTCTGGTAAATCATGCTCTTATCATGGCCATGTGTATCTTGGAACACATGCTTCAGTTCTGCATCTATTGAGGCATGTGTGGTAGTCAGTGGTTTCAGGGTGGCTAGTATATCTTATGCTAGCATATGTGAGTCCCTTGGCTTCTACCACAACTTCATGTGCATTCAATTCTCCTAGGACCTCCACGGGTTCTTGAATATATTCCCTGCACTTAGCGAGCTCTAAATGTTTGACATCAGGATAGTTCACATGCTCTAGAAAGAAGAATCCCTTGTTTTCTAGAAGTGTGGTCAAATACTAAAGATGCCCATAGATGACCTTATGCAAGCTTAGTATCCCTTATGGACTGTACACACAAGAGTGGTGGGTGACCAAGTGGTGATAAATGTGAATGGGGATAACCCTTCAATCGCCATCCATGCCCAATTGCGGAGGGTAAGGTGATTAATAATAACATCCCCTAGTACATCTAGCAGTAACACCTCCTCATCATTTGAGAAGAAATCACTATAACAACATTGCCCACACCCACAAATTGAGAACAATGGAATGTAATGTCATGGTGGTGAAGAGATCTAAGGGGTTCTCAAATTGATACTTGTGATGTAGGAAAGCCATGATGAGTAGTGGTTGGGTATAATAGGAGACCACATGAGATACCCACATGAAGTCCAGAGAGGGTATTGGATCTCGTGATGTAGGAAGGCCATGATGAGTAGTGGTTGGGTATAATAGGAGACCACCTGAGATACTCGCATATGAAGTCGAGAGAGGGTATTAGATCTTGGGTATCTATCTATTTTTGTTGAATCAAGACAAGCTTTAAGCAAGCCACATGCCATACCACATGGTCTTTATGGATTTGTTGGAGGTTTGATACTCAAGAAGCCTTGATGTTGTCTCCTTCACCATGTCTCCTTGACCACCTCCAAGGTAGTCTCTGCAAGCCTTGCTTGTAGGGTGTCCCTTGCTTCTTCTTGTTTGAGCTATGCTACCCTGTTATTCCCCTCACCTTCCATTGGGCTAGGAGTTGTTTCAATCTCCCAACCTAAGCATGTGAGTCGTGGATGGCACTTGTGGTTTCCTCATTTTTTGTCTTGTGTTGGGACATTAATATGGAGTTTGCAATGCCATAGCAGTGCTTTTGCAGGTCCTCATAGGATTAATGTCTACATGCTCCTAGTAGAGCAACATCCATCTCCTCCTTGGCTATCTTCACATCTTCCTGGACCTTGTGTCTTTCTTTGTGTGCCTTATGCGAGGAATTTCATCAACTCCTCTTTCTCTACCTTGAGTGTCCGAACTGTTGTGCGGCATCTTCCTTAGCTTGATTTTTTTGATGTTCTTCTAGCAAGTTCTGCACTTGAGTGGTATGTCTTCCCTCCTGGAGATCTACTATATTTGTTTAGAATGTTCCTCATGTATGCCATGGAATGTCTTTGCATGATCCAACTACGGGACTTGGAGCCTCTCCCTTGCCTAACTAAGTTTGCACTGACTACATTTTCTTGTGTTTTTCTTCCCTGTGCAGACCTTCCCTACTATGAGTAATTCTATTTTTACATTTGTTCTCTATTTGATTGCTTAGAGACAAGTTGTATCTATTGAATTCTTAGGGTCTCTATTCAGTCTGCTAGTTGATTTTGATAGCTTTATAGACTACTACTAGTAAGTAAATGTACCCCATGGCAAGCCCAATTTCAATGAAGGAATTCTCCTCCGGTGTAGCCACAGTAGGAGAAGTTTCTCACTCTTTGATTGGAATTCCTTACTTATCCAAGAGAGGGGGATATCTTGCCTTTCCTAGTCACTCTATACTCGCTCTTAAACGTGAGAGTTGGCATCTACATTTCTATTTCGAGAGACATGGTTGTGATATTTAAGGTTTCTTGCTCTGTTAATATAGAGGATAGAATCTTAGAACTTGGTGATTTCATGATAGGAGTTGTTGATGAAGTAGAGACCCCTAACACCATGGGTGAAGTTAGGAATACAATCTTGGAACTTGGTGATTGCATGATGGAGTTTTCAATGAATTAGTGACTCCTAACACCATGAGTGAAGTTAGAGGACTTTGTAGAGTCAAACATATTAGAAGTGTGGAGGTTATTGTTGTCACGGTTTCCACTATGATTGGCATGCTAGTGCCATAAGATAAAACAATGATAATGGCTCGATGACCCAAAAACTACACTAGAGGAAGGATAGGATGAAGATGCTATTGGGGGGACATGCATAAAGTTCTCTTTGCACAAGTAACCCATTTGCCTCATGGCATTCCAAAGCAGTTTACTCTAGCAGATATGGATTGAAAATAGTAAATTTGTGTTCCCTATAGTAATCATGTAAATCCTTAAATAAAGTACAAACCCATTTTTGGCAACAATGTACCTTCTGATGCAATGTGCTAGAACACCTAGATCGGTTGATGTGTGATTGATTTGAAACACTTTTCACTTGTAAGATCATAGTAATGGCCTTACATGTTCTTATGAGATCCTTATTTGGAATTCCCTCCATTAGAATTTCTTGAGTATTGTTTACCACCTATTTCTTATGATGCTAAGGTAGTGGCAAACTACTCAATAGGAACAAGTTTAGGAACCATCGGGGCCAAAGAGCCATATAGGGTAGTTCAAATGTTCAATAGATAAGCTCCTAGGATATGTATTCTTGATCGCCTCACTATATCTATGACTTCAAAGTGGAAATATTAAGTCTTGCTAAGAATCAAAAGAACGGCTCCTCAATAACCCCCATGCATTTTCCCAAACTTTGGATTTGGAGGCAACAAGTAAGTCCCTTGTGGACCCAAGATCTTATGTAGACCGTGAAAATTCCAGTGAGTAGTATTTTAATAATGTAAATTTCACTCTGCCCAAGAATTATTTGGGTGAGGGAATCGACATCCATCAATTGTATCCTGATCCAAGAGGGTTCGTGCATCCTCCAAGCCTATTCTAATCCACAAGTCAGTATGGTGATTAGGATCCTCCAAGCCTATTCTAATCAACAAGTCAGTATGGTGATTAGGAAGCAAGCAAGGTAGATAAGATGCTAGTGTTAACAAGGCTTAAACATGAGACTAGACTCTACCAGTTTTTATTCAGATTGTACATTACCATCGATGAGGATTGCCCAATTGTGTGAGCTATTAGGAATGAAGGGACTAGGAGTGGGCTTGGATTGATATGGTATATGCCCATAACTTCTTTTTTCTTTATCCATCTTCAGAATCCACAAAGTGTTTGCGACATTGTAATATCCTTGAGCTACCACAACAACAGAGTTTTAGGTACCTACCTTTGAGAGGCTTGCACAGGTATGTCTTCTTTTTACCACGTGTGTGGTTATAAATGGAGGTTTCTTGAATGAAGAGCAAGAAGAGGTTGTGTAGTTTGGAGTTTTGGTCTCCAAACTTGGACCACTTTTACCACGTTTCGTGGTTGTTAAGGTTCATATTTCATGATCGTTTCATGTGGATAGCTTTTAGAGACATCCAACCGTGGTGTCTGGCTTTCTTCAGGTACCCACTTTTGGGAGGGAAAAGCCTGAGGTTATCCGCCATGGTTCAGCCATGTTTTGAGGGTCTTTTTCATTAGATTCACAAATTGAAGGGTCATGATCGATGGTGGGTTGAAAGGTGCTAGTGCTATGAAAAAATACGCTTGTGTTCTATGAGAGACACAATGACTCGAGATTCATGCTACCCCAATGCAAACTCATAGGAATCCTAATGAATGTGTAAACTGTTTTAGCTTCTTCCCAAGATGATCTCTTCATTCATAGTTCCTTCAAGGATAATGAAGAACATAGACTCAAAGAGGTAGTCTTCAATACTGAAGGTCAGTTTACATGTACCTATATAATAAGGAATGAAGCAAAATCTCAATTAATTTGTCAAGTAAAGTGTGTGCCTTTATCACTCACAATCTCAAGAGGGTAGCCAAATTGTCAAATGATAAACAACAATAGGATTCTTTTTTAGAAACTCTCAAAGGCGGTCTTGTGTTAGTCCTTGGGATATATCATCAAGATCTCATTATTGTAATTGGAGAATTCATGCAAGAAACTATAGAATTCTTCTTCCAATTCTTTCAATGAATGGTAGTGGTCCTTCATAATTGCCAATTGAGCTTTTTGATATTGACACATAATCGAAATGTCCCATTCTTCTTCAGTACCATTACGATGGGTGAAACCCACTCATTGTGTTTGATTTGCTAAATGATTCTAGCCTTTAAGAGCTTTTCAATCTTTTCACAAGTTTGGTGTAATTGGGATTAATTTCCCTTTTCCTTTATCAGTGGGATAGGGGCTCCCATGAGATGACAATGAGGATGGTGTGCATTATTACCACAGATGGAGGTACACCTCTCATGTCTTTGTAGGTCTAATCGAATGCACAGAATTTAGGTTATATTTGTAATCTAAAGAGCTCCTAATATCGAGCTAGATACATGGATCTCTTTTCAAGATTTATCCTAGAGAGACAATGATGGGCATTAAAAGGGATCCTTGCATCCCTACATAATCCTTTTGATGCTTTTGTGTCCCAAACATAGATACTCTTATAGTGATCATGGATTTAGACTTGGTTTCCAAGCTAACATCAGAGGAAAAAGAGTTGGCCTTTTGGGATAAATCTATGGTTGTGAATCATACCCCCTCTGCTTTCGATTCCAATATCCATGGTTCAAAAGGTGGTTTGGGGACTTCTTCAGTGACCCAAGGATAGATATTAATCTTAGACCCTAAAATCAGAGACATCACTTTTTATTACTTAATTAAGTGTCTCTTCTTGCAAGGCTATATTGGTGGTAAGTGACTTATTAGGTAGATCCGTGGGTACAATAGTTCTTTCCATCTCTTGCTAGGTCCCCATGGGCTTCACCTAAAAATATGTAAGTGTAGCACGTGAGTTCATCAGGAGGGATATATTAATTTAAATTTTTTATAGAATTACATTTACAATAGGGGTTTTATTTAACCAAATTTGAAAAAAATTACAAGTTTATGAATAAAAAGGAGTCATTTTATTCACAAAAGTATGTAAGTGTAAGGGGTTTTCTAAATACTCCTTGAATGCACGTGATACATAGGATTTCTTCATAGTGCACCTCTTGAGGCTAGGTCTCTTGCACAAGCTTCTATGTAGCTTTTAGTTTCTCAATCTCTTCTGGGGAGTTTTAGTATTGGCTAAGTTCCTTTGGCAAAGGCCTGATTGCATCCCAATTGGAGCGACCCCCCCAGTTATTTATGTGCCATGTCTAGGATCTCATATTTTAGGAATTCACTTTTGGAGGAAGAAGACGAGCCAGATCTTGATTCAATGGTTACTCTATCATCTTCCTTAATGCACTCCA
Organism: Cibotium barometz; assembly: GCF_041138505.1. NCBI lineage: Eukaryota > Viridiplantae > Streptophyta > Polypodiopsida > Cyatheales > Cibotiaceae > Cibotium > Cibotium barometz. The sequence goes on from NC_141058.1 coordinate 12,974,972, forward strand.
AATCCTTCAAAGAGAATTTTGTTTTCTTTCTAAGCTTCCTTGCTCTTTGCTTATGTCTCTTGGATCATTTTGTATCCTTGGGATTGTGGTCTTTTGTAGCTTTTTCTTGGAGCCAAGACCTCTGCCCATCTCACAACGATTATTTTCCTTTGTTTTTGGCCTAGAGAGAGAAATATTCTAGAGACAGATAATACAATTTTGAGATATTTTTGGATATAAAGTTATCCTTTATATTTAAGATGAATTCCCCTGAATTAGAAGTTTAAAAAGAGTTTTCTAATATGCATTAGAAATTAATTGAATATGTGCATTAGACACCTTAGCCTAGGTCCACATTTTCAAAAAATTATGGATTAAGGTCCAAAGAGTGTTTGAAAGGGCCAATAGAGTTGATCCAAGTGTTGGAATAAGAAAAATATAAGAATGAAAGAAAATCCCCCAAAAAGGAGTAAAACAACAATGAAAAGTTGACTAGTACAAGCACTTAATAGTAAAAAAATGGAGATTTATTAATTAGAAAAATGGAATTTTGACACCTCAGGAGCTCATGAAGGAAGCGCCTAGAATCCTCATGATTATCCCAAATTTTTAATTTAAAAAAAAGAGATTTTTCATCTCTCCTCTTTCAAATTAGATCAGAAAAGAGGGCCTAACTGGTCCAAAACTTGTCCAAATTGGATCAAACTGAAGCTGGAAACCTCTAGATTCTAGTTGGACTTGTTTGGTGGCCTCCCTCGTCTATAAATAGACCCCTATTCCTTTGTATTTTTATCTTAGAGTAATTCTATGCTAGTGTAATTTTTAATTTAGTGTATTTTCCTCTTCCCTCTTCATTGGCCCTCCATTGTGAAGCTTTGATGCTTACTAAACCTCTTCTTCTCTTGAAGATTACCCTTTTCCCTTGGTGGCAAAGCCTTTTCTTTGAGGGCTACACAAATTTTGCAAGGTAAAGAATCAAGAAAACCAAGGGTAAGCCTAAACAATGAAGTTTATGCTCTCTTTTTGTTGTTAATCTTCTTTCTAACCTCCCTTATGCTTGGGAAGCATTTTATTTTATGGTTTTCCTCTTAAAACTGTGCTTTTCTTGATTTATGATGAATTAATGTTTATGTTTAAGCTTAGGTTTATGCATAAATTAATTTTTATGTTAAAAGTGTAATTTTGAGAATTTTTAATTTATAGAAAATACACAGAAGTTATGGCAAAATTGTACTATTAGAAAATGAAGGTTTATGCATAATAAATTTTAATCTAAAAGAGTAATTTTAAACATTCTCATTTCATAGAAAATACGGAGAAACTATGGCAAAATTTATCATTTAAAAAATGAAGGTTTACTCATAAATTGATTTTTATGCTAAAAGAGGAATTTTGAGTATTATCAATTCATAGAAAATGTGGGCAGGCTATGGAAAATTTTATATCATTAGAGAATGAATTTATGCATAATAAATTTTATGCTAAAAGTGGAGTATTGAGCATTATTCATTTACCAAAAAAATAAAGAAGGTTATGCACAAATTTTCTAGATTCATTCAATTTATGAGAATTATGGAAATGATTATGAATATAATTCATTTAGATAAAAATGAATTAGTTTGGGTGCATAAATGCTTTATGCTAAAAGAGGAATTATGGGTATAATTGATTTTGTAAATCCCATGAGATCATATGCATAAATCTTTTATTCAAAAAGAGGAATATTGAGCATATGTTATTTTGGGTAAATTGAGAAAAAATGAAAAAATATTCATAGGAAAGCATCAAGAAAGAATGGATAAATTTTGATCAAAAAGAGGAAGCATGAATACATTTAACTTGTGGAATTATAAAGTATATGTCTAGATTCCCAAAAAATAGAATCTTGGATACATTCTAACGGGAAAAGGATTTCCCTGAAACATGCTTAGTTGGATAAAGTGTAAATACTTGTGACCAATTTATTCTTAGATTCCCTGGGAAAGGAATCAAGAACTCTTGAAAGGACCGAGGGTCCAAAAGAGAACGAATTTTAAACTTAATTGAATTAAGTCAGGAAAAACGTTACCCTTAACTGAGCCAAGTAATGGCTGAGACTTGGAAAGTTTTGTCAGTATAAAAAGTAGAGTAACTATACTTTTAACCTAGTTGATGTAGAGTGATGAGAGAACTGATGTGTGGAATGATGTGAGTGATGTGTGGAATAATGTGGAGTGATGAGAAGTGATGTGTGGGATGTGTGGATTGATATGGAGCGATGTGTCGGATGTGTGGATTGACATGGATTGATGTGGAGTAATGTGGATTGATGTAGATTGATGTGGGTTGATGTGGATTAATGTGTGTATCGATGTGGATTAATGTGAATGAATGTGGAAATGATGTGGGATGATGTGAATGAATGTGCAAATAATGTGGAATGATGTGAATGAATGTGGAATGATGTGATGTGAATTGATGTGAAAAAATATGGAACAATGAGAAATGACGTGGAATGATGTGGAAGATGTGAAATGATGAGGAATGATGTGGAATGTTATGGAAAGATGGGAAATTTGTTTGGAAACTTTATTTGTATGTGAAACCTATTTTTTAAAGATTGTTTTACGTCAAGAATGTTGGGGGAAGCATTTTGACTATCTTATGGAATGAGATCGTGGGGACCTAAGTGGAAAATGCCACAAATAGCTGACGGAGAGTCAAAGACAGGCGTCTCGCATGGCAAGATCGGCCAAGGTCTTGACCAGCCTCGGTTTGGTTAAAATGGTGAGCTTCCGGTATGGTGGATGAGGGGCCAAGGAAGTGGCCTACGAGTGAAGCGCTAGGTCACCTGCAAAGGATCCTAGAGGGTGCTAACCATACGGTGCTCACCTAGGATACCCACACGTGCATCGAGGAAGAAAAATGAGTTGGAGTTTGTTTTCTGAACACGGGCATGGATCTGGTTGATTGGCCTTGTTGGTCTTCAACGGATGAGTTCATGGCTCTTTTACATGGATCTTGTTGGTTGATCTAGCTGATATTCAAACGGAGAGTGGATTTTATGTGATTATATTCCTAGCTACTATGGGCCAGGAACTATTGAAAAGACCCCTAAGTGAGCAGGTGGTGAGCGTTCTGGTTGCCAATGATGCCATAGGTACGCTGAGGAAGGAATGAATGGAATACTTGATTATATTCCTGGGTACTATGGGCTAGGAACTATTGAAAAGGCCCCTGAGTGAGCGTTCTAGCTGCCACTGATGCCATAGATACGGCGAGGAAAGAATGATTGGAATTGAACCCTGGAAATGGAATACTGAGGACTATGATGAAAACACTGTGGTTTTATTGCAATGTTGTTTTGGAGATAGTTGAGTCTAAGAGAAAAGGCAATTTCATATTGGGTGCATAACTGGTGTGTCTATTTATGTTTTGCATGAGAACTAGCTAGGGGGCTTGGGAACTTATTTCCCTGGTACCCAGGACAAAACATAACCAAATTTTTATAATGGATCCTATCAATACAGTGGTTGGGCAGTTAGCTAACCCATGGGATTGGATGGGGTAGGCTAGATCGATGGATTCCTATAATAAAAATCCACTATGTTCAAGTTACGATAGTTGAAGTAAGTCATAAGATAATCCTTGTTCTATGGAAAAGAATTAACAGTTGTGCCTCTTTTGATGGGGAAAAAAGCATTGGTCTCTATGAACCAAGTGCAAGCTCCTTTGATCTGGCCATGTGACCCACGAGTTTGGTCACAATACAAAGGACAGTTAAGGCTCTTGACTACATTAGAAGATTTTATTGAAGGAATCACCTATGCTTTCTGGGTGAGGGACGTTTTTTCGGGTTCGATTTTGAAAGAACCGATGGATTAGTCTCTTGTCCAAACATTCATGGGGCGAGTCCCCGAGTGGGAAGCTCTTCCCTACACGGCATAAGGTTGCTACTTCGGCTGGCACTCCAGAATGCCATGCGTAGAGAGGGCAGGGATCTCACAGCTAGTATCAGAGCAATTTGGTTGAAGTTGATAAACCAAGAAGCAAGAAATGTCAAAAATTTATGAATTACCAGTGAAAGATTGTAATTGTGCGTTAAAACTCGTATGAATGGAAATTCATAAATTATTAAAAATTGGGTTTTAGATGGAAGTACCGCATTATGTGGAACCCCCGACTTGCTTGAGTCCTAGATATGATGGCATTTGCCTTATAACACCAAGGGCCGTGAATACCTGTATATACCGTGGGTATAACTGCAACTCTATACTGACAATATATACGAGTGGATCTAAGACCTTGAAGTTATGAGCAAAAATGCTATCCTAGATTATGATTTTGAATGCTGGTTGATATGATTTTAGAATTCTAGTTGAGAATTGATGAATTGATTTGGATTCTGATTGAAAGATGATGATTCTGAATTCTGGTTAAAAGAAGATAAGTTGAATTAAGTCATGATGTTGATGAATGGAGAGAATCCTAGTGATGACGTTAGTTACTTGAAGGACAATCAAGACCTTCAGTAGATCACTATGGGATTAGTGGATCGTGCTGACAAGATTATTCGCAGCTTGACCTTGGGCCCAGTAAACCCAATTTTGGAATAACAAATTGAGAACCTGTATAACTGAAATTCACGTAGGGAATGTTCAGATGAAATTACTGGTCTGATGGACCATTATTGTGTGGATATGAATAAACTATTTTCTAATAATGAGTTTTATATGTTTCTTCTTGTAGAAGGGATCTTTATCCCAGGATTCTGAGAGGGTTGACCAAACTTTAGGGAACCCCAGAATCAATTGGATCTAAAGTTTAACTCCTTTCAGATTTGAATTATAAATAAAGTGGTCTTTTCATCTGAGATTCCTTGAGCGTCTTGTTAAGTTGGAAAAATGGACTTGATAATGAAAAGAAAAAGTCCCTCCCCAGATAGCTGCACAACATGAACCTCCACAATAGCTAATGTAGTGGTAAGAAGAAAGAGGATGGATAGATTTATGTCACCCCATCAATGATCAAATCTAAAATCTTCAGTTCTCTGTTAGGACATTGATTCTTCCGAGATTATCCTCCAGCGTCGTGTGAGATGAGGACATCTCACGTTTTTTAAGTGGGGTTCCTCCCTCTAGCTTTTGAGATGTAAAGGTGTAAGAACCTCTCATTAAATCTCTTGTAATCATTCCCCCCTTTAGAATGGATGTAAGGTTCCTCCTCATCCCCAAAAAGATGTATAAGTTCTCCTCTCAGTCCCTTGTAAACATCCCCTATTTCAGAATGCAAGAAAACATTGTTTTCCTTTGTTTTTAGCTTAGAGAGACAAAATATTCTAGAGAGAGATAATACAATTTTGAGATATTTTTGGATATAAAGTTATCCTTTATATTTAAGATGAATTCCCCTGAAATAGAAGTTCAAAAAGAGTTTTCTAATATGCATTAGAAATTAATTAAATATGTGCATTAGACACCTTAGCCTAAAGGCTAAGGGTCCACATTTTTAGAAAATTATGGATTAAGGTCCAAAGAGTGTTTTAAAGGGCCAATAGGGTTAATCCAAGTGTTGGAATAATAAAAATACAAGAATAAAAGAAAATCCCCCACAAAAAGAAGTAAATTCTCACATAAGAGATGAAGAGTTGACTAGTACAAGCACTTAATAGTTAAAAAATGGAGATTTACTAATAAAATAATGGAATTTTGACACCTCACCAGATCATGAAGGAGGCACCTAGAATCCTCATGATTATCCCAAATTTTTAATTTAAAAAAATGAGTTTTTTTATCTCTCCTCTTTCAGACTATATCAGAAAAGAGGACCTAACTGGTCCAAAACTTATCCAAATTGGATCAAACTGAAGCTGGAAACTTCTAGATTCTAGTTGGACTTGGTTGGTGGCCTCCCTCACCTATAAATAGACCCCTATTCTTTTGTATTTTTATCTTAGAGTAATTCTATGCTAGTGTAATTTTTAATTTAGTGTATTTTCCTCTTCCCTCTTCATTGCCCCTCCATTGTGAAGCTTTTGTGCTTCACGAAACCTCTTCTTCTCTTGAAGATTACCCTTTCTCCTTGGTGGCTAAGCCTTTTCTTTGAGGGCTACACAACTTTTGCAAGGTAAAGAATCAAGTAAACCAAGGGGGGTAAGCCTAAACACACTACAAGGGATCGGGCTCATACCCGCGCTGTTAGCCGCGGAAAATGACTTGTGAAAAAAAAGTAGCAGGCTCGTGTTATCAGCGCGCATATAATCACGACCACAGACATGCATGTAAAAGCGCGTGTATGATGTCCGTCAGATGCATTGATACATGGGCTTATACACGCATTTTACCAGTTTTGCTGCGTCGATACACACGTGTTTAACAGATTTTTCGTGCATATAAACGTGACTTTGACAGACTTTACGTGCAGATACATGCGAACAGAGAGCAAAAATAAAAAATCCAGAGAGTGGTATTTGGTGCCTGAAATCTATTCCAGCACCCAATAGCACTCTCTAGATATTTTTGCTCTCTGTTCGCAGATACATGCGAACAGAGAGCAAAAATAAAAAATCCAGAGAGTGGTATTTGGTGCCTGAAATCTATTCCAGCATTCCAGCACACCCAATAGCACTCTCTAGATTTTTTTTGGGTGCATTACACCATCCACAGAGAACATTTTGTGCATTGTCAATACACGATTCAAGAAAGACATGAATGCAATACTATCAAAATTTTATGTGTACTGAAATAAGCCCATGGCTTTCATTATGTAAAAACATATATACAAGGGAGTCCATATGTCGAAGTAGCCCATGGCTTCAATATAAACAAATATATACAAAATCAAATTGGTTTGTCTAGAAGCCCATGGCTTCAATTAAAAAAATATATATACAACCATATCCTCAATACGGATGTGATACTATAAGTCTGAGTACTACTCAAACTCAGATGATGTGACGAGTTGCTTCCTCCAGGATCAGATGAGCTCACATCGGTATACATGTCCGAAGAGTAGTGCTCACCCTATCGTTCACATCCAGCAGGAGCAGGAGCAACAGCGGCAGGTGGATCATCAGCGCAGGAGCATCAGCAAGTACAGCAGCAGCTTGTGCATGTTCAAGTAATATATCATATATATAAGGTGAAATCTTTTATTACTTAAGATCTCCCTTATTCGCGTCCTTCCCCATACATCCTAGAATGTCGCATGTGGGGGATTGGGGTACCGACTATGTACAACATCTATCACCTCCCCAACTAATCGGCTATTTTGATCTTTAAAATAAAATAATTTTTATACAAGTTTGATACTACCCCATGCATGTATTCCATTACCTCTTTCCCCCTTGCATCCATCACTATCCCGTCCCTATCTATCACATCATAGTATATCTCTCCCTCTACCTCTCTCACCACCTCCTCATTCTTACTATCTCCTCCAACTCTTCTCCCTCTATCTTCTTTCTCATCGCGTGCCCTACCACCTCCCCCACCAAAGCATCCGCCGCATCCTCCGCATCCTCCACTCCCACTCTCCCTACTACGGCGTCTGCTTTCCCTACTGCGGCGTCTTCTCTCCTCTATATTTTGGGTGGAGTCACGACTGGGGGATTGTGTACATGACACTAAGCGCGACGGTGGCTGTGAGGGAGTACGTGATGGTGGCTTTGAGCCGTGACGTGAGGGTGCTTGGGAGGGGTGCGTGAGTGTGTCTGGGAAGGGGTATGTCTCCTCGCTAGACTCGCAGGCACAGAAGGTTGTGGAGTGACATGGGAACTCGGGATCGGGGTGACTATACCAGGGAATCTAGGAGGAGGATGGGCATACATATACTCTGTAGGCTCAACTAGGCCAGGGTGGCGCCCAAAATGATTTAGCATCTCCATCATCCAAGTGCCATACGCAAATGGATCGAATGAAGAACCTGGATCCATGAAGAATCTGCAAAAAGAATCCATTTGTATGCATCATGTATCATGAAGTGTATCATGCATCATGAAGTCACGTGTAAATGAGCGTATAAAATCCCGTCCAAGATCGCATGTATCTCCGCGTGAAAAAACTATCTAGCAAAGTACATGTAGGCATACATGCGATTATACACGCGACTCTGTGAAAAAAAGTGCCAAAAAAGGTTGCCTACCGACCAACGTCACTTTCGCATAAAGAAAAGGGACACTTCCAAGAAAGAGAAGAAAGGACAGAGACACTTGCATAAAGAAAAGGAAAATTTGCATAAAGAAAAGGAAGGGAAGAGATAGGACCAACTAACTCACCTCTTGACAAGTGAGTCTCCTTTTTGGCTTTTGTGTGCACCCGTGTGTATGCTCCTTCCACCCGCCTGCAAGCTCCTTGCACTTGTGATGCTTTGGTGGCGACGAAGAAGATAAAATTGAAGAAAGCGATAGGGTTTTGGAGTAGGTAGCGGCTTTTGTTTTAAGTATGACATTGACCACTACGTGTATGATCGCGTGTATAATCGCGTGTATGGTAACATTGCACTTGTGATGCTTTGGTGGCGACGAAGAAGATAAAATTGAAGAAAGTGATAGGGTTTTGGAGTAGGTAGCGGCTTTTGTTTTAAGTATGACATTGACCACTGCATGTATGATCGCGTGTATAATCGCGTGTATGGTAACATTGTAGCACAAATACACGTGTTTTGACACAAGGTAAACACATAGATACACGTGGTTATACATGCGATTACAGAGACTTTTTATACTTTGATTAAAAATTGATTATGATTATGTATTTGCTCTTTTGTACACAGAATGTCATCAACCTCCTCAAGCAGTTCTAGTGAAGATGAGACAACGCGTCACCGCCGTAATCGTGATGTGTGGTTGGGAAAAAGGATCAAGTGTATGTGTATTCGATGTCAAGGATACATTGTACGAGCGTGTCAAATTACCTTGAATCACATCTCCATGTATGGAGAACGGAATCAAATAGGTTTAGAGGTGAGTAGATGTAAATTGATAGTATCCAAATGACTCATGGTGTCCAAATTAATGGAGTTGTTAATATATATACTCTAATTGGAGCAGGATGCAATACCACACCCCAACATGGTGCCCTACGCTCGGCGAGAGCATGCAAAGCGTCGACGAGATGATGATGGAGCTTTGGGATCTATTGTCAGAGATGAGTGGGAAAGGGATGACAGTAGCCCTGCACCCCACGAAGTCATGGAAACCCATTTATAAGGTGGGCGAGCTTGTGAGGTATATAAAACCCATGTCAGATCACCCTTCATTATACCTTGCACTTTGATTTGATAGTTTTTCAAAATGAATGTGTATGAGGCCAGGTATAATGTACTATTCATTTGATTTTCAGATATGTTAGTTCCAAAGCAATTGATCTAGCCATGTTGGATGATGCGCGCATTATGGCAGTGGAGGTGGTTTGTTTGGTAGAGGCAACTTTTCCGCGAACCATTCTCACAAGCCAACTACATCTCATTGTGCATTTGGTGGACAAAATTGCTTTATGCGGCATTGTGCATGCACATTGGTGGATGTTCTTCCTAGAGCACTTCATAAAGAACTTAAAAGACTTTGTGAGGCAAAGTGCAAGGCCCGAAGGAAGCATGGCTGAGGGTTGGTTGATACAAGAGTCTCTTGTATATATTTCAGAATTTCTTAGTTACGTGGACAGCTCTTTGCCACCGCGACTATGGGAGCAATGAAGAGGACTTGAGGATGACCTCTATTGTGCCTCAAGGAAAAGCATAGAGTAAAGTAATTGACAGAGCATTGATTGATGATCTCAATTTCACTTGCATTCTTAATAGTGATGTGATGATGCAAAGACAAGAAGGCAAGCAGAAAGAGCTCTCTTTCGGAGGCAACATGGCTCTTGTAAGGCGTATCCTAAACATCTAGCAACACTTCCGAATGATATTCATGTTGATTGGTTGCATGAGGAAATGGAGAGAGCAGAGAGAGATGAGGGGCTACATATCACGGTGGAAGAATGGGAGTATGCACGAGAATGCATGTTAAAGGTTCATAGAACTAATGTTTTGCATTAGTTGTAAAATATGGTGTGTGAAGGAAAGCATTTTTGAACACAAAGAATTGATGATAAGAGGAATACACAAGATTGCGGTATCATTAGTAGCTTTGAGGGAGCCAATGGAAAAATGAATGATTATTGTGGCACAATCCAAGACATATTTAGGCTTGACTTTCATCGCTGTTACAATTGTGGACCTTACAAAGAAAAACAGAATCTTCAATCCCTAAAAATATCATTTGTTGAACTACGTGCACAAGATTTTGATAATATGCATGATTTTTTGGTGCATTTATATACAAATGAATCTCCAAAAAGCATATTTGCAAGGAAATAGAGAAAAAATAGGTATAAATTGAGTAATGTGGTGAAAGGGATGGATACATGCAAAGGCTTAGGTATATCAAGTAATGCCATGAAAAACAATCCAAAGGACAATGATTCAATCCCCACATCTTTTCATCAAAGTGAAGCTTTTTAAAAAAATCTTGAACCTTCAGGGTTGGATACATGTAAGGGCTCGGGCATATCAAGTAATTCCATGAAAAGTAGTCCAAAGGTGAATGATTAAGTAATGCCACGAAAAGCAACATATCACAATAAATCTATACATGTAATCTCAAAAAGGCATGAATCTTTAGATGTGATCTCAAAAACATAATAGCAACATATCATAATAAATCTATATCGGGCTATCTATGTCTCATTTGTCTAACTGTAGTTTTGATAATAAACATATTGGAATGCAATGGACTGATGTGGAGGATACATAAATAAGGTGATTTTTGAGACTCGCACGTGCATTGTGAGTATTGTCGATTCAAAGTGCACAAATCCATCTCATATTATCCATGTCTCATTTCTCTAATTACAGTTATGAACTACTAATAAAACAATCAATCAATCACCAATAACAAACGACTAAAAGGAAGACCATAGCCATAATAAAAGTACAATGAAAGAACTAGAGTTCGACCTCATTTTTAATAAGGTCAACCCTTACTAAAGTATCTATCTCAATGTCTATGCCTATATCCAAATCTACAAAGAGATCAATCCCACTACTAGAATCGTCACTATGAGAGGCAATATCATTAGATTCTCCTCATCATCTCCAATGGCATGATCATCATCAATGTTTTCCAAGCTATCTCCCTTCATAGTTGACATGCTCCTCCATATGCTCAATGTGGGTGAATGTACTATACATGGCTCTTGAACGTGGTGAGATTGGGATTATATTCCACCATCTCTTATTGTCAATTATTGGGTGATACACAACCTATTCAAGCACAAAGATACATCATACAAAAAAATTACATCTCTACTATTTGTAAATGCATATATTGTAATGACCAATAATTATATGTACCTATTCACAATGTTGTGGTAGCACTAGAGTCCCATCCTTTCCTTGCCAAAACTTTGTAGAGTCAATGGTCACAAAGCCACTTGTATGACATTTGATTGTTGCATTAGGACCTCTTTCCACCACATCCTTAAACCACTTAACATCCAAAATATATACAAAGAAGCTTCTAAAGTCAAGCTTAATGATATTTTGGATCAATCCACAATAATCATCCATGGCTCCATTGGCTCCCTCAAAGCTTGCAATCACCCCACAATCTTGGGTGTTCCTCTTCTCATCAATCCTTTGTGTGTGAAAATGTTTACCCTTCGACCACAAAGCATTAAACATTGTGCGCTATAACAAGATAATTTTTTTAATAAATACCTCAAAATAAATTTTTGTAAGTTTAACATACTAAAATATGATTGAGAACACAAGTTTGTTTACCTTTTTGAAGCATTCTCGGATATACTCCCACTCCTCCAATGTGATATGCATGTTTTCGTCTTGCGCCACTCTCTCCATCTCCTCATATAGCCAATCTATATCAAGATCCTTGGGAAGTGATCGTAGGTGCTCGGGGTATGGCACACTATGTCCATGGCTCTTACACGGAATGTCGACCTTTCACTTTGTCTTCTTGCCTTTTCATCCTCATACTTTGCCACCCATCTTCTCATCACTATTAAGCACACAAAAGGTATTAAGCTTACTATGCATCTCTGTATCCATGACTTTGGTCTTTCCCTTTCCTTGAGGAACATGAGAGGTCATCCTCAAGTCTTCTTTGTTGCTCCATAGGCAAGGGAGAGAGGGATCCACTTCGGCAAGGTATTCTGAGATATAAACAAGTGATTCTGGTACCAACCAACCCTCAGCCATACTACCTTCTGGCTTTGCATTTTGCCTTACAAAATCCTTCAAGGTCTTAATGCTTAAGAAAGAATATCTATCGAGCATGCACAGTGCCACATATGGCAATCTGATCAATTAAATGAACCATAAGATGTAGTTGGCTTGTGAGAATCGACCATGGGAATGTCTCCTCCACCAAACAAACCACCTCCACTGCCATGACCCTTGCATAGTCAAGTGTACATGGGTCGATTTCCTTTGAGCTCACATATCTACAATGCGAAACAATAAATAAATCATTTTGAGGAAAACGCATGTAGAAAATTGGCTATGAGGGTTTGGGGTACAAACCTCACAAGCTCCCGGGCCATCTTATAAATCGTCTCTCACACTTCATGGGATGCACAATTGGAAATGCTTGTAGGAATAATAAACTATAAACATTTATACACCATGATTAGATACATCATGATTGAACAAGTTAAATATGTACAACTTCAATGTTTCACTTACTTGAAGCATCTTGTGCCAATCGTGGGACTTCAAGCCATATGATTGCTCAACACCTCTCTTCTTTGTCTTTGTGATGAAGGCACCTTTTAAACACCTCATGTACCTCGTTGGAGTATGGAATGTAGTAATGGCATCTTTCACCATCTTCTCCTCCTTAGTTTTCAATATCTAAGGTGCTCGAGGTAGAATTGTCTTCCCATTTGGTCCCTCTTGTGGCTAAGCTCTTTGCATCCTCTCTATGCTTTGTAAATCCTCTCTTACAAAGCAAGGAGTCCCGTGTTCCTCTCAAGTGCTCCCAAACGTTAGAAGCGACATCCTTGAAGATGTGCATTGGATCAAGAAGATGGTTGATTTTGAGGATCGTCCAATATGGTAGGCAAAAGAAGATAGAGTACCTTATCAAATAACAACAAATATTAAGAGGATTATCTTTTCAAATCAAATCTTGTATTGGAATTGAATCCATGTCAAAGATATATTACCTATTCATGTTGGGGGGAGGAGGACTTTCCAATCCATTCCATAATGCCTTCCAATCGCCCATGCTTAGTGGATGTGGAGGGACTCCCATCCAAGAACGAACAAATTTGGGATGATGATGAGGGAGAAATCGATGATGATTCTCATATATCACTTTCTTCAAGCTCTCTGGCCTAGATGCCACCAATGATGGACCACAAATAGGACATGCATGGTATCCAGATGTGGAGAGATCTAAACAACATACACATTTAAGCATGTCAAAAAATAGTACAATGATAATAAAGAATCATCATGAATTGAAACCCATTTGACTCACCTGAGCACTCGCCACCATAACCAGGAAAGTCATGCATCGTCCACATCAAGATGGCCTTCAAGAGAAAGTCTTGTGTGAAGATGGAGGCTTGACATATGTCATGCACATGGATACCTCTCCAAAGTATCTCAAGCTCATCAATCAAGGGCTCAAGATATATATCCATATTCTTTACCTTATGTTTCCCAGGAATGAGAAGGGATAACGTGATATGTCCTTTCTTTATTTCCATGAATGGAGGAATGTTGTAATTCACCGTTGTAATTCACCACTACCACTGGCCATATACTATATGAGGTGCTCTTGATTCCAACACCATCCATACCCAATCTAAGTTTCAAATTTCTAGGCTTTTCCTTGAAGCTTGGCCACATTTCCTTGATGTGCTTCCATGTAGAAGTGTCTCTACGGGAATTCTCATCTTTCCATCATTGGATCGATGAGAGGAATGCCATGACACAAGCTCTGCAATAGATTTGCACTTGAACATGTGTTGGATGCGAGGAATGATGGAAAAATATCGCAACAACACAGGTTACGCAGCACATGTAGACCTTTAAGGTCCTCTCGATATCTTGGCTCGCCAACAAATAGGACGCTCTTGAGCCGCTGCATGTATTCCATGGAAGAGAACACAATCATTGATACATGCATGGATGCGAGTATAATCCAAGCCTCTAAGAGATATCACAAAGTGCCTTTCTTGGTCTCTTGAGGTTGGCAATCTATTCTCCTTTGGAAGCATCTTCAACAAAAGCCTATCGACAAAATAATACAATACATTAATATAAAAAATAATTTCTTCTTATATATCTATAATGAAAGTAGACAATTTATGAAAGTAGAAAACTCACTGGTGAAGTGCATTCAAACTTGCATTGCTCCATCCATAGTTTGTTTGCAAGTTGAGCAACTCGAGATAAGCGCGTAGAATGGAATATGTGCACCCCTCAAAAAGTGGGGTGGAAGCCGCATTATAAAGGTGATCATTTTCCATGGCTTTTTCATTTTCACTACGCTCATTGGAAAATAGGGCACGTACCATATCTTTTAAAACCTCTTCCTCCACCATCTCATGGTGGGCTTGTATCTCCATCATTCTAATCCTCCACTAGTTCTACATTTTGTGAAGCCTCTGCCATTTCTCTATGATGCTTGGCCTCTTGACGCCACCTATGAGTTAACATAGAAGAGTGGGGCATATTATCCTACACATGAGTATTTCAATGTGAGTGTCCATTGAGTACTAGTTCTTAATTAAATTCTTACAATATAAGCAAAGTATACTTACCATTGACCCCATTGGTTCCCATTTTCCATACATTGAAATGTGATTCATCATAATGCTACGTTGTCGATGCATACATCCTCGACAATGATCACGCATACATTTTATTCTTTGTTGCAACCAACGATCCCAATTTTGAACACGAAGGGACTCATCATCACTAGAAGAACTGATTGATGAAGACATCCTGCATATTCAAACAAGAAAAAATAATTTTCATCTTTCTATGTGTGTGTAAATACTTTTCTGTTTTGCGTTTATAGACGTGTCTATTCTACATAATAGACGTGTTTATAGACTCCCTTTTAGACGCCCTTTTAGACTCGATTTTAGATGCGCTTTTAGATGCTAAAATAGACGTGCACTGTGTGACGAAAAAGACCAAAAATTAAACTTGAGAGCATTTTAAAAGTATGCAGAAAGGGCAAAACGTAGTTCTTGCAAAAACCTTCACACCGTATTTCCAATCCTCTCTCACCCTCTCAAGCTTCATCACTAGGCTGCAAATTTCGTTTACAAAGGACTGTGGAGTAAGAGTTTGAAGATACATACCTTGGTGGTGAGTCTCTTTCTCTTCTACTTCTTCTTGCTCCTTTTCTTCTTGTTCTTCTTCTTGTTCTTTTTCTTGCTCTTGCTCTTGATCTTCTTCTTGAACCCTATTTTTCTTTTGTAATAGACAATCAAGTTTTATATAGCTCAATTTTATTTTTGGCTATTTTACAGATTTTTATATACTTGACCTCAAAAATCACAAATAACCAAGGTAGGCCTCTTTTTACACTCATTTTATTTAAGGTGGTGGTTATTGCATTGTCTATGTATTAATTCCCGGGGTCATTTGACTTAAAGAGTTGGGACTAGTTGTTTAATTTTATTTAAGGTGGTGGTTATTGCATTGTCTATGTATTAATTCCCGGGGTCATTTGACTTAAAGAGCCGGGACTAGTTGTTTAATTTTTTTAAAAAAAATTCTTGGTTTGTTTATTTTTTTGTTTTGGAGAATGAGATGATTCCTGAGGTCAATTGACTTAAAGAGCCGGGAAGTCTTCATTTAATAATATTTTCTTGATATTTGATTATTTTTTGTGTTTTGAGGAATGAGATGATTCCCGGGGTCGATTGACTTAAAGAGCCATGGTGGGAAGTCTTCATTTCATAATATTTTTTTAATATTTTCTTTGTTTGTGTATAGATGTGGCATGGGTCCACGTTCTCTTGTCCCAAAGACCCACAGGTTGAGGCTCTCATTATCGAGTCTACAACGGTTTTCTAGGGAGGTAGAGGACATCTTTGGCTATGCTCCCACTCCCGAGCAGTTGGTAGCCTATGCAGCAGCAGAGCAGGCACCAGCAGGCACCCCTTTACCATCAGGTCCGCCAACAGAGTCCCTTGCTAGGCACTTCACCTGTCTTTACATTCACCCCTCATCTGGCAACCCCAGTTAGTTCTACATCATCTGCTACACCTCCACCTTCAGGAGATGCGACACCTCATAGTTATCATGGCTCTCATAAGAGTGGTAGCCATCGTCGTAGGGAGGGTAGTCATGGAGATAGTGGCGGTCGTACCTCACGCCGCACTAGCATTGAGAGTGGAGGTAGAGGGGATAGAGAATTCCTAGGGTAGTGCTTTGGAGGTGAGGATAGTTCTTCAGAGTCACCACCACATCATGGTGATATATCATATTATGATATCACAGATGTGGGTGGCATAGTTGATGACTCTCGTGGAAAGGAGATGGTAAACTACTTGTGCCAAGTAGTTTTTGCACACTATAAAGATTGCTTTATACATTTTAAGCAGCAACAAAGGGAGAGCCTAGTGGATGATTGCATTAAAGCTCTCCACAGGAAGTATCCGATCAATGATTTTATATTCACGTGATCACAAATTTTTTTTTGTTAATAACATGTTAACATGTGTTAACATGTTATTAACATGTTAACATGTTAACATGTTCCCAAAAAAGCCGGTGGGAAGCTCCCTGATAATCGGATAAAATCCCACCGGGGTTTTGCAATACCCGATGGTCCCGCCGGGAAAAAGGAAACCCCGACGGGTCCCGGCGGGGTCGTCATCCAGCCTGGCGGGGTACAATTTTCTATATATATGGGCCCGGGGGGCCCTTTGGGAGTTCATTGCTGATAGTATACACAGGTAATGAAACTTGTGTTTGTGTGTGTGTGTGTGTGTGTGGGTGTGTGTTCGTGCGGGCAGCCGCCCATTGTCGCAATGCGCGGCAGGATGTCGGTGGTCCGCCACACGAGGGATGTGTGTGTGGGTGTGTCTTCGTGCGGGCAGCCGCCCATTGTCGCAATGCGCGGAAGGATGTGGGTGGTCCGCCACACGAGGGGTGTGTGTGTAAGGCCATTCTTCGGAATGGTGCTTACCCTGGGGCACTTAGTCGGTAACGCGGCTAGTCTGTGTCCTATGGTAAGTATGGCACGCCGTAGCGGTACTAGTCGTTAATGCGGCAAGCATAGTATTGTTATGGCAATGTCACCTTCCCTTCCCTTCCCTTTGTCAAATGCGGGCATATGGTCGGTAACGCAGCCAGTGTATGTTCGTATCCTATTCATATTCCCATAGAATCGGGCGGCATTTTGTCGTTAACGCGGCAAGTTGGTGTCGTCCGCTAGTGCATATATTGTTTTTTGCATATTGTGGCATTTGATCGTTAACGCAGTCGAAAAAATGTCGTAAATTTGCTTGCATATTATGGCATATGATCGTTAACGCGATCGAAAAAATGTCATAAATTTGTTTGATTTGACTTGTATTGTTTTTATCGTGTTTGATCCATGCGATACTTGGTTGCTAACGTGGCATGAGTATTTCATGGATCAAAGACTAAAGTTTACATCATATTGTCTAAACGTTTTATTTTATAATATCGTGATTCGTAACTCGAAAAAATGAATACCTCTCTCTCTCTTCCTGCCCCCCTCTCTCTCTCTCATGATACACTTAACAACTCTTTCTCTCTCTCTCTCTCTCATGATACACTTCACAACACGATAGATGTGTAGATAAGGATTTCTTTTTTTTTCTCTTAAAATATACTTAATTCCTAATAATTTCTTTTTTCTCCCTCTATTTACTTAAAAATTAAAACAGTACATTATTTTCCTCTTTAGGAACTCAAAAAAAATATTAAAAATGTCATCTAATGTTTCTTCTCTCTATCTGTCACAACTCTCTCTCTTCCTCTCCTCTCTCTCTCTCTCATGATACACTTCACAATTCTCTCTCTCTCTCTCTCTCTCTCTCTCTCTCTCTCTCTCATGATACACTTCACAACTCTCTCTCTCTCTCTCATGATACACTTCACAACTCTCTCTCTATCACGATAGGTGTGTAGATGAGGAGTGCTTTAAGAATACAAAACATTATTTTCCTCTCTTTAGAAACTCACAAAACTATTAAAAATGTCATCTAATGTTCCCTCTC
Organism: Cibotium barometz; assembly: GCF_041138505.1. Lineage (NCBI taxonomy): Eukaryota > Viridiplantae > Streptophyta > Polypodiopsida > Cyatheales > Cibotiaceae > Cibotium > Cibotium barometz. Next base: position 12,993,211 of record NC_141058.1, read on the forward strand.
TCTCTATCTGTCACACCTCTCTCTCTTCCTCCCCCTCTCTCTCTCTCTCTCTCTCTCTCTCTCTCTCATAATACCCTTCATAACTCTCTCTTTCTCTCTCTGTCACGATAGGTGTGTAGATGAGGAGTGCAACATGTATACACTTGATAAGTAATAATGCACTTGTTCCGGTTGTCTCACGTTCGATAATGTATTGCATGATGTTGAGTTCAGTAATATTGTTTGATATTCCGTTTTTGTTTGATCATTGATAAGTAATGATACACTTGTTGCTGTTCTCTCATGTTTGATGATGTATTGGATGATGTTGATTTCAGTAAAATTATTTGATATTCCATTTTTGTTTGAACATTGATAAGTAATGATACACTTGTTGCTGTTCTTTCACGTTTGCTTGATGTTGATTTTAGTAATGTTGTTTAATATTTTGTTTTTTTGTGTTTAGTGATATTTGCTAGATTTACGAAGACGACCAACATGCTTTCCCCTGAAGAACGTAAAATCGTTCTACGAGCAATTCGCATTGAAGCAGTCATCATAGTGTCACAATGTGCTGATGATGTCGTCAAAAAGATCAATGAGTCTGAGATACTCATGTGAGATCTAATAGACCAGATATGGGAAAATGCACTGCGTCGACTTCGAAGCGGAGGCAACGCTGAGTTGCTTGATAGATAGAAGATAGCAGATTTCAACCATCAACATATAACACAAACCATTTTGGGGAGCATGCATGTAGCATGCAATGATCTTAGAGATGCTACCCCGCCTGAAGCTAATATGCATCGTCTACAGTTATAGAACGTTGTATGGAGCGAGCAAAGAGCCAAGAACAAGCGCATGAAGGCGCTGCATGCAGAATCACTCCCCAAAAGAGTGCGCATTGCCCAGGACGTCGCTGCAACGTCCAGCCAGACAGATGCGAGTGGGACAGGTGTCATTAATTGTACCATCTACAATTCTATGTGCACACACCTCATTGGTGTGAGGTGAAAAAAAGAAAGAAAAGCCTGCCTCTATAGCCCTTCCACCTCGCAAACTTGGAATAACACACACGAACGGGGGCACCACCAGCCACCGGCTGGAACAATTCTCGCACTTCACCACCCAACCCACGCCAGACAGACAGCCCAAAACAGGGGCACCATAAACCAAGACAAACACCCAGCTTTATATTCCCAGATCAAAACATTTCATACAAGCTTCTCCCGACACAGAAGCCTTACTCACACAACTCACAAACAAAACACTCAGGCCTGTCAGCCGAGGATACACCACATCCCCAATCACCACAAGATCCACTCGCCTGCCTGCTGTACCAAACACACCAGAATGAACTCGGCCACTCTCGCTCCAGAAGGCGCCCACACCAGCTAACCCTCGAGTCCTCTGCAGCCCATCACTTCTGCATGTGTCGTCAGCAGCAGCTACACCATCATCTCTCTCTCACTCTCTGTGCTGATCCTCTGTCAGCTTGCAACAAACCCAGGCAGCTTATCTGCCTTGCTACTGGCCCACCACCAAGCAGCGACACTTTATCTCTCTCTGTGCTTCACTCGGCACCCACTCTGTCCTCTGTCCTTTCTCCTAGGCGGCCCACACCAGCCTGCCTTTCACCCGTAGCTTATCTGCTCTTCACTTCACAAGCCCCCGCTTTAACACGAGCTGCACCAGTATCTCTCTGGCGCCTTCATACCCACGAGCCTGTCTCCACGCGACACTTGCAGCTACCTCTTTGTTCACACTTCTCTTCTTCCTATATCAACCACGCCTCTGCAAGGCGGCCCACAAGCTTTCAGCTCTCTGCGCTGTCAACCAGCTTCCTTGACCAGCTGCGTTTCACTTCAGCTTCCTGTACACGATGGCCTTACACCATCTGTCATTTCGCCTGGGAGGCTCCCACACTTCTGCGCTGACCAGCTGTGCTCCATAGCCCACTGGTTTCTCTAGCCTGTCAGCCTCTCCACAACAGCGTCTCCAGCTGCTACACGACGGCCACCACAGCTGCGCTCCCTCTGGCTCGAAACTGCAGCTCGCCTGGGAACCCCCCACTTCAAAAACAACACGGCCTTTTGCTTATATCTTCTGCAGTCAGCGCCGACTCCCACCTTCGCAAAGCTTCCAGACATGTGCGCTGGTAGCAGCTCACGTCTCCATGTCCACATTACCAGCTGGCCATTTATCCTTATTTATTTGTTTTTTATTTTGCCTAAGATGGCCACCCTCACCTTTCACACTATGTCCATGGCACATGGCCCCTTTACCTCTAAATGCCCACGCCTTCCACACCTTCAATTGCAACTCTTGTGCCCATTGTATTTCTTGGACGCCCACACAAATTCAAGACGACCGAGCAGCTTAAACCACCTGCATCTGACTTCACTCCGGACAAGCCTGCAACAGGCTCAAATCCAAACCGATCCACACTGCACACCTGGCAACGCCTTCAAAGCCCAAACCTTCACACACGTCACGCATCCATATGTACACTGGCCAAAAAGACGTCTCAGAAAAACGCCTGACATACTTTGCCACCCCCCCATCTGCTAGAGCATTCATGCTCAGCAGCATTCAGCACAAATCCAGTAGTCATCCACCAGGATCAAAAGGGAACATCTCCTCACCATCCCATTCCCCGACATCCATCGAACACCAAGGCTGCATCACTGCACACCAAACATCCACCATGCGCATCACCAAATCATCCATGTCCACTTCACCCACAACCAACCTCTTCGTCTTCAAAACCTGTGGCATCCCAGCATTTAGCATCCAATCCATCAACACCAATGAAGGCCAGGTTCCAGCATCTTGACCTTTCTTCACACTAAAATCCAGATCCTCTCCATCAGCAGTGTCCACCAGCACTTCCAGCTCTTGTACTTCAGGCATCCCTTCACAACCATACACCTCAACTAGCTCAGAATCCTTGTCATCCATGCACTTTGCTTTCAGCATTTCAGCAATCTGCAAAGAAGCCTTTGCCACACTCTCAGCCATATCAGCATCCATCTCCATCTCTGGCTCCTGCTCATCCAGGCTAGCAATTTCCCAGATATCATCCTCAAGCACAACACTGACCTCACAACGCTCTTTATCAGCCAAATCCACATGCATACCTTCTTCAGTGTTGCCAACCCCCCTGGTATCATCGTCCAAAGACTCCCCAGCACCTAATCCATCAGATGGAAACACATCCACATCATCCATTGCAGGTACCAGATCACCATCCAGCTGTCCAAGGAAATCCAAGATGATAGGATCTTCCTCCACGCTCTCCACATCCGCATCACAAACCATCTTCACTTCATCAAAAGTCTCTACCCCATCCTCCTCCTTTGCAGAATCTATCAAAGAATTATCCTCAAAGCATCCTGTATCCAGCTCCTTTTCTTTCTTATCATCAGCCAATCCCAAGGCATCATCCTCTTTGCTTCCATGTGCATGCATGTCATCCAGATCCCTGTCATGAATAGTCACGCCCAAATTCAAAGAAGAATCCACTGGCAACTCCTTATCTTCACTTTTCTCCTTCACCTGCTTCTTATCCACCTGCACATGCTTTTCAAACTTTGGAAAAAAATCAGAAGGCATATAGAACATACCCCTTTGCACCTGTATCGGCCTTTGAGGCTCCTGTCTAATCAAGCTTTCCATAGGACTCTTACCCACCTCAACCAAATTCATCTGCTTATCCCTTACAGACACAACACCTTCATGCGGATAAATTCCCATCTCCATCTGCTTCAAAACCTTGCCTTCCTTTTCCCTAGCAATGCTAACAGCATCATCAAATGACCTGGGATTCTTTAACTCAACCCTGACCCTCAAATGGGGTAGCAAACCATCAATAAACAAGCTCTTCTTCAGAAACATAGGAGGAACTTCCTGCTTCAATGTCATACACCACTTACTCCACAGACATGTAAATACCTTCACAAAATCATCTAGTGATTGCCCATGTACCTGCTTCAAGATGCTCAGCTCCTGCCAAAGCACATTAGGATCCTCCACTTGCTGAAAACGCTCCAAAAGACCTTCTTTCAACCTGTCCAAGGTCAATACACCAGCATCCTTTGCTTCAAAACCCTTCAGCCAGCTTCGGGCATCTCCTTTCAAGAAAATCCTTATCAGTCTCAGAACCTGCTCTTCATCCGTGACATGATTGCTAATGCATGCCATCTCCATCTGCTCCAAAAAGTCACACACATCCTCTCCCTTCCTGCCATGAAACTCTGGATAAGACCACATCATGACAGCCTGTAACAATCCCTGAGCTCTCCTCAGCGGAACACACGCCCTTCTAGGCAAAGAACAACGCCAGAGCTATCCTCAGTCACACTATACCAGAAAGAGCCACTCCTCAGTGGGGGCACCAGAAGGATGTGAGGTGAAAAAAAGAAAGAAAAGCCTGCCTCTATAGCCCTTCCACCTCGCAAACTTGGAATAACACACACGAACGGGGGCACCACCAACCACCGGCTGGAACAATTCTCGCACTTCACCACCCAACCCACGCCAGACAGACAGCCCAAAACAGGGGCACCATAAACCAAGACAAACACCCAGCTTTATATTCCCAGATCAAAACATTTCATACAAGCTTCTCCCGACACAGAAGCCTTACTCACACAACTCACAAACAAAACACTCAGGCCTGTCAGCCGAGGATACACCACATCCCCAATCACCACAAGATCCACTCGCCTGCCTGCTGTACCAAACACACCAGAATGAACCCGGCCACTCTCGCTCCAGAAGGCGCCCACACCAGCTAACCCTCGAGTCCTCTGCAGCCCATCACTTCTGCATGTGTCGTCAGCAGCAGCTACACCATCATCTCTCTCTCACTCTCTGTGCTGATCCTCTGTCAGCTTGCAACAAACCCAGGCAGCTTATCTGCCTTGCTACCGGCCCACCACCAAGCAGCAACACTTTATCTCTCTCTGTGCTTCACTCGGCACCCACTCTGTCCTCTGTCCTGTCTCCTAGGCGGCCCACAAGCTTTCAGCTCTCTGCGCTGTCAACCAGCTTCCTTGACCAGCTGCGTTTCACTTCAGCTTCCTGTACACGATGGCCTTACACCATCTGTCATTTCGCCTGGGAGGCTCCCACACTTCTGCGCTGACCAGCTGCGCTCCATAGCCCACTGGTTTCTCTAGCCCGTCAGCCTCTCCACAACAGCGTCTCCAGCTGCTACACGACGGCCACCACAGCTGCGCTCCCTCTGGCTCGAAACTGCAGCTCGCCTGGGAACCCCCCACTTCAAAAACAACACGGCCTTTTGCTTATATCTTCTGCAGTCAGCGCCGACTCCCACCTTCGCAAAGCTTCCAGACATGTGCGCTGGTAGCAGCTCACGTCTCCACGTCCACATTACCAGCTGGCCATTTATCCTTATTTATTTGTTTTTTATTTTGCCTAAGATGGCCACCCTCACCTTTCACACTATGTCCATGGCACATGGCCCCTTTACCTCTAAATGCCCACGCCTTCCACACCTTCAATTGCAACTCTTGTGCCCATTGTATTTCTTGGACGCCCACACAAATTCAAGACGACCGAGCAGCTTAAACCACCTGCATCTGACTTCACTCCGGACAAGCCTGCAACAACAGGCTCAAATCCAAACCGATCCACACTGCACACCTGGCAACGCCTTCAAAGCCCAAACCTTCACACACGTCACGCATCCATATGTACACTGGCCAAAAAGACGTCTCAGAAAAACGCCTGACAATTGGCATCCTTCATGAGGCTCTGTTCGAAGGGCGAACAATAGGCTCTAGTGTTTTTGGCACAGTAAAAGAGTATATAGTTAAAGGTATATCATTTTTACTGGAGCACATTACTTTTTGCGGAAAGCACTACAAAGGAGAAGACAACGCCAAGTTCGAGAGCTTCCAGGCAGAGCAGGGCATGCAGGTTCTACACCCATCAATTGTCAGGTGTATTGCCTTCACAAAAGAACCTCCTTGGATCACTATTTTCCCATACTATAATGGCGGCTCGCTTGGTGATACTCTTCTGAAGGTCCCCTTCAGATTCAGTGAGTTCACCAGAGTAATTTTTCGTTTGGATCGAGGATGGAGACAACCCTCGCCCGATAATATTCCTTTAAGTCGTCTAGAACTTTCTAAAATAAAACAAATAGTAATAACCATGCCACATATTATGCATGCCCTGGTGGAAGGCCTAGCGGCAGCACATCTGGCAGGAATTCATTAGGAAATTTTTGAGCTCATTTTGGGGCCCTGTAAGGAAGTTTGACCGGAATATTCCCTCCAAAAAGGGGCACTGGATAAAATTTTTGCAAACGAACTCCAAATTTGTCGGACCTCACATATTTAGATTCTACTCTTCAAAAGCTATCCATTGATATATAACACGATAGGGTTCGGAGAAGGGACAAGATAGATACCTAGAAGATTCCCTTTTGCCTAGGAAAGATTCACGTAACGTGAATCTTTCCTAGGCAAAAGGGAATCTTCTAGGTATCTATCTTGTCCCTTCTCCGAACCTCTTCTAGGTATCTATCTTGTCCCTTCTCCGAACCCTATCGTGTTATATATCAATGGATAGCTTTTGAAGAGTAGAATCTAAATATGTGAGGTCCGACAAATTTGGAGTTCGTTTGCAAAAATTTTATCCAGTGCCCCTTTTTGGAGGGAATATTCCGGTCAAACTTCCTTACAGGGCCCCAAAATGAGCTCAAAAATTTCCTAATGGTACATACCGACCTACATCCATTCAATGTAGTGTTGGATTTTACAAAAGAGTTGAAGCCACGCATAGGTATTATCGATTGGGGGTTACTACTGAGAGCACCCAAAAAACGGGTGTCTCTCAATTTTGTATTTGAAGTAGACAAGAACCCTGAGAAGGTGGCACAGGCGGTCTCCTACGCAGACAGAGAGCGAAATAAACGGCTGTGGATAGCCCCGGAACTTTATGATCCGTTTTTGGCAGATGCATACACTCCTGCATATCTGATGTTTTTGCTTTAGGATATTTATTACAAACTTTATATGACTTTTGGCAGAAAGTACAAGAGTTGTGGATGGACAATAGTACCTATGACAAAGTTACCATGGATACTATTATTTATAGAGTAAAAAATTGGATGTGCTTGCCTAATCGCGATGAGCGAAAATCAATTTTGCAAGTAGTGGAATTTTTTAGATCACTAAATACTGACCCAACGAGGGCACAACGTCCTCTTGTAGAGCTATCGGTGTCATTCACCCCAATTTTGTAATGATACAGTATCAGGAGATTAAGTTTCAGGAATGGCACTTTGTTTCTCTCTTCAAAATTTGATGTGTCCATTGTTTGAAATATTATCTCATTGGGTCTTTGCAATATCTCTCTCCTCTTGTGGTGTTTAAGTTTATGTTTTCTCTTCAAAATTTAATGTGCGTGCATTGTTTGAAGTATTTTTGGAGTCAAGTGGATATTTCTCATTGAGTCTTTGCAATACATATCTCCTCTCGTGGTGTTAAACTTAAATTTTTGAGGGTAATGGTTAATTTATCTTACGTTGATCTTTACAGTTCATTAAAATCCTAAAGTCATTTACGTTCATGCAGATATGGCAGAGGCGTAAGCAAATGAGCATCAAGAGTTAGCCAAGAAGGCATATGAGCGAATGAAGGCCCTTGCACATGGCCTGACAACCCGCGAAGCTACAAGAACAGCATGCAGGTTGTCGAAATGGACAAATCCTACTTATGCCCAATGGAAAGACATAAACAAACGCGTAACCACAGAGATGATAAAGGAAATATGGCCATGTCCAGATGGCAAGATTAAGAAGGGAAGATGGAAGATTTCACATTGCACTCACAATGATATCAAAATTAATGTCGAGCGCATTTTCTTGGAGGTGTACGGTCGTCCTCTCCATAACGCCGACGCTCCACTCTATTTTGCTAAGATGCTATATGCACAATTTATCCTAGAAACTCCAGTGGACTTCGCCTCCAGAGAGGCCACTGTCAACACCCACGACATACGTGAAGAGACAGTGACATTCACAAGGGAGGAACTTGCTCTCATGGTGGAGGGCGCTGGATTGGAGTTAAACAAGGCCAAAGAAAGCTTAGGGGCACAGCTAGCAGAGAAGGAGAAAGAAGCTGAGCGATTATCTCAAGCGTCAACTCCTCCCCCGGCCAATAGAGGTATTCAAGAGCAATTCACAAAGATCAGCCAAGATGTACAGAGCATCTCTTCACGTATTGCTCCTGTGCACCAAGGAAACCACATCTCTCATTTTTTGATACATCCTGATCTTGTGGGAGTTTCTGCTGAGGCTACTAGTTCCTCCACCCCCCAATGTCCTGTATGTTACAAAGTATTCGATGGGTGGAGCGGCCAGTATATACTACCCTGTGGACACTACTACCACTTAATATGTTTAGTGAGGCAAATGCAAAATACTTCCACATGTGCATTGTGCAGTGTCCCAATAAATCAAGGTATTTATATAGTGTTCGGCATGGCTAGCAAATATAAACCACCAGGACCTTTAGATGCAACTCCTAGTGCAATTCACAATTTATTTCAAGATGAAAGCTAAGAAAGACATAAATCCTACTTTTGGATTGATAATTTCTCCAAATACGATCATTTTGGTGGTAGCTCTTGTTAACCCTAGGAATGGGTTAACAGCCTAACTGGTCCCATGCTCATCATAATAGAAATGTATGTATAGGCACTAGATCAAGTAGACCGTATGTAATTTGGCCAAGAGAGGTAACCCAATTCCTATCCCAGAGCCAAACTTGTGAACTACACACCAACACTCAATACCACTTATTGGTAAGGCTTGAATAAAAAAATAGATACATAGATATAACTCCTATCTTTAGGCTTGCACCACTAGTCAGTGTGTGTGAGTGAAGTGAGGTGAGAGGAGGGACTAGTATGCATAGAGCAACATTGCAGTGTGACTAATCTCTCTCCCTAATGCATGCTAGTGAGTGTGTGTGAGTGAAGTGAGGTGAGAGGAGGGACTAGTACGCGTAGAGCAACATTGCGATTACGCTCGGAGGAGGCACGGTGGAATTGCTTCTCAAGGAGTTATACAGCTTAGAGACCTCAAGGGTTACGAGCTCGGCCATTGGAAAGATCCTCACAATAGTTGCGGTTCACCAAGTAATCCCTTATTGGATATGTTTCAAGGGGGGTTAGGGTGAGCCATAACATAGGCGGAGCGGAGTCTTACTAAACATAGAGCAACCTTTCCTAAGCTAGTTGAAAATTAGAGCCTAAACTTGGCAACAAACCCCAAAAAATTAGAAGTAACTCGACAAACTTTTAGAACAAAAAACAATGCAAAGTGAGGGTAAGACATAAGTAGTATTTTCCATTCACGTGTGTAGGATAATCTTTGATTGAAGCAAAATAGTTCCTATCATTGGGTACAGTACATTAGAAGATCACGTCAATCACCATACAAAATTGAAATACCTCTCCAACTACAATTTTGTGACTGCACAGAATGTGAGTACCCAACAATATCTGCACAGAATGTGAGTACCCAACAATATCTGCATTAGACAAGACGGAAACAAAATCACCAATCATGGCTCACAAGCTCGGGGGGTTCACCTTTAAAAAATGTTGCATATCACGTGCGTTCAAGAGGTAATAAAAAACCCCCTCTACTTACATGTCACACGCTAATAAAATGACCCCTCTTTCTTAAGAAACTTACAACTTTTTTTCAAAATTGGATAAAAAAGCCCCTCCTGTATATGTAAACCTGTAACTTTTTGGAATTTAAATACCCCTCTTAGATGAACTGACGTGCTACACTTACATACTTTTAGGTGAACCCCCCGGCGGGCTCACAAGCAAACACAAAAACCATGTGTTGCATTGTCCATTACATACACCAAAACAAATCAAGATGAGTCACACTCATTGTCTAAAAAATCATGAATTTGATGAGTGTGATGTCATTCTGTATGGTCCTTCTCAAAACATACGTCTCTAGCCATGGTTCTTGCCATTGCTTTTGCATACACTAGCATAAAACTTTGCATGGAAAATAAAGAATAAAAATTGTTTAGTTTTTGCAAATTCACATGTTTAAGTATATATGTGTATTGTAGATCAAACTTGAATGTTCTAGTCTTAAAACATATGCACAAAGGTAACCAAAATAGGAAACTTGGATCCTCAAGCATTGACCTAATATAAAACACGGATAAATCTGATATCAAAATAGAGTGAGTAGTCCCCATCACATCAAAAAACAAACCCAAATAAATAGTCATCAATGTAACATTGAATAAGGTCAAGATGCTTACTAATCATATGAATTCTATCCCACACGCTCATCAATATCATCATCCCAATCATGTGAACTTCCAGTCTCCCCCTGGCCTCCTTGCCTCTTTGATAGAAGCAATGGCTATATGTATGAAGATACAAGACCCTCGTTAGAGTCCATCAAAGCTAATAAATCATCTGTCCTTAAACATGCCTTAAGTAGATGAGTTGTTCCATAGCTCCAACTCAAGGCAAACACCACCAAGAGGACAGAACAACTCCAAATACCCTGCAATGAAAGTAACTTTATGCTCCAAAACACCACAGATCTTCACACCCCTGAGATTCCTAGCACAAGATACATTTGGAAAATGATGGCATGTCACTAAATCCATAGGATGCATATGAAGCGCCTTGAAAAGAGGTACACTCTCCAAGCAATAAATCGCAAGAATCATACCTCATCTGCGAACTGCAAAAGATCATAGAAGAGGTATACTGCAACACGATGACAACAATCTAATGAGGGAAAAAACATATATACCGAGCAAAATTCCCTGGAACCACCACTAAACACACTACCTCTACCTGGGAACCAATAATCTCACAGTATCCATAGGGTGAGTAATGCATGAAAATAACATAGCACCAAATCTCCAAATTTGATACACTACAATAGCAGTTAACCCAACCCGTTGTCTCTCTTATAAAACATAACATACCTTTTATCAAACAAATTGCAAGACAAAAGGAAAGGCTTGCAAGCTTCTAACACATGGAATATTACCCCCATTGATGCCATAATGAACAACCAGAATCACCAAGAGTCGATGATGCAGCCAAACTAACTCCATACCGCACATGGTCCTCAGACACTGTATCCCACAGGGGCCTAGAGTTGGCGGCACCATGTACTACTCCACCGAAAGGGAGGTCCAAAAATATTAAATCAGCCACCCAAGAAATTGATCTCCCTTTCCTTGTATATTGTCTACCCCTGGGTGAGAATTTTTGCATGTGCTCATGAACTATGATGTAAGATGCATTCTTTGTGCCAATCATAAAATCCTTGCAGCGAATAGAAATATAATCCCCAACAACAACCAAACACTTTGGACCATCCCCACATGACACATCTGAAACTGGAAAATGTGGCTAGTAAACATATGTTGTGATTATTTTAGAAATGATCCCTGTTGTTTTGTCACTAAGGCCCTCATCTTGAAAACAACCCAAAGAAAGATTTAAAGTCCAAAAACTTTCCTTATTCATGCAATTATCGATAGCATAGTAAAAAAGTCAACCATAACTTAACATAATGTACTATGAACACTAGAAAAAGAATATTCTAACCTCAATTCTAGAGGTTGAAATGACTTACCATCATCATGAGCATCCTCAATATTCATGTCTATCTCATCATCCACCAGTAAGTCCATCCTTGGCTGCTCTTCCACAACTTTGTCTTTGTCTTACTACACATGTAAAATAAAGCAATGAGCAACTCAAGACAATGACCAATAGTTAGTATATGTCTACATTGATAAAGAACCCGACTAACCTCTCCTTTAAGTAAGTCTCTTTTTCTCCACCTCCTTATCAACCACCTTCTCCACCTCGAGAGGCATCCCAAGCTTGAAATGCTCATGGAGGTCCCAAGCTTGAAATGCTCATGGAGGTCTTATCAAGGTCAATCTACTAAGGACACATCTCTAGCTCCCACTTGGATAACTTATGCATACTTTGAGGGTACATACACAAAGCCTCATTATCTAGAGCCAAACATTTCTTTGCACTTATAGGCATGACACTAAAAGATCCCTTTTTTCCAAAAACACAAAATATCTAAAAACATTAAAAAGCAACATATTATTGAGAATGGATTTTTGAGTTGAAATGAATGTAGAATTTTCTTAAGAAAATTTCCAACACTACTCGCAAAAAAAAACAACCTCTGGTGGGCAGCCATCTACCATGTCAGACTTCTTTATTGCCTTTTCATCATTCTTTTTTTCCCTTACGTCTTGGCTTGTCTCAAGAGGGAACAATTTATTACTCTTCTCAATCTTTATCTCCTTGTAATAATCATAAAGCAAGCAATCATTGGGCACCACCAAGCCATTACGCTCATCCACATTAAGGATAGCATTTGCCCTTTGTAAAATCTTTTTAAGAGTGACCTATTTTCGAAGCCAACTTCAAAGCAAATAGAAATCACATCACAAAGGAAAGTATGTATATGACATATTTGTAAAAATTGCAAACAACTAAACACAAATAGGTATAGAAAACCATGACTTAGTGTCTATAGATATGATCTCCATGCACAAGGCCGAACATATTTTTGGTTGTCTTGTTTGCCTCTAATAAACCCAACCAAAAGATTTTGGACTCTATTGGTACATCACACAATGCTAAAAAATGCACTTCTCCGGTGTTGCAAAGCTATCCACATCCCACTTTAAGGACCACACTTTAGCCCGCCATGCATCACCATGCTTTGGATCAATAATGTTAAGGATCTACACAAATGGAAATTATTCTCAATACACTATGTCCAAAATTAATATTGTCTTAAAATGCAATTAGAATCACACTATATTAATCTCAATAGAAATGCAATTCAACATTGCAAAAAACACACTACAAAATACCTTCCCTATGTGGTTACCTTATCTCATGGGCCAATTCCTCTATCTCCTTAGCTTCAATTTTTTTCACCTCATCTTCTCCCATGGTCAAGTGCACTTGCTCAAGCTTTTTGTTCAAGTCTTGAGTAATTTGAACCTTCACATAACATCGAATCTCATCACATGACAATTTAAAGCAAAGCATGAGTATTAAACAAAGCTTAAGCTACCAAAAATACTCACATTATAAACAAGCTTGCCCAAGTATCTACGAGTAAGAGAGTACCAAGGCTCGGATCCCTTTTTATTCTTCTTTATAAGTCAAAGTAATTAACTTTCTATCTCTCTCTGGCAAATCGTTCATGTAATCATCATGATTGGCAGTACTAATTTTGGCACAATTTACAATCTCGTCCCGCAAGGTTGTGGTTACCAAAGCATGAGTATTCAAGCTTTAAAAAATGAAGACAAAAGATTACAATTTTCTCAATAAAACACCACATGATCAAGATCTCAAACATAAATTTATAAGCAAACTACTAATTCATCCTTTGAAGTCTTACCAACCAAGAGAGTGATCTTGCTCACATGTGTAGGATTAATGATCGTACACAATACACGATGGTGCTTTGCTCTTGTTTGCGAAAATATTTCTTTGATAGCTTGTGTCCAAGCCACCGTACAATGGTTTCCCTTCCATAAATAAAACATCCTACCCACCACAAGGATTTGCAACTCTAGTCTACTTCTAACCTCCTCCTCAAACACCCTGTTAATGTCATGCCAAATAGCATCCCATCCACTATTAATCTCATTATTCACATAGGTAGTCTCTTTTTCACATGTTCAAAGAGAAACTATAAATGCTCCCTTGTCTGGCACATATTCTTCTTTGCCAAATGCAGTCTTTAGACCATAAACATCTTCCCTTAAACCCCTAACACGGGCATAAGGAATAAGTCTACACCAAGGGATCACGAGACATTGAAAACAACTAAACAATCTAATTCTTTACATGATATCCTCACCTTTGTCAATGTAAATCTTATTATCATCTTTGTCATCCTCCGATGCAGGCACCCACAATCTCATCACGTAAGGCACAATCTGTAAGAAAGCTCCTTTGCCATTCCACTCATCCATTGTATTAAGAGAGATACGTGGTAAAGTGCTACCACCTTTTTCTTGAGTGTTGCCTATGATTGTATCATCAACATCCATATGAGAGATATTCGACAAAGAGTCAATCACTCTCTAACTATCTCAACCTCCTCCCGAGCATCCCGAACACCCTTAAAATTAGTCTCAACCACTCAACTAATTTGATCCAAGCTAACTGTTACCTGAGACTCCCGTTCCATTTGAATTGCTTGTGCCTTTTCTCTCTTGTTATGCTTTCCCCCACCACCAATGGTGGATCACCTGCAAATCAAAAAAATACAGACACAACCATTAATCCTTCCAAACACTACCATTTATCCTTTAGAATATAACCATTCAACTATGCATCACCAAAAAACTTGACCATTAATTTCACCAAAACGCATGACCCCCAAGCATATAAAAAACAATGTCCACTTTTACAGAGATAAACATCACACCTTGACCTTTGTCTACGTCTCAAACATCACCTCCATATTTCTTCAACTTCATCTCAAACCTCCCATGAATCCTTAATTCTCCAACATGTACTCTAATCATGCCCTCAATAAACAAAAATAACATTTTACCCACACTTTGAATAGTGTAGCACAAATAAACAAAGCCTTGATGCATCTCGACCTCAGCCACAACTCTGAGAGACCCAAACACCCTCAACATATGCCCCAGAGCTACCTAATCATGCCCATACATAACCCTAATCCAAAGAGGGTTCCATGGCTCCTTTAGTAGAGAGCTTACATTGAAGAGCAAGATCCTACTATAATGAGCATTTAATTTTGTAAACTAGATTATTACCACTTAATCATGACATAAGCACAACCACAAATAGAAGTTTGCCCAGTACACCACACTAGGTGCTGAAGATACCCCCCTGTTAACCTTAGTGGGAAAACATGACCACTTGAGAGTGGGAACATCTATGACTCATCTTTTTCTATAAAGGACCAACACGTATATAAAAAATGCCCAAAAATAGTTTGCACCAGTGCAGTCTATTTTTGGGCTTTTTAAAAATCTATTTAATGACACAAAAGCACTTGGCTCTTACACAAGAGGACTTGAATGTTTCAACTCACAAGGCTCATCTTTGTCTACGAAGGACCAACACATATAAAAAAATGTCCAGAAACAAGCTACGTCGGTGCAGCTTGTTTTTGGGCATTTATTTTCTCTCTTTGAACACAAGAGCGCATGGCTCTTCACCATGGACAACCACTTGGCTCTTTCAACACATATAAAAAAAATTCCCAAAAACAGGCTGTGCTAGTGGCGAGCGGCCTATTTTTGGGCATTGTTTTTATCTCTTTGAACACAAGAGCACATGGCTCTTCACCATGAAATTGCACCATGGACAACCACTTGGCTCTTTCAACACAAAAAAAAAATTACGACCAGAAACAGGCTGCACCGGTGTAGCCTGTTTCTAGGCTTTTTTTTAATATGTGTTGAAAGAGCCAAGTGGTAGTCCATGGTACAATTTCATGGTGAAGAGCCATATGCTTTTATGTTCAAAGGGAGAAAAAAAATGCCCCAAAATAGGCCATGTGAACTTTGAACATCAAGAGCACTTGTCTCTTCACTAAGACATTGCACTTGGCTTTCTCAGCACTTGGCTCTTCACTAAGAGATCTTTGAACATCAAGAGCACTTGGCTTGCTCAACAAATATAGAAAAAATATTCCCAGAAATAGGCCATGCCGGTGCGGCCTATTTCAGGGATTTTTTTTAATCTTTGGACATCAAGAGCACTTGGCTCTTCACCATGAGATTCCACCATGTACCACACTTGGCTTCCTCAACACATATAAAAACTATATGCCCAGAAATAGGCTGCATTGGAGTGGCCTTTTTATGGGTGTTATATATATATATATGTGTGTTGAGCTTTGGCTCTAAACCATGAAAATAAACCATCAAGAGATTTGGCTCTCTCAACACATATAAAAACAAATATGCCCAGAAATAGGCTACGCCGCTAGACATGTTTCTGGGATTTTTTTAAATCTTTGAACATGAAGAGCTTAGGCTCTTCACCATGAAATTAAACAATCAAGAGCTTTGGCTCTTTCAACACATTTAAAAAAATGCCCAGAAACAGGTTGTCACCGACGCGCAGCCTGTTTTTGGGCATATCTGTTTTTATGTGTTGACGATGCAACCTTTTTATGGGATTTTTTAAATCTTTTCACATAAAGAGCTTTGGCTCTTCACCATGAAATTAAACCATAAGGAGCTTTGGCTCTTTCAACACATTTAAAAAAATATACCCAGAAATAGACCTGAAGAGCGGTTCTCTCTACCGTGCAATATAGTGCTCATAGAGTACTACCGATCAACAAATGCGTTAAGAAACACAATGTCAATCCGAGGACTCGACCCGATTAGTGCATGAAGGCTTATCTCTTGAGGGAGATCTCACATACACGAACCACCACTTGACGATTCAACCATTCAAACACCTCAATCAATCTCTCAATCCCTTAACCCCACTACACTAATCAAGAGAACAAGCAATGCATGGCAATCTCATAATCCCATTCAAACATTGATTCAATCTTAGCTTTCCCTAATGCAAGCAAACCCATAAGCATGCATCTACTAACCCACAAGCTTAAGCAAGCATAGAATGTAACATTCACAAAACCACAAGCTCATAGAGAGAGTCTAACCATGAATAACTCATTGCCAATGAAGTGGGCAAGAGCTTGCATCAATGGAGACTACACACACACACACTACAAGCATGCATACACAAGAGAAAGAAAGAAGCATTCAACTAATCATAGATTAATCTACTTCAATGATGCTAAAAGAGATTAAGAGAGAGAAGTGGAGCCATACTCATTGATTAATGGAGCTTGATGCTTATTAGAGTACAATAGAGAGAGTTAGAGAGTTGCCATAGCTTGAGAGCTCAAGAGCTTCACTCAATAGCTTATGAGAAGGCAAAAACGTCCTCTTTCTTTAGCTACTACTAACATCTCTTTTATAGAGATGTCACTAACCCTAGGCCTCTTTCTTTAGCTACTACTAACATCTCTTTTATAGAGATGTCACTAACCCTAGGCCTCTTTCACACATGGGCGGACAATCCCATAAGTGAGCCTTGCTTAATACACTTAGAACTCTCATTTAGAACCCACATTGGCCTAAAACGATTTACATTGCACTTCGGCACAAAAATATGGAAAAAATATGTGCATCTTTATGTTCCCATGGCTACAATCCCGATCTCTCGCATTAATTGCTTCCGGCCTCCTTCCATAATCCGTGTTCCCGTGAGTGTTCCCGTGGAACATTCCCACCTTCCTAATTTGCGCACGTCCTCGAGCGCAGTAGAAACAAAGGCTGCAAAAAATAATGGAAGATAAGTAAAGCCTTTTATTGAAAAATGTGCGCTTTTGCCGCACAGGTCGTAGCTGGGGACTTGCCGGACACCGTATGCGAGCCACGAATGGCTGCAAGCATACAACCAGGGAAGGAAGCTCAAACAGAATGCCAAAGGGTGTGTCACTCACCGCTCAACCGCTGCCTTGAAGGATTCCCGCGTCGCAGCCGTGAAGGAGGAGCCGCCGTCGCCGCTCTACCGCCTCTCCGTCGCCGTGCCGCTACACAGTGCTCGATCGCTCTCTCACTCTCTCTCTCTCTCTCTCTCACACACAGGAGAAGGAAACCAAAGAGATAAGGCAAGAGCACTCTTGTATTCACAACACATGAGAATGAGGATTTTAGGGTTACATTTGACTCATATAGGTGACTTGGTCGCTCACACTTGGGCGCCCATACATGGCCGGCCGACCTTAACCCTTATCCTACTGATATCCAAGGTGCGCCTCTCATCGGCGATCACCCAATCCCTTTATCCTTAACATATGGTGCCGACAAGCCCGGCCCATGACTCAGAATATTTAAATTAATGACGTAAAACATAGTGCGTCCGCCATGGGTTAACATGCCCCCCTTCCTGATGTAGATTCCGTCCTCGGAAGCTATGGTATGGTAAGCTCGAGAGGGTTGTTGTGGTAGACCGTCTGCAAAATTGGGAAGTAGAGTGAAAGTATGCTAGAATTCAAAAGATATAAAGTGTAGAAATTCAAGCATGTTAGACCACAATGGATGTTGCGATGAGAACTTAGTTTAAGGGTCACATGAATGAGCTAGTGTAGCAAATTAACAGGAGTTTAAAATTATTGAAAGTAAATCAAGAGTCAGCAAGGTGTCAAAGTTTAATCAAGGTTTATAACTGGCCTAATTCAAGGTAAATAACCAAGCTTAATAAATAAACAGATGACCACACTGTGTCTACTCTAAGAACAAGTTAATACCACGAGTCTAGGGACACAAGAAACATTAGAGTTACAGGAGCCTTTTGCCTTCTCTTTTTTTTTTTTTTAAAATGCACGTGACAATTTTTACACAATGGCGACCTTCCTAAGGCAAAACTAACATCGATCCTGGTACCATGTTTAACACAAGGCATTATCCAGGAATCTATTAGCTCACTTTAGGCAAGGCTACCCCCTACCAACCAAGGCATCGGTTTGGAGTAGAATACTCCTCGCCTACCAAGTATCAATAAGGCGATAGGCCAACATTAAAGCACATCATAGACTTGTATTGCCATTTATTGTAGGCTTTTTTTTTAAATCTATTTCTTTTGATCCTCGCTCCTGAACTATAATTTGTCTTGCATCCTTTCGACAAAGGGGTAATAGCTATGTCCTAGAGGTCAACACACACATGGCCAGGTGTCAAACATTAAGATGGTTTTACCCTAGACCTAAGACAATCGTATTCCAAGGTTAACTAAAGACGTCATGCTGCCTAGGAATATTTCCAATAAAGTTAAGCTCATTAATGATTTACACTAGCATGCAAGCAACTTCAAAAACTAAGTAGTACATTGATAATTTCCATGTGGTCATGCATTATAGTTTATGCAATTGATTGAACAGTAAAAACGAAAGAGAGTGGGTATGGAAGAATTACACCTGTAATTGGAGATCTCCTTGATTTGACGAGACAGCTTGCAATTTGATGTAGATATATTTTGATGAACGTTGCGGCAGTCTCTGGACTTGGAAGCGAACCCACCTCAAACTGTTTAACCTGTACAATCAACTAACAAGCACTATACCTCGAGAGGCACATCAGTGTGAAAATTTCAAGACTTGTTTAAGGAATCTGAACTAGAAAAAACTTGAAAACGCTAACCTACCTACCAGTCACCACACTACTACTGAGGATACGGTAAGAGGATGTTGTAGAGTCCTGGCTCTAGCCCTAAGGCTATGCCTCTATCCGCATCATCCAAACAAATAAAGTCAACCTCAGTAGTGCCATGAGTTTCATCCGTCCATTCATCGTTGTCAGATATTTCCTTTTCATTTTCCCATCCACATAAACTCATCAAAAATGTAACCATGCGAGGATAGTCATCTTGTGGAAAAGGAAAGCATTGGGCTATCGGGGATATGTCCTCTACGGAGTAGGGGTCAGTCATGGTCAATAGGCGAATTAGCCATTCTAATTCCTCAACATTTTCTTCTCTGGCTAGTACATCTATATGATCCCATTCAGTTTCAATTACAGGATAGCACATGTGGAATATCTGAGAAAGGTATAGATGATACCTCTCACCAAAGGTAGGAGTGGGTGAAGTGTATGATGATCGGGCATCTGCCATATCTGCAACACAGATATAGCATCAGTAGGTTTATGACAGGTCAATCTAGTTCTTGATTGTATACGGATATTTCGCTTGTTTTTGTGCTCTTGCTCTTTTTACTATTTTTTGTTTTTCTTTTCTTTGTTTTTTTTTAAAATAAAATAAAATAAAATGTATGAAGCTATATATATACATCCCCTTGAATTTGGCAATTACATGGTCAGGGGAGAAGGTTAAGGAGGAAGCATTAGAATGTCGAGCGTGAGTACATGCTCCCCCTTTCCTTGGGTAGATCATATTATTTGCAATGATGTTGCAGCCTCTTGGAACCAATTTGTCCAGCGGGTCATAGGTTGTGATGTGGGCAGATAGCTTTTTATGACCCTTGTGGCCACATCCAATTGTAGAGATGGTAGTGTACGCTCCCATTGACGAATGGAGGAAATGGTTTCCGACGATACTATTACAAGGGGAGACGTAGACTCATCGGTTTTTTGTTGGGTGTTGGCAAGAGTAGGTGTAGAGCATGTAGAAACTTCTATATCAGCGTGTGCTTGGCATGAGGAGCTAGAAGCTTCATGTGGCTCCCCCCTTCCTGAGCTAGGTGGTAATGATCGATATCGTTTGGGAATCCAAAATAACTCTGGAAGAAGTGGTGTGGAGCACTCTGTTACCTTTCCCTTACCACGATCTTGAATTATCGTTGGGGTGGCAACAATTGGTTTGCAAGGTTTTACAAGTGATGTAGAGGGATTCAGCTTATGTTTAGGGACCCAAATCTGGTCATTTCCCTCGTAGTACCCTTGGGCTACTAATAATTTTTTTGGGATCCATCGTGATGTTACATTGCCCTTTTTCGGGTGGGTAGCTGCTTTCCTTTTACGAGGCTTCTTGGTGGCTGAAGGAGATTGAGCAGGGAAAGTAGCTGTTAGCGAAGCTTTGGGGACCCATTTGTATGTACTCTTTGGCATAGTAAGCAAAGCTTTAGGGACCACCTTGCCTGTTTCCACTCTTGGCGTTGAAGCGTTAGAGGGGTGGCCAACAATCGAAGATGGTTTTGCCACTGGACTTTGTGATTTTTCATTATCTAATATTTGAGTGGATGACTTAGGTGCGGGATTTTGAGCGGTCAGACCTAGTGTTGATTCTTGCGTTGTGACTTGTCTGGTTGCCCAATCGATATTGCACTTGGTGGCCATCATCCATTTGCGCCCTAAGATCACAGTCCCTTCCATGGTACCAGCAGGCATAACCAAAAAGCTTTGAATTATGGTTCCCTTGTCATAAGCAACCGGAGTGTGCAGAATTCCTGAGACAGGGGTTTTCTTCTTGTTGATTCCTTGAACTTGGATAGAACTCTTGGTTAAAGGTGGTTTTCCCAGTTGACACCACACGCCATATGATAGCAAATTGTGTTGAGCTCCTGTATCCAATAATGCATTATACAGTACCTCCCCGTAAGGACTCTGTAACTCAATTGGGTATCTTAGAGGTGGGTCAGATTCCAATACATCCTCCTCTGCTTCCTCGAAAAATACTTGCGTAATTCCCAAGTTGGCTTCTCGTTGTCTCCTAGCACGCTGTTGACGTTCTTTGGCTTCGACTCTTGCTTGTATCTTTTTAAGCTCAGCTTGTTCTTTAGCTGCCTTCTTTTGATGGATTGCATGTAACTCCTCCTGGCTCAGGGGGTCATAGTATCGTTTGAATTTACTCCCATTAAGGAATCCAATGGTTTCAACTCCGTCGAGAGTCTCCACTCTGATGGTACCTTGCGGGGTGATTTCACATACTCTATATGGTCCCTTACCAGCATATTTGAGCTTCTTCTTTTCATTTCGCACTCCATACATCAGGACTTTATCCCCCACCTTGATGTCCTTGTCCTTTAGATGGCGATCAAACCATTTTTTCCTTCTATCCTTCTCCACAAGGGCATTGTATACAGCCAATTGTCTTTCTTCGTTTAGCCGCTCAAGGATATACAGACGCTCTGCTAAAGGATTACCATCCCATCCCTCTTGAGTAGCAACACGAAGACTAGGAATGACAAATTCCCACGGCATGACTGCTTCTTGGCCATATACCATTTTGAATGGTGTGCAATTAATAGCCACTTTGTACGCAGTACGACAGGCCCATAAAGCTGTCGTAAGCTTTAGATCCCAATCCGTGCGATGAGCTTCAACTGTCTTTGTCAAAATAGAGATTAAAGTCTTGTTGGTACTCTCGGCTTGGCCATTCGCTTGCGGATAATAAGGAGTAGATTTATGATGGGATATCATGAAATTTGTTGTGAGCTCCTTAATCACTTCATTTATAAAATGCGTACCATTGTCGCTCACAAGTTCAAAAGGACAACCAAAGCGTGTGATTATATTTTCAAAGAGGAACTTGGCTGTTGTCCTCGCATCTGCCTTACGTGTCGCTTTTGCTTCAGCCCATTTGGTCATATAGTCAGTGGCCACAATAATATAGCGAGATTGTGTGTTTCGGGCCGCTGGACTAATTGGACATACAAAGTCTAAACCCCACTTTTCAAATGGTTGGTTTACTTTGATCGGATGTAGGGGCATCTGATCTTTCCTCTGGGGTTTCTTGTATCGTTGGCATTCATCGCAACCCTTCACAAAGAGTGATGCATCTTGGAACATAGTGGGCCACCAATACCCTGATTGTAAGATCTTTCGCGCAGTTAAGTCTCCTGAGAAGTGACCACCGGCTACGCCCATATGTGCCTCTTGTAAAATGTATAGATACTCATCCTCTCGAGCACAACGCCTAAGAACGTCATCCTTTCCTCTTTTATAAAGAGTCCCGGCTATCAGGCAATAAGGTTCGCATTCTTTGATTAGTTTTCGAGCTAGATCTTTACGAAGCTCCTTGGGTGGAAAGCCATTAACCAAAAAGTTAACAATCTTCTCACTCCATTCAGGCATTGTCTCCACCATGAACAGGGAAGTGTCAGGTAAGTCATCATCAACCCCCGTAGGAGCCTCACCATTAGGTATGCGAGACAAATGATCAGCCATAACATGTTTTTTGCCAGGTCTCACAACAACAGTGAAATCAAACTCAAGAAGAATCAATAGCCATCGTGTGATTCTTCCTGTGGAGCATGGTTTGTTTACCAGATACAACAATGCTTGATGATCCACATAGAAAACAAACTTGGTGGCAAGGAGGTAATAACGAAATTTCCTTACTGCATATATCATTGCCAACCCTTCTCGCTCCATAGTGGTGTAGTTCATCTCAGCATCGTTCAACTGGCGACTGGCAAAGCTAATGGGGTAGTCTAGCTTATGTTCTCCAGGTTGAGTTAACACACACCCAATAACAAAGTTTGATGCATCAATATGCACATGGAAGAGTAAATCCCAGTTAGGCATTCTCAAGATTGGAGCACTCGCCAAGGCCTTCTTTAATAGCTCATAGGCACGGTCACATTCTTCGGTCCAAATAAACTCGATGAGAAGCTTATACAATGGTCGAGCTATCTCGGCGAAGAAGAGAATAAACCTTCGATAATAACCAACGTGGCCCATAAAGCGTTGGACTCCCTTGTAGTCGGTGGGTGGGGGTAATTCCAGAATGACCTTGATTTTACTCTCGTCAGTGGAAATCCCATTTTTGGACACTATATGCCCTAAGATAACTCCGTGTTTAACCCAGAATTGGCATTTGAAAGGATTCAAGGAGATGCGATATAATCTACACCTTTCAAATATTTTTCGTAAACACATCAAGTGCTCGTCCCAAGAGGAATGAACACAAAGATCGTCTAAGAAGGCTTCACAGAAGTCCCTTAGATATTCCTTAAAGGCCGTGTTTATCAATCGTTGGAATGTTGCAGGTGCATTGGTCAAGCCAAAGGCCATGACGCGAAAGGCAAACACTCCAAACTCCGTGATAAATGCTGTTTTAGCTTGGTCCTCGACTGCAATTGTGATCTGATTGTAACCCGAGTACCCATCTAAAAAGCTATATGCCTCCTTGCCTGCTACTCTTTCAAGCACATGTTCAGAATATGGCAAGGGGTAATGATCCCTTCTGGTGGCTGCATTAACCTTTTTGAGATCAACGCACACTCTAAGTTTCCCATTCTTCTTTGGCACGATGACTATCGGAGAAACCCATTCTGAGTGCTCAATAGGATATATGAATCCACATTTTACCAGCTTTTCAATTTCCTCTGTACAATCTTTGCGTACTTAGGATTCATTGGGTAGGGACGTTGCTGGACTGGTTTAGCAGTGCTAATCATTGGAATCGTGTGTTGCACCACCGAGGGTGGAACACCCTTCATATCATGATATGTCCAAGCAAATATGTCCTTGAATTCGTTACGAAGCTTCGTAAGTGCAGCTTCTTCCGCCTTGGTGAGGTCTTGAGCAATATAAACTGGTTTAGACTCCTCACCCGGATCTGCTAAGTCTATCTCCTTAACTACCGTAGGGCCATCGTAGACACCGCTACTCCCATTGGTAGGCGTTCGTTGGGCTTTTGTGTAGACTACTTTACGTTCCCCTGTGGTGAATGATTTGAAATGCTCGGGTGCGGGGTGTAAGTCTACTGGTTCCTGTTGTGCCAGACTTTTTTCTTTCAATTCCGCTTCCTTTTGTTGTTGAGCCAACTCTTGGTTTTGCCGCCTTCTTGCAGTACGACTTAGTTTCGGCTTCTCTTCGATTTCTAATTGGGCGACGTCATGAGGTTGCGGAATACACCACATGACACTTTGGAGGTATTGTCCCCAATTATCCGCTATCTTCCGATGAGCATCAATGGCTCCTACATAACTAAGCCATTCTGCAGTGGATCTTTCCTTGTTTATTGCAGTTCGTACATTAGCTCGATAGCGTTGGCGCTTATGTCTCGTTTTCTTCTTACCAAGTTTTTGATTTTTGTTTCTATCTGATTCGGACTCACTTGGTCGATCTTCACTTTCGGATGAACTGCAGGAGGCCACTGTCCTAGGCCTTGAGCACCTTGCTTCCACATTTGGGTGAATATTTGATTCATTTTCCCCATCAAGCTCAGGGTCAGTTTCTTCTTGAGATTCATACTCAGAGTTGCATTGGTCAGAGTCTTCGCTACTTTCAGTGTCGGTGGAGTTTGCCACGTTCTCGCCATCAGGAGTCAAGTGCATAACACCTATCATGTTTATTGGCACTAACGGTGGCATATCTTGCCCCTCAGCAGGTGTTACCCAACTTGTGCCTCTATTTCCCCATGTGTCTATGGTTGCCGCTAGGTGTACCCAATCCACGTTATCCGACTCAGTCATACCCGGTAGAACGTCCATATAAGGAGAATCTTTTCCATCATCAGTCTCTTTTTTGCATGTATAGCAATACCTTAATGGGGCAGAGTGAACAGTGGTATCCGATCGATTATCAATGATAACCTTGCTTCCTAAGGGATGCGCACGACCATTCTCAAGATCAACTCGAATGACAGAGTCCTGGAATTGTAGATAGACATGGTTTTTCGACCAGTCATGCACCATTTGTGCTTCCCTCATGAAAGGACGTCCTAAGATCATTTGATATGACATAGGATGCTTGGAGAAATCCATTACAATGAAGGTATGTCGTACCTTGTATCCCAGAACCTTGATCTTAAGGTCCCTTAACATTCCAATAGGTTTAGCAATAGTTCCATTTGCCATCTTAACCACTATGTTTGTGACTTCGAGGTGAGGTCTCCCCATGGATTCCCAACAGTTTTTAGTCACAATGCTCACTCCAGCACCACCATCAAGGATTCCCTTTAGAGTTAATCCCTTGGTAGTAATGGGGAGGGTTGCATTAGATTCGTCACCTTCAAAGTACTGTCCCAACTTGTTAACAGGTATTTCAACGACCGAATCTTCATCTAAGTTGGGTTGTAGATCCCAATGCTCCCCTTCATCTTGAAGCGTGTCAGGTCTATCCATATTTGCAAATTGTGGTAGCCCCGCCTTTAGTTCTCCATTGAGAAATGCCCGAAGAGCTAAGAATAGCTCAGGATCTCCGTATAATTTGGATATGATCGTGGTTCTAATCTCGGAGGACATGAAATCCATTAGCTTGGACACATTCAATGGTGCTTTTCGAGACATCGCCCCTTGACTAGGGACTGGTGAAGATGGAATCACTTCCTCCTCGATGGGGTCAGGCATTCCCTCACTAAACATTCGTTCAAGCAAAAAGGGTGTTTGCCCACTTCCTAATGTCCTATCCTCACTTTCTTCCCGAATGATACTAGGTATCGCTAACGGTTTATGGTTCCTGTGAGGTTGAACTTGCGTAGGAAACACTGTATCTGGAATTTTGACTTTTCTCGGGTTTGGTTCCAGTTCTCTTTGTGTTTCTTCCACCAAACCCCTTAAGTGTTGCACTTGTTCAATCTCCTCAACTGGGTTTGGGTAAGTACCAATCTTTTTCTTGAGGGTTTTTGGCCCACGTGGCTTGTCTTGGGGAGTCTCAGTCAGTTTGGGAGGTCGAGAGGGCATTAACTGACTTGGTTGTGGGGCCGGGGAAGTTTCCTTCTGTTTCCCCTTATTTATGTACTCGCTTGATTCTCCTTCGTTGAGCTCCCGAGTGGGTTCCTCCCTTAAGGCAGTGGCTTTGGTCCCCATGGTTTCTATTGAATCGGAATCATCTTCAGGATCATTCATATACACGGGGTCGTCTCCCGTCCCTATGTTAGTCTTTGAACTGGGCTTGGAGCTCGTGGCATTAAGCGATCTCTTTCGCCGTATTTTCTTTTTCTTTGCCTGAGCGATTGATGCAGTATCCCTCTCTTCAAGAATGTAGTTTTGATTTTGAAGCATTGACCGTGTAACTACATTCACGGGTACAATGGGTGTGGTTCCTCGTGCTTGGTTGGTGACCTCAACCAAATTCAATGGCGTAATCTTGGGTGCATTAGGATTATGTGGACATTGAGCGATCAAATGATCTATGCCACAACGATTACATGTAAGTACCGGCATTCCCGATGTGCTCCCTTGATTTGGTTGCATTTGAGTAGCGATCTTCTGTAGCCTATTAGGGCACTCCGCTACACGATGCGGTCCACCACACTCATAGCATTGAAGAGGTGGTCTCCTCGCCAAGGTATTAAGGTTTTGCCCTCTTGTGGCGAGAGCAGCCGCTTGATATACAGGCTTAACTTGCCCGAAATGATCCTCCATGTAGTACTGGGGAATCATTTCAAACGTATCAATCCCGTATGGAGCAGTAGGGTCTATCTCCTCTTCATAATCCCCACATGCACTATGTGACTCACAACCCATCTGGTTTATTGGGGTAATCCTTGGATGTGGAGGTTGTGGTCCTAGCACTGGCGGTGGTAACGGCACAGACTGGACTACATTCGGATTCCTTGGAACTATGTGCTGTGACGGTTGCTCGATAGGTTGTGTAGGCATTAGCGCGGGTACTTGAGGTGTGTTTGACCAAGCTAGTGGTGCCCGGTTTGCCAACATTTGCTTAAGTGTTAGGCAATCTTTAGATTGATGGCCATACTTACCACATGCATTGCAATTCCCATTGAATTTGACTCTGAATGTGGGACATTCACTCGTGCTATGTGGTCCTAAGCACACCGAACACCACTGTTGCTCTCTCCTTGGGTACATATGGCTATTCTGAGGAGCTCGATTACCCCTAAAGTATTCTTGGAGAGCCTTAGTAAGGTCCGTCTCACAGACATTTCAGATATCTTGGGCTCCTTGGCAATAGGTTTTACCGTCATTGGCTCGTGCCCAGATACTTGCGAACTGACGGATTTTGTTTCTGAAGACACCTTTTTACCTGCAATCATCAAGTTGTCTTCTAACTGGATTGCATTGGCAGTGACTGCTTCCCACGTTGTAAGACCTCTAATGACTAGGCCATTGTAAATGTCCTCGTGGCGCAATCCTCGAATGAATCTATCAAGGAGTTGGTTGTTATTGAAGCGTTCATCAGGAGTGCAGCGAGAATTTAGATGCTTCAATCGACTTATAAAGTCTCTCACTGACTCCCCTTCCTCGCGTTCAGCTTTTTGGAGTTGAGATGCTACCCCCCAAAGCACACCCTCGCGTATGTATTCTTTCAAGAACAATCTCTTGAGAGTGGGGTAGTGAGTGCGCTCTTCAACCCTTAAGGTTCGATACCAATCTCCGGCCTTCCCACTCAAGGTTAAGCCTAAGGCTTTACACTTGTGCAGCTCATTGTGCTCTTCCACCAAGGAATCACACACGTGTTCAAAGACTTCAATGTGCTTCCTAACATCCTCGTTACCACTGAAGTTTTGAGTGAGCTTAGCCACTTGTACTGCCTTGCTTCTAGGTTCTCGCTCAGGCATACCCCGCATGTTTTCCGCAATAGATCGTCCGATCGTCTGAGCAAACGCTGCGAGATCACCTAGGTGAGCAGGCATAGTTGGTGGAGGCACTTCTGGGATAGCCTGGCTGATAGGAGTTGGCGTTGGTCTGAGTAAGTTGGCAAATGACGTAGGATATGATATGTGACTAGGCCTAGCTCCCCTTGGATAATGGTTATGATAAGGCGGTCGTGGAGCATACGCCATTGGCATACTAAGAGGCGTAGGAGCTACCTGAGCATGAGTAGCGATAGGTACATAGGGTCGATAGGCACTGGCACGCACTGTTGTAGGTACTGTTCCACTAGGTAGCAGTGTCGTACTAACTACAGCGGTAACAGGTGCACTTTCAGCTATGCTCATCATTGGGGTAGGCATTGCAGATTCCCTAATGGAAAGTTGAGCCAAGGTTGGAAAGCTAAAGTTACTGCTCGTGGGCTCAACCTGCATTGAGACTCCAGGCGAAACAACATATGAAGGGTCTATGGGACTCAGCGAGGGACCCAATTGTGATAGGGTTGGTTGTTTGGCCTTGCCTGTATCCAAGAATCTCATAGGGCCAGTGGAACCTAAGTTCACTCCCCTATTTTGCCTCTCAATTTGGATAATTCTATGAATAACCTCACATATCATTTGCTGCTGCTCTTCTAGATTAGTGGCGCTAGATGTAGATCGTAGGACTTCTAACCAACCTACATGGTATGTGTAACCCGTGTATAGGTCCGTTAGAGTCTCTGTGTGTAGATCATATTCCCAATTTTCATTGAGAAATACCTCATCCAGACTTGGTGTGCCAAACGGTTCTCTTGAAGTGGACGCAATGTCACTTCTTATGGGTTGGCTTCTAGGGACCTCTACTTTAGGAAGAGCATCGGAATGTGGTAGCTCAGTAGGGCCCTCATTAAACGAAGTGGGTAGAATATCCACATGGACACTCTGTGGGAGGGTAGGGTCTACATAAGATGTGAATGGCGAATCTACTACCCCTCCTTCCTCATTTACTTCGCTTGTCGCATGTTCAGAGCGTGTAGCTCTACTAAAGGTCTCTATTAGACGACTAAACATGCTAGATCCGGGTTGTGGGGCCCACACTGGCATGTTTTGGCTTGTCTCCTCAGGGTTCTTGGTAGGGTGTCCTTCCATGGCTTCTGAGTCAGAGGACGAGTCACTATCCACTATTCGTGGATCTTGGGTTGCACTCCCTTGGGTTCCAGCCGAAGGCCAAGATGCCAACGTGGAGGGATGGTGTGAGCCTGCGTAGACTGAAACGCTTTCTAGTGGTTCAGGCTCTAGCACCCGACCAGAACGTAGATGCATGTGACGTGGGTACCCTACGTGCGTTGGTAACTATCCTTGAAACTCACACAAGTGGTTTCTTAGGTGTTTCGCACCCCGTTTTTACTTGTTTTTGTGTTGTTTTTAACCCGTTTTTGACCCCCTTACTTACGGTCGAACTTGGACTAGGGCGTGTGATAGCTCGAAACGAGCGTATCGTTTAAAGGGTCCTAGTGTGCTTTACAGCACCGTGTTCGCCTATCTAGAGCTCCTGTAGTCCTCAAAATAGTCTGTTTCCTTTGGGGGGAAGGGGCAAAAGCCTATTTGCTTGTGGAGGAAAGGGTGAGGGCTTTATCCCACATGCTCACTTTACTCCTTGGGGAGTGGGCTACATATAGGGCACGACTTCCCATAAGCTCTCACTTGAGAGAAAGCTATGGAGGCTCACTCTCCTATATATATATATCAAAAGACCGAGACCGAGACCGAGGCCGCCGGGGCCGGGGTCGTGGGTCGATTGGGGTTCTTTCTTTTCAAATTTTTTTTCTCCAATTAGAAAATCTTTCCTCTCTTCCTCTCCACACGTTTGGTTCTTTCTTTAAAAATAAAATTTAATTTTTTTTGTTTTTTATTTTTTGAATTTTTTTTAAATTTTTATTTTCTGTTTTTTTTTTTTGGAGATAAGTTTTCTAGGGTTTCTTTAGGGTTCAGTCTTGGCCGCGGCGCAGTTCGCACATAGCCCAGCTCTGGGGATTCAGAAACCCCCCTCACACCACGCAGAAAACCAGATAACCGATCGTGCGCCCACACGCGGAGCGGAAAAATAACAAAATAAACAGAAATGCAGAAGACAAATTGCAGAAACAGAGATTGTAAACCACAGAAACACCTCAACAGCAAACACACAATCGCTTTCCTGCAGTGTAGATTAAACTTCACGCAGCAGCCGAGCTGCAAACTGGAGCTTAGTGCAGGACAACTCCCCGACAGCGGCGCCAAAAATGTGCGCTTTTGCCGCACAGGTCGTAGCTGGGGACTTGCCGGACACCGTATGCGAGCCACGAATGGCTGCAAGCATACAACCAGGGAAGGAAGCTCAAATAGAATGCCAAAGGGTGTGTCACTCACCGCTCAACCGCTGCCTTGAAGGATTCCCGCGTCGCAGCCGTGAAGGAGGAGCCGCCGTCGCCGCTCTACCGCCTCTCCGCCGCCGTGCCGCTACACAGTGCTCGATCGCTCTCTCACTCTCTCTCTCTCTCTCTCTCACACGCAGGAGAAGGAAACCAAAGAGATAAGGCAAGAGCACTCTTGTATTCACAACACATGAGAATGAGGATTTTAGGGTTACATTTGACTCATATAGGTGACTTGGTCGTTCACACTTGGGCGCCCATACATGGCCGGCCGACCTTAACCCTTATCCTACTGATATCCAAGGTGCGCCTCTCATCGGCGATCACCCAATCCCTTTATCCTTAACATATGGTGCCGACAAGCCCGGCCCATGACTCAGAATATTTAAATTAATGACGTAAAACATAGTGCGTCCGCCGCCATGGGTTAACAAAAAAAAAGCAGCAATGACAATTGTCAGGTGTTTTTTTGAGAGGTCTTTTTGGTTAGTGTACATACGGATGCATGGCAGGTGTGAAGAGCTTGGCTTTTGAGGGCGTCGCCAGGTGTACAGGGTGGATGCTTTTGGCTTGGGCTGTTGTTGTAGGCCTATCCAAAACGTAGTGCAGGAAGAGTATCAGCTGCTCGATGGCTCTGGAAATGTATGCGCGTCCTAAGTATGAGTGGGCACTAGCAGGTTTTGTTTGATTGTGTGTGAAAGCATCGGAGCAATTAAGTATTAATGGGCCAAGGTAGCCCTTAGATTGGTGTGAAGAGAGTGAGGGTGGCCATCCATTAGGCCTTACAAAAAAAATAATAATAAAATAATCAATATGGCTAATTATTGAAAAGCTACGTGGAAGCTAGAGGCGCTGCCAACGCATCTTCTGGAGAGTTGGCCAGCGCAGCAATGGAAGACAATGGCTGGCGACGGATGAAGTCGAAGTAGCTGTTGAAAAGTAGTGTGTGGTGGTCGTGAAAAGGGGGGGCTCTCGGGCGTAGCCGCAGGCACACAGAGGTGGGGAGGTCGCCCTGAAGAGAAGCTGCAGTGGAGGACCACGTGTGCATGGGTTCATAAGAACGTGGCGGGGCTATGCAGCCCAGCTGTAGACAGCGAGCTGCAGACAGAGAGAGCCGAAGGGAAGGCTTTGAGGTGGCTGGCGAGGGTGATCGAGGCAGAGCAGAGGAAGCTGGCAATAGAGGACCGTGGAGCACCAGCTATGAAAGCTGACGAGTTCTGGTGTCAGGTAAAACTAGCGCAGAAGGCGCCAAAGAGACGGCGCAGCTGCTGGTTGACGAGATAAGTGCAAAGACGGGCGACGGCTGGAGCTGGAGCTGCTGTGGAGCCTTGTTAGGTTGCCGCCTTGGTGTTTGGTTGATGGCTCCTAGCAAGAAACCTGGCACAGAGATAAGTGCAACGCGTGCTGGCGAGACAGAGAGGCTTGTGAAGCGCAGCTGCTGGTAGTCGACCTGAAGGGATTTAGAGGTGGTAGGGTCTCCAGTGTGAAGAGAAGGTAGCCATCGTGTAGAGACTGGTTGACGAGCTGACAGTGTGGGAGAGCTAGCGTGGAGGACAGCGCAAGGCAAGAAGCAACTGTGTGGAAGCAAGGTTGACTCTGCAGGGAGCTGACGTGTGAGAAGCTGTTGAAGCTGCTGCAGTTGCAGAAGGCGCCGACGTGTGGCTAGTAAGGTGAGCGTGGAGGGCATGCGTAAGAAGAAGCAGAGGGCTGGATGCACGACTGAAAGGCAGAGCAGCTGACAAGGAGCTGTGAAAGTGGATGCGCAGGCTGGTGTGGGCTAGTAAGCGAAGAGACAGGTGGACAGCGTGTGGCTGTGGACAGGTGATCTACGAGGGCTGGTGTGGGCCGCGTAGGTGAAGCCGATAAGAAGACAGAGCAGGGTGCCGAGTGAAGCAGAGACAAAGACAGGTGTTGCTGCTTGGTGGTGGGCCGGTAGCAGGGCAGATAAGCTACTTGGGTTTGTTGCGAGGCTGACAGAGGATCAGCACAGAGAGTGAGAGAGAGATGATGGGTAGCTACTATTAACGACACATGCAGAAGTGATGGGCTGCAGAGAGTTGAGGGTTAGCTGGTGTGGGCGCCTTCTGAAGAGACTGGTCGGGTTCATTCTGGTGTGATTGGTACAGCAGGCAGGCGAGTGGATCATGTGGCGATTGGGGATGTGGTGTATCCTCGGCTGATAGGTCTGAGTGTTTTGTTTATGGTTGTGTGAGTAAAGCTTCTGTGTCGGGAGAAGCTTGTAGGAAGTGTTTTCTGGGAATATAAATTGCTGGGTGTTTGTTTGGTCTATGGTGCCCCTGTTTGGTGCTGTCTTTCTGGCATGGGTTGGGTGGTGAAATGCGAGAGAGTGTTCTAATCGGTGGCTGGTGGTGCCCCCGTTCTTGTGTGTGTTTCCAAGTTTGCGAGGTGGAAGGGCTATAGAGGCAAGGGTTTTCTTTCTTTTTTTCACCTCACATCCTTCTGGTGCCCCTACTGAGGATAGCTTTGGCGTTGTTCTTTGCCTAGAGGGGCGTGTGTTGCACTGAGGAGAGCTCAGGGATTGGTACAGGTTGGACATCATGATGTGGTCTTATCCGGAGTTTCATGGCCGGAAAGGTGAAGATGTGGTTGACTTCTTGGAGCAGATGGAGTTGGCATGCATTAGCAACCATGTCACAGATGAAGAGCAGGTTCTGAGGCTGATAAAGATTTTCTTGAAGGGAGATGCCCGAAGCTGGCTTAAGGATTTTGAAGCACAGGATGCGGCAGGTGAGGTACATGGTGTTTTGACCCTAGACAGGTTGAAAGAAGGCCTTTTGGAGCGTTTTCAGCAAGCGAAGGATTCTAGTGTGATTTGGCAAGAGTTGAGCATCTTGAAGCAGGTACATGGGCAATCACTGGATGATTTTGTGCAGGTATTTACATGTTTGTGGGGTAAGTGGTGTATGACATTGAAGCAGGAAGTTCCTCCTATGTTTTTGAAGAAGAGTTTGTTTATTGATGGTCTGTTACCTCATTTAAAGGTCAGGGTTGAGTTAAAGAATCCCAAGTCATTTGATGATGCTGTTAGGGTTGCTAGGGAAAAGGAAGGCAAGGTTTTGAAGAAGATGGAGATGGGTATTTATCCGTATGAAGGTGTTGTGTCTGTGAGAGATATGCAGGTAAATTTGGTTGAGGTGGATAAGAATTCTATGCAAAGTTTGATTAGACAGGAGCCTCAAAGGCCGATACAGGTGCAAAGGGGGATGTTTTATATGCCTTCTGACTTTTTTCCAAAGTCTTTAAAGCATGTGTAGGTGGATGAGAAGCCACTTGAAAAGCCAAGTGAGAACGTATGCTTAGGGCATGATGTGGATGTAGTCCAGTTTTTGCATGTTGATAGGTTTATTGAAAGGAAAGATATGCATGTTGGGAAGCCGAATGAAGATTTAGGATCACAGGCTGAGTCTTTTGCAGGTAAAGAGTTGTTAAGGGACTCTCCTTTGGTAATGGATGTCATGGCTACGAAAGGTAGCGATGTGGAAAGCTTGGTTGACGATCCTTCAAATGTTGAGAGTGATAGTATGCAGGTACATGAAAGTGAAGACTTGGATGATACTTTGGAATTTCCAGATGATGAGCGGGAAGATGAGCCGGACACAAAAAGTCCTGAAGATAACTCTAGCAGGGAGGAGGATGGGGTAGAGATTGCTAGTGAGATTGTTATTGAGAATGTTGGTGATGTGGATGTTCAAAACAGGGAGGACGACCTTGTTATCATTGATTTTCTTGGGCAATTGGATGATGATCCAGTACCTGTGATAGAAAAGGTGGATGTTCTGTCATGGGATGCTTCATGTGAAGAGGAGTCTTTGGACAGCAGTGACACCTGGGAGGTTGGCAATGCTGTAGAAGGCTATCAGCTAGAAGAGCGTGAAGATGAGAGTTCGATCGATAATGATGCGAAGCTCGATGCTGTCCTAGATGGTGTACTCCAAGACCTGGTATGCTTGGGGGAATTTTAAGCTAAGCAAGTGAGTGGGTGTTCTGGGAGTTTGAAGGTTGATGAAACTGTGGAGCAATTAGCTTGCGAGCTTGGAATTCCTTGTATGGATGCAGACATGGTTGTGAGTGTATTAAAGGCTTCTATGCATGTGGCTGAGATGTTGAAGACAAAGGCCACAGTTGAAAAAGATGCTGAAAAGATTGAATTGGAGGATGATGTTGTGATGCCTGTCTTGGAGAGCACTGAGGCACCTTTGGAGAATGATGATATGCTCCGGTGGTGGAGAATGATGATATGCTTGTGTGTGAAAATGTAAAGGTTGAGACTTGGGCCTCTCAAATGTTGTTGAATTGGATGTTAGCTATTATGATGCCGCAAGTGTTGAGAACTAAAATGTATATTGTAGGAGAAATGCTATATCAAGGTCTGTCTTGAGAGCAGGCACCTATGGATGAGGATGTATGGAGAGAGACTATGGACGCTTATGAAGAGATGGATGAAAATGATTTTGGAGCACATGTGGTTGACGTGTGGTGTGCTTTGATGCCACTTTTTTGGAAGAATGTTATGAAGGTGGATGATGGATTGAAGCAGTTTCCTTTTGATCCAGGTGGCTGAGTTTTTTGACAGCGATTTGGAGTTTTGTACATAAGGTTGTACATATTGTGCGATGAGTGTAGATGCTTTTTGCTGCTGAGCATGAATGCTCTAGCAGATGGGGGGGTTGGCAAAGTATGTCAGGTGTTTTTCTAAGAGGTCTTTTTGGTCAGTGTACATACGGATGCATGGCAGCTACGTGGAAGCTAGAGGCGCTGCCAACGCATCTTCTAGAGAGTTGGCCAGCGCAGCAATGGAAGACAATGGCTGGCGACGGATGAAGTCGAAGTAGCTGTTGAAAAGTAGTGTGTGGCGGTCGTGAAAGGGGGGGGCTCTCGGGCGTAGCCGCAGGCACACAGAGGTGGGGACGTCACCCTGAAGAGAAGCTGCAGCAAGGACAACATGTGCGTGGGTTCATAAGAGCGTGGCGGGGCTATGCAGCCCAGCTGCAGACAGAGAGAGCCGAAGGGAAGGCTTTGAGGTGGCTGGCGAGGGTGATCGAGGCAGAGCAGAGGAAGCTGGCAATAGAGGAGCGTGGAGCACCAGCTGTGAAAGCTGACGAGTTCTGGTGTCAGGTAAAACTAGCGCAGAAGGCACCAAAGAGAGGGCGCAGCTGCTGGTTGACGAGATAAGTGCAAAGACGGGCGACGGCTGGAGCTGGAGCTTCTGTGGAGCCTTGTTAGGTTGCCGCCTTGGTGTTTGGTTGATGGCAGGAGAGAGACAGAGCGTAGAGATGGCCACCTCTCTAGTGAGGCAAAGAGAAAGCTGGTGTAGGCCTTGGTGGTCGTGGGGAGCCAATGGAGAAGGAGACCTCCTAGCAAGAAACCTGGCGCAAAGATAAGTGCAACGGGTGCTGGCGAGACAGAGAGGCTTGTGAAGCGCAGTTTGCTGGTAGTCAGCCTGAAGGGATTTAGAGGTGGTAGGGTCTCCAGTGTGAAGAGAAGGTAGCCGTCGTGTAGAGACTGGTTGACGAGCTGACAGTGTGGGAGAGCTAGCGTGGAGGACAGCGCAAGGCAAGAAGCAACTGTGTGGAAGCAAGGTTGACTCTGTAGGGAGCTGACGTGTGAGAAGCTACTGAAGCTGCTCTGCAGTTGCAGAAGGCGCCGACGTGTGGCTGGTAAGGTGAGCGTGGAGGGCACGCGTAAGAAGAAGCAGAGGGCTGGATGCACGTCTGAAAGGCAGAGCAGCTGACAAGGAGCTGTGAAAGTGGATGCGTAGGCTGGTGTGGGCCGGTAAGCGAAGAGACAGGTGGATAGCGTGTGGCTGTGGGGACAGGTGATCTACGAGGGCTGGTGTGGGCTGGTGTGGGCCGCGTAGGTGAAGCCGATAAGAAGACAGAGCAGGGTGCCGAGTGAAGCAGAGACAGAGACAGGTGTTGCTGCTTGGTGGTGGGCCGGTAGCAGGGCAGATAAGCTGCTTGGGTTTGTTGCGAGGCTGGAAGAGGATCAGCACAGAGAGTGAGAGAGAGATGATGGGTAGCTACTGCTGACGACACATGCAGAAGTGATGGGCTGCAGAGAGTTGAGGGTTAGCTGGTGTGGGCGCCTTCTGAAGAGACTGGTCGGGTTCATTCTGGTGTGATTGGTACAGCAGGCAGGCGAGTGGATCATGTGGCGATTGGGGATGTGGTGTATCCTCGGCTCTGACAGGTCTGAGTGTTTTGTTTATGGTTGTGTGAGTAAAGCTTCTGTGTCAGGAGAAGCTTGTAGGAAGTGTTTTCTGGGAATATAAATTGCTGGGTGTTTGTTTGGTCTATGGTGCCCCTGTTTGGTGCTGTCTTTCTGGCGTGGGTTGGGTGGTGAAGTGCGAGAGAGTGTTCCAACCGGTGGCTGGTGGTGCCCCCGTTCTTGTGTGTGTTTCCAAGTTTGCGAGGTGGAAGGGCTATAGAGGCAAGGGTTTTCTTTCTTTTTTTCACCTCACAACAATCTCACACGTGAGCATGCAAGTGAAATGCCGATTAGAGTTTTAAAGAGTGCTAAAAGAAGCGAGTAAAAACTAGTCAAAGTGAGACTAAGTGGTAGATAGTGCTATGCAAAGGTAAGTGTGCTTGTACACCGCAGGTTATGACCGTAGTCTCAATGTCCTACAAGTGTTTAAGTTATTCCTAAGTGGCAACCCTACTCCTAAATATAAGCCATGGTGATTGGACCTTTCTTGCTTCTTCTTTTTTTTTTTGTAAAGAGCAGAAGATTAAAGAGAATTATTATTTTTAGCTTCTTGATAAAGAGGAAGGTTCCATCCCAATGAGACCTAAGCAATGGCCAAGAGACCTCCGCCAAGAGAATCTAAAGGTCAAGGGCGACAGACCCTTTTCTTTCTTTTTGACATAAGGAGTACCCCATGAAGATGAGGGCATCGGTCTCGAGGGCCCATAATGTACCCAAGAGTCCTACCGGCATCTATCAAGGCGATAGAGTCCTTGTAGGTCTTCTTCTTAATCTTTTAGATGTCAGTGTTCACCCCATGGAAACCAAAGCATGGGCCCCAAGGTGCTAAAACAACCCAAGGTCCTACCAAGCATTCCACAGAGGTAGCTACCACTAGGGATAACTAATATACTTCGAGAGCATACGAACTTGGCATACTCCATTGGCATATGTCTTACACCATCTTCAAATAGAAATACCTTCTATTAAGTTCTCTAAGAATCTAGAAATCACTCACCACATAGTAACAACTAATTTAAAACTTAAACCAACCAACTGTGTGTGAATATGCAAACAATATATGCAAAAGTGAAAAGCACATAAAGAACAAAATATTATGATTTGAATACACCTGTAGTAGTGCTTGTTAATGTTGTGCTTTTGTCTTGATGTATTGCTGATGTGCAGATTGCTTCTTTTGCTCTTTGTAGGCATTGCATGTCTCCCCCCTTCCTAATTTGTGTGCACGGTAGGTGGACTGTTGGAGCGTGTTTGTATGCTCTTGTTTAGCTAAGATCTCTGCAAAATGTCTTATTAACAAACAGAAAAA
Source organism: Cibotium barometz (assembly GCF_041138505.1). Lineage (NCBI taxonomy): Eukaryota > Viridiplantae > Streptophyta > Polypodiopsida > Cyatheales > Cibotiaceae > Cibotium > Cibotium barometz. The sequence goes on from NC_141058.1 coordinate 13,031,248, forward strand.
GAAAAGAAAAGAATAAAATTTATTAGTGGTGCCAATCATCGAATATAGCCGAGGGGAAAAACCCAGTGGGGAGAAAAGTGTCCTGGCTTGTTGATCTTATTGTGGAGTTGATGAGTTTACCCTTGCACTGGCGGTGGATCCGTGTCCACTTCTGCTGGAAAGATGGTATCAATCACTTCAGGATGCAAGGACAACCCTGTACAAAAGCCGGCCTCTAGAGAAGGTGGTAGAGGAAGGAGTGCTTCCTCGCTAAAATATGGCATTGGTTCTATGGGAAGGTTAAGCAGACAATGCCGATTTTGGAATTGCTCAATATAGTTACTCATAGTGATCCAAAATTGACATGTTGAGGCTAGGGGAAGAAAGGCTTGCAAGAGAGGTGGTTGCAAGTCATTTGTGCATGTATACCTCCATTGTTGTACTTGAACCTCCTCAGGTAATCTACGTTGATTTGGTCCTCGATCTGGTACTCTCACATCAAGAAGGTTATGGCGTTGGGGTGTAATTCCCACAATTTGTTTCATTAAGCTCGTGCCATATCATCGAAAGTAAGAGCGGCATAACCAACAAATGTGTGAAGCTTCCCCTAATACGAGTCGTGCACACTCTTGACAATGAGGAAATGGATAATACTGTTGATAGAATAAAGTGACAAAGTGATGTCCACAACAAATTTCACCTAAGGGAGCATAAAAGTACCTAGAATGAGTTTGAAAAGAAGGAGCACTATAACCCCCACGATGTTTTGAGTACTATCAGGGTCAATGCATGGTGGACATGTATCTCGCCAAGAGGTATAGAACAATAAAATTTAGAAACTTCAAACTTTATACACTCATATCCATCATTACAATCCCTATCAAAAACAATGTAGATAAGATCATCTCAAAAAGAACACAATCCTGTAAAGGAAGAAGGAACCACATTAGTAAAAGTGAGACTATTCAAACACTGATCTACCAAAGAGCTTCAATTGTAGTGTTAATGCTTTACCTTTGGTTTTGGGTATGTCTTTCTTAAGAGGTGGGAAGGATAGCAATTGTCGAGGAATTTGAGCAAGATAAGAGGATTTAGGCAGTGAAGTGCTAGAATCTATGCTCAAAGGAGACTCAATTAAAGTTGGATTCGTCTTAGGTACACAACCTATCCTATCTTGAAGAGGTTGTGTTGATTTCCTTTGCACCCACTAATATGAAAACCCAAGAGTGGCTTCTAGAATCTTATTGATACACTCTTTTGGCTCTAGCAAACCATGGCATTTGGGAAGCCAAAGTGCTGTTACACCCTCATAATAGCCTTGTGCTTTAAGAACATGCTTTGGGACCCAATGAGTAACAATCTGAGGCTTAGGCTTGGAAAAGATATGCTTTTTAGGAGGTTTAGCAACTAGGCTAGATGGTATAAGTTTGTACACATCTTTGGGTAGCCAAATTGACAACTCCTTCTTGCCTGGCCTTCTTTGAGTTGTGGCTAGAGTAGTTGGAACATGCCAGCCATGGCCCTCACTTTAGGTCTCATCGATTATCCACATCATTTGTCTTGGAGCTTGAAGAGAAGATGCTGAAAGTGGGTTGTGTAAGGTAGAACTACCACCCTTTTAACATGATAAAACTCGTGGAGCAGCAGATCCCAAGATGCAATCAGAATCAATTTGCAATTTGTATTGTATATTCTTCCAATCTAATGAACAATTGGTAGCACTTAACCATGATCGACCAAGAACAACCTCTACCACCACTGCCTTGGACTTACTAGCCACATAAAAGGGAACTAACATCTGGTGATCGTGAATGGACATCATAATGACACATTTTCCCTCTATAGGGTTATCTTCACCTGAGAAGCTTCGTAAGTCAATAGGAATGTGCACAAGTGTTCGTTGTCCCAAGGCTGCCCATGTGTCAAAAAATGAGAGAACATTATAATCTGCACCAGAGTCAATTAAGGCAGAGACAAAGTAGGTAGTCTCATGAAGATGAAGACACACGTGAATATTGAAAGGATCGACCTATTTTTCATCAGTAGCCAACTGTAAGGTCAACACAGAAGCCAACTGTAAGGTCAGTAGCCAACTGTAAGGTCAACACAGAAGCCTTGCGATGCTCCTTGGCTTTTGCAACTCTAGCTTTAGCTTCTTCTTGAGCCTGACGTATAAGTAGGTCATGTGCTTCTTTTCGTGTGCGGGAAGCATGCATTTGTTGAAGCATGGCTTCAGTTAATGGTTCATTGTATTGAGACGACTTCCATTAATGAAGTTAGGCATTCCTTCTAGTGTCTCTAAACGCACTGCACCATTACGAGTAAGCTCATTAATCACAAACGGTCCTAGGCCACATTGCTTGAGCTTTTGCTTATGCTTCTTAAGTGTGTACAAGAGCACAAGGTCCCCTTTTTTGAATCGGCTAGTTGTTACATTTCGATTATACCATTGCTTTTGTCTCCTCTTCTCGGCATACATCCCCATTATCGCCAATAAGCGGGTCTCATCAAGCTTTTCCAATTCATCAATGCGTTGAGAAAGCTCATGACCAGTCCAGTCCAATTGTTTATTAGCAACTCGTAGAGTAGGTACAAGAAATTCAATGGGAAGAATTGCATCTAGCCCAAAAGTAAGCTCAAATGGGGTTGTGTCCACAGATGTTTTATAGGTTGTTCTATATGCCCAAAGAACTGAGTGCAACTTTTATTCCCAATCAGTCCTATGTCGCTCAACAATCTTTGTGAGTGCTGTGCAAAGAATCTTGTTAGTACTCTCAGCTTGACCATTGGTCTGGGGATGATAGGGTGCAGAACGCTTGTGAATTACCATAAATTCTTGAAGTAAAAACTCTATGATCTCATTCACAAAGTGCACACCTTGATCACTAATGATTTCAATAGGTAAGCCATAGCGTGTAAACACGTACTCATACAAGAACTTGGCTGTGGTTCTGGCATCATTTTTTATTGTAGCCTTTGCCTCTGCCCATTTGGTCAAATAGTCAGTTGCGACTATAATATATTCGGCATGCGTGTGACGAGCTGGAGGTTTAATGGGACTGACAAAATTAATACCCCATTTGGCAAAAGCACGTGTTCTTAACATAGGCCGCAATGGCATATTGTCCTTTGTGATGGGAGGTTTGGTCCTTTGACAATCGTCACAATGTTTTACATATTCTTCGGCATCCATTTGTAAGGTTGGCCACCAAAGCCCAGACCACCTAATCAACTTAGCTGTGGTATTGCCCGAAAAGTGTCCACCCCCAACACCTGCATGTGCATGAGTCAAGATTTGCAAGTAGTCAGTTTCACATACACACATGCGCAAGTTGCCATCCTTGCCCCTCTTGTAGAGTTGGCCCTCTATCAGCATACGCTTCAACTTCAATAGCATGCTTTTGATATTTAGAAATTGTTCGATTAGTATGTCCATGCTGAAGATAGTCCACAATATACTTACTCCAACTTGGTGTAGTTGAAATTTGGAATAATGTGACATTATTCCAAATCAATAGCATGCTTTTGATATTTAGAAATTGTTCGATTAGTATGTCCATGCTGAAGATAGTCCACAATATACTTACTCCAACTTGGTGTGGTTGAAATTTGGAATAATGTGACATTATGAATTGGTTGTTGAATTTGATATGAAGCACAGTTACGAACAAATTTTTCAGCATCCGCATGCATGGTAGGCCACCATTGCCCATCCTGAGATATACGTCGCACACAAGTAGTAGCTGATGCATGGATTCCAGCAATACCCTCATGTGCCCATTCCAAGATCTCCTCATATTGGTCAGGGTTAAATATAAGCCGCAACACTCCATCATTACCCTGACGATATAATCTCCCTGAGATTCACTTGAATGGTCACCATAGGTCCACATTAGGACTCGCTAGTTGTATCTGCCCACTTGTCAAAATTTCTAAGATGGGTTCAGACCATTTAGGAGCTGTCTCTACAAGGAAAAGTGTTGAATCTAACATATCATCATCCACACCCACAGCCAGAGGTGATTCGAGACAAATGATCTGCTCTAAGATGAGTTGTTCCTTTTTGAACTGCCACTTCAAAATCAAACTCAAGAAGGATGACAAACCACCTCACAATCCTTCCAGTTGCACAAGGCTTATTCACCAAATATAGCAGTGCTTGATGGTCCACAAAAAATATAAATTTGTTTGCCAAAAGGTAATGGCAAAACTTTTTCACTGCATATATCATGGACAAACCTTCTCTTTCTGTTGTGGTATAATTCTTTGTTCAACTGTCGACTAGCATATGAGATTGGAAAATCCTTATTATGTTCTCCCAATTGAGCCAAAATACATCCAATTGCAAAGTTTGAAGCATCAATATGGACATGAAAGATTTGGTTCCAATCTGGTGCCCGTCTGATGGGTGCCGACACTAATGCTTGCTTCAACTTTTCAAAGGATTCCTCACACTCGTCAGTCCAATTAAACTTTACAAGAAGAGCATATAATGGTCTGGCTAGGACAGCGTACATGTAGATGAATCGATGATAATAGCCACAATGTCCCATGAATATTTGTACCCCTTTAGGGTTGATAGGCCGAGGTAATGAGACAATGACATCAATTTTATCCATATTTGTTGAAATACCATTGCGAGAAACAATATGGCCCAAAATCTTCCCTTGTCTTACCATGAATTTACACTTGTCAGGATTCAAGCATATACGATAAACTTGACACTTTTGAAACACAAGTCTGAGGTGTTCTATATGATCATCACGCTCTTGTGAGTGAACACATAAATCATCCATGAAGATCTCAAGAAATAGCCTAAGGTACTCCTTGAATACATGACTCATTAACCGCCGCTAAAAGGTTGCAGGTGCATTTGTTAGACCAAATGGCATAACACGATAGGCAAAGATACCATCTTCAGTAGCAAAGGCTGTCTTGTGTTGATCCTTTGGATCAATTGACACTTGATTGTAACCGGAGAATCCATCCAAGAAACTATATGCCTTTTTCCCTGCAACACGTTTCAAAATATGATCCGTGATTGGAAGTGGGTAATGATCATGCACAGTAGCTGCATTTACCTTCTTGAGGTTTACACATACTCGAAGTTTTTCATTTTTCTTGGGCACCACTATAATAGGGGAGACCCATTCAGTGTGTTCAATCTCATAGATAAATTTTACCTCTAAGAGCTTGTCTATTTCTTCTTTTATCTTTCGTGCAAAATTGTCATTGTAAGTATAAGGACGTTGCTTGGAAGGCTTTGCATTCTCTCGCAATGGAATTGTATGCTGACATATGCTTGGATCAACTCCTTTGAGGCCTTTATAACTCCAGGCAAAAACATCGCGATACTCCTTTATTGTTTGAATTAATAACTTCTCCTCATCTAAGGACAAGTCTGTGGCAATCCACACATAGTGAGGCTCTTCTCCTGGCTCAGTGATATCAATTTTTTTTGCATCTTCTGGACCATCATATGAAATCCCTGGCATGCTTGGCTTTTGTCGCATGGGCTGTTGAAGAACAATCTTACGATCTTGAAGAGTGTACTGTGTGTGAAGTTGGGGGGAACATTGAGACCTTGTTCTTGTCCACTTGAGTCATCACTAATTGAAGACCATGCGGTTTTGAGCTCTCTTTTGCAATCTTGCATCAGAGTTTTTCGTTCAACCTTTATCTTTGCACTTCCAACACTCTCTTTTGAATCTATTTGAGACTTGAGTTTTTATTTTGGTCTCTTTGTTTTTTTGTGATTTTTGCTAATAGTTTTTAGCTTTTCTCCTGGTTGGAATCCATCTGATCATTTTACTTGGTCTTTGATACTATCTTGCGCTTGGACATAGTATATCTATATCCATTCTTTCCTGAGAAGTGAGGTGGTGATCAAGAGTGTTCATTCTTAAACGCCTCGTTTTCTTTTTTTATTCTCTCACATCATTCCCTCTCATCTTGTTTACGGATTCTCTTATGGCTCTTACAGCATTTACGTTTGGGTCGGCTTCGAGGGATCTCTATTTGAACCTCCCTTCCTCTCAAGAGTAGGCGTGCCTTTCCTAACTCTTCCTCGGGGATTATCACATCATCATCAAAATCAAAGTCCCATCCATCTTCCTTATCAGCATCATTAGCAGATTCGAGTGTTAAATCCTCCACTGAGACTTCCTCTATATGCAGTGCTGTGGATGCATCCCCATAGTACAAATCATCTAGAAGGTCACGTGGTTGTACCATTTATATAGGAATAATGTCATATCCATCTGACTCACAAAATTGAATTGGCTTAGGTAAAGCACATGTCGATAATGTTGCAAGGACATGACTCCATTCTAGGGGATCAATTAAGTGCTCAGGGAAGGGTTGTGGAATGTATGCCTCATCTGATACACTTCGATTACCCTTAAGTCTCTTAGTGTTGAAATCCTTACATGAGGCTCCACACATCCACAGATCTTCTCGCCCATCTGACAATGTAACTCTTGAGCCCTCAGATGAAGTAGAATCAAACTCATCTATTGGAGACCGCGTTACATCACGATATGAGTGATTCTTTAGGTTGACCCTTGTGATGACAGAATCATGTCGGAGGTACAAATAATTGTATCCCCAATCTTGAATCATTTGAAATTGTTGCATGAATGGTCTACCCAATATCACTTCATAGTTTGGATGCTTTCCAAAATCCACTACTACAAATGTGTGCTCATATTCAATCCCATATGTGGTAACCAATATGTTCTCTAGCAGCCCAATGGGATGTTCTAAGCTTCCATCTACTAGCTGCAAGTGCATCCTTGTACTCCTAATAGCTGGTTTGCCCCACTTTTCCTAAACGGACCTTGTCACACAATGCCCACTCCTACACCACTATCAAGTATTGCAGTTGAAGCTATTTTTTGCACTTCTAATGGGAGGGTAGCATTTCCCTGATTGTCCTAACAAAATTTTCCTACTTTGTTGATAGGAATTGGCATAACATGCTTTGTCTCAGGGCATATAGTACGTTGATGGTGAACCTTTTGTAGCAATACCTGCTCTGACAAACATGTGGCAATATCATTCCACACACAACTCTAGTCGAAGCTTTATCAAATCAAGCAAAGGTAAGGTACAAGCCACTGGTGTTGACAAAATAGCTTGCACGATACCCATATCCATCTCCTTTGTCAACCTTCTATGCATGGAGGGTATCCTCAAGGACTGAGAACAATTCTCATATTCTCCCAAATAAGATGGTAAGGTTTTCATTGTATGCTTACTTCTAGGAGAAACAATTGTTTGAACTTCCTCCTGGATGCTTGGGCGTCTAAAGTTGTTTTCTGTGCCCCTGGAAAAATCCACTTCAGAGAATGGAGGTGAAATAATAGAGGACATATTCTCATTAACTTTCTCATGAACTGCTACCCACATCTCAGTTGCCATGTCCTCGTTAGCATCAATAACTTCATCATTGCATGGGAAGGCAAGACTAGGTGGTGGTAGAATGCCTTCTTTCAATGGGGTGTCAATTGGTGTAGACTTCTCGCTATGAGCTTGTGAGATCAGCTCACTTTTCATTTCCCAACTTGATGACACTTCTGGTATGGTTTCCAATGTTGGCTTAAGAGAGGTGGGGCCCTGAGGGATAGGTGGAGGTGGGCCCTCAAGTATTGATTAAGCTTCCCTAATGAGTTGCTGACGTACAGCTAGATTGATCTTCTCCTCACGAGGATTTGGGTATTCTTGAAGCTTCTTGGGTAGCTCAGATAAAGCTGCAATGCGACTTCTATGAGCATTAATGATGGCATCTAGAGTCTCATTCACCTTATCCACAAAAACAGAACCCCTTGAACTATCCTCGATTGTAATAGCCTCATCTTCTTTAGCACTAGGCGTACGTTGAGGTTGATGCTCCTCATGCACTTCTTGGGATGTAAAAGCTTGATCCTTCATGTTTTGTTTAGACTTCTTGAGAACTACTGGATGCACTCTTAGTTTGTTTGTTGCGGTTCTTTTTCCTCCTAGTGGTCCTTTTTCTATTGGAATGTAGGGTCTTGTCCACTAGATTTGCCTTTGCATCCCTAGTTTGAGGTGTCTCATCAGTCTGCATTTCGGCATTTCGTGTCTGTGATCTAGTCATGACTCTAAGTGGCACGACATCCTCATTCTCTGATGAAGGTGGAGATGGAATTGCCTCTACAAAGTTGAGTGAGACCTTTGGTTGAGAGGTGCCTTCCTCATGTGGTTTCAGCAACACACAATCCTTTCGAAAGTTTTCTGCACAACACCCTAGATAATGTCTTTCAATTGGTGGTGGAAACTGTGGTACTGTTGTACTGGATCGAGCTGCTTGCCTTTGGCGATGTGAACAATCACGAGCCTAATGGGCTTCTCCGCACTCATAATAGGGGCCCATTAGTTTGGCTTCTACTTTCCTTTGCTGCCATTGACCTGAGGGGCATGGAGTCCTAGGTTGGTAGCCACTTAGCAACATCAAAGAATTTTGTTCCCCCGGTTGAGGCTCCAGTGCTTGGCTTGGATATGCGGAACTTTCAAAGAGATTTTCCTTGAATGAATATGATGCATATTCCTCCTCCACATAGCTTGAGTTTACCAAGTCTCTACACATATTTGAATTGTCGTAGTCAACAAACCTCACAGGAGCAGTCCCAAGAGCAGGAGGTTGAGCTCCAAGTACAGGTCATGCTTGCTCTTGTGCCATCGGTGGCTTACGTTCAAAATTAGTATACTGTTGATGCATTTGTGGAGCCACTGCACCCCTTTGCTACTCACGCTCTTGTCTCATTCTTGCAATGCGAGTACATTCCTGTGTGGTGTGGATATAATTCCAAGCACAGGCCTGGCACCACTTCTTTGTGGGTTGGTTTGTGACTAGAGGAGAAAAGGTATTACGTTCTTCGGTTTTATGGTTACCGCCACATGCTCCACAAAGATGAGGACCTATAGGTAGTACACTCCTCATTCGCTGCTGCTGTTGTTGTGGCTACATCGGTGGGCGATAGGTTTGTCCCAATCTCCTTATTTATTAGTACTAGGTTAGCTATCTGGTCTTGATTTACTAGTACGCTAGACCCTGAACTTTGGTCATCACCTCACTGATCTCTAGGTTGCACCTCAGGTGCAGTACCATCTTGGAATTTGAAGTTATTTGTGAAATCCATAGCATCATGGCAACACTCATTGAAATTTGAATGCTTCTTTGCATAGAGATGTGTGTGCAGTGTTGAATTTTTGAGTCCTTTTAAGAAGAGAGAAATTAATCGACTCTGGGTGGGCTTCTCATCTTCTGGGCAATGATTAATGTACTACTTCATCCTATTTACATAGTCTCTAACACTCTCAGTCTCCCCTTGCTTGAAAGAGTAGATGTTTGCTACTGTGTCATGCTGAATCCCCATCAAGGAAAAAGCAGCAATGAATCTCTCTTCCAAAACTCATAAAGAAGATTTGTTTGAAGCCTCTAGTGCCTGAAACCAAGCAAGGGACTTTCCCTCAAGAGTGAGCCCAAATCCTTCAATTTGCGTATGCTTGTCAGTCACTTGCTCATCAGCAGCTCAAACTGCTTGCCTAAATGCTGCTACATGGTCATATGGATCTCCCGACCCTTCATACTTCTTTACCAGTTTCTCAAGAGTTAATGGCCTTACTCGTCTTGAATACTCATCATCAGGCCTACGGCCTCTCACTCTCAGTGGTTCCTCTCTTTGGTAAGATGGTCCATATGCATCCCAAATTGGTGTGGGTCCCCTATTACCTGTCTCACCAACCCTCTCCAAAGATCTTGTTACCCGCATTTCAGGAGGTGCATTTATGGGAGACCGAGTTTGCTCCCCTACCCTCCGATTGTCATAGTGAGAGAAACGTTGTTGTGGTGTGATCTGTGGTCGCACTTTTGGTGTAGGATAATATCTTGGTGCTAGAGTTAGACTACTTGCAGTGGTCCACTTTGATGTTGAGGGTCCCTCTCTAGTGAACTCTCGTAGGGGAGGAGCAACAGTTTCTCCAAGAAAGGCTGTCTCTCCTGGTTTAGCTGTATTAGTTGAGAACACTTCCATGAATAATGGTTGTCCTCTCCACGTGAGCTCACGAATCTCCTTCCAATCTAAGGTTCGGTATTCATTGGCCCATTTATCAATGATTCGGTTCTTGTATCCCCTGCAAGCTTCTCGACTACCACCACAAGTGCTAGAGAAAGATCTAGCTCTGGCAATCTAGTTGTGGCAGTGGGTCATCCTGAAAGACCTTTGTCACTGGAATTTGTCGTACAAACTCCCATTGGTTCTCAGCCCCCTAATCCATTTTGCTCTTGCCTTTCCTGTCCCTTTCCAAATTTAGATCTACAAAAAGTAAATCATCTATGGATGGCTTTGAGGACTGGGCATACTTAGAACTCTCATTTAGAACCCACATTGGCCTAAAACGATTTACATTGCACTTCGGCACAAAAAAATGGAAAAATTATGTGCGTCTTTATGTTCCCATGGCTACAATCCCGCTCTCTCGCATTAATTGCTTTTGGCCTCCTTCCATAATCCGTGTTCCCGTGGAACAAGGCCGCGTTGGTGCGCTCTTTCTAGGCTTTTTGTATCTTTGTGAAGATGTAGAAGCAGGCTAGGGTAAACAAAAGAAACCAACATATGAGCAAAGTCGACCTACCATGGCATTGAAAACTTCTCGAGGCACATAGCAACGTTGCTATCCATCTATCTTCTTTTCCTCCCACAACTTCCTCAAACAGCCTCAAACTTGCTTCCACAAACCCTAGTCAAGCAAAATAATATGTTTAAAATTAAAAAATGTAGTTTTTACGTTCTAAACATTTTTAACTTCTAAAGATCTCTTCTAGTGAACATGTGTGATGCCTAAATATTTCTAGGTGTTCTCCCTTATGCATGTTCACATGTACGAGTGCACACAAGAGCACACAAAAACACACACATGCAAATAAAAGAAGCTAGACTAAGTTGAGAACATGTGAAGATGTTTGACCTTTACAGAAAATTATATACATGGCATTATAAGTCTGAAAATCAAGGTACCTTCGGTAGAAAAGAGAAAGAGAAAATGTTCCTTATTAATTTACCATTTATAATGTTTATGATTTAATTTGCTTTTAATGAATTGGTCTTTCTACTCATAAAATATTTACCTTGTTTCACATCCCAAAAAAGATTACTATAAAAGGATTTTTTTAACATTAGTGCTTAAGTCAAAGTTAAACACCATATTTAAAGAGCTAGGTGAGCTTCATGGTTGTAAAATCTATGTACCCTTGAAATGATATTTTCATGCTATGAGTTAAAATTGTTTATTATTTGTGGAACTTCAACTTTCATTAAAATACAAGTCTATTCATATATAAATATATGAGAGTGTGTTGTTTAGGAGAGAACAAAACAAAATCAAGGAGGTTATGATTACTAATATGCTGGGATCATCCCAATGATTGCTTATTGGGCACATATCATGTTTATGGCAAAACATTACCCTTTTAGTTCTCCTTTTTTTCTCATGGGGTTTACCTTGATGAGACCATTAGAATGGATTGAGTGGCATTTTAGTTTGTATTCCCATGGAGCAAGAAGTTGGACACAACAATGAAAGAAGAAATTTATGACCTACACTTTTGGACAAATTCAAATACATTTTTAAAGTTATAAGTTTTAAAAATTTAGAAGGTTAAAACTTCAATTCAAGGGGAGAGGGGGGATGTTTAATATATGCTTGGACACTGTTAAAACCCTAAGAACTCTCTGGATAATCAACATGCATCAACGTGCATAAACCAGGCATAAACTCATCCACCCAACAACCCCCGAGCCCAAGGGATACACACATGAATTAAAATGAAGTACCTTATACCTTAACCTTGATGTCCCATACCACCAAGAGGTATGACTCCAATCCAATAGTACTCAGCGCTCTAGTATGAAATCGAAAGAATGTAGGTACAATCCTCTACACAAGAGAACATCCCGTGAGTGTGCCCCATGTCCCTATTATATAGAAGGGCCCTTAAGTGACTCTTGACTCTCCATTTCCCATGTCAGACCCGTGGATACCTGACCTAGCCTCAACCCTTAGGTTAGTCCTAACCCATGCTCCACTAGAGATTACTCCCATGCTCACAAGCCTAATGTGCATTAGCCTTCTAGTATATGCACATAACATACTTCCCCTCTCTCAAAACATTGCACTCTTGCCAATGAAAGGAAAGAAATCTGCGCTGTGAACATTCTCAACCGACTCCCAAGTTGAATTCTCTATTTCCCTATCTTTCCACTTAATTTTAACCTCAGGGATTAGTCAACTACGTAGTTTCCTTTCCCTAAATTCAAGTACCACTACAAGGGATCGGGCTCATACCCGCGCTCCTAGCCGCTAAAAATGACTTGTGAAAAAAAGTAGCGGGCCCGTGTATCAGCGCGTGTATCATCGTGGCCACAGACATGCGTGGAAAAGCGCGTGTATAGGACTACCCAGATGCGCTCATACACGGGTATATACACGCATTCTGTTCAGTTCAAATATTTAGACGCGTTGATACATGCGTCTATACACGCGTTTTGTTAATTTAGATGCGCTTATGCACGCGTATTTCTCAGTTTTGACGCGTTTATACACGCGTGTTTTACAGATTATCCGCGTATATACACGCGATTTTTAGCAGTTCTGACGCGTTTATACACGCAAACAGAGAGCAAAAAAAAAAATCCAGAGAGTGCTATTTGGTGCCTGAATACTGTTCCAGCATTCCAGCACCCAATAACACTCTCTGGATTTTTTTTTGTGCATTAGACCATCCACGAAGAACATATACACGAGGGAGATTAAGACAAGAACGACATGAATGCATACATTGTCAATACACGATTCAAGACAGACATGAATGTAATACTATCGATTCACGATTCAATATTACTATCAAAATTTCACACATATATACAAGGGAGTCCATATCTCGAAGTAGCCCATGGCTTCAGTTTACAAAAAAATATATACAACCACATCCTCAATATGGAATGTGATACTATAAGTCTGAGTACTACTTAGACCCAGATGATGACTCGGTGCTCCCTCCATGCTTAGATGAGCTCACATCGGTCGGAATGTCCGATGAGTAGTGCTCACGTCCACCCTTTGTAGTGGCGGCGGGTGGATCATCAGCAGCTTGTGCCTGTTCAAGTAATATATAGTATATAAGTATATATATGTAATTCAATAAACCAAAATCATTCGTTTAGAATTTTCAAGTACCTGTCGACCGTATGGTCTCATGGCCATCTCAAACTGCACGTCCGTAATATGTCCCTCGGCTCTGAAGATGGCCCACGTGTCACGTCTGCTATGTCGACGAGCATACGTAGTATCGTGGGTTGTGGGCTTCCTCCCCGTAACCCGTCGCGCTGTATCATAATCAACACAATTTGTAAGATTAAAACAATCATAGAATCAATGAATTAAGTAAACAATCAAATAAAGTGGCAAGATACTTACGAACTCTGCCTCCCATGACTCGACACTGCCAAATCCGAAATGCGAAGATCCAATGGTCTCCATCTGGATCCGTCGTGCCTCCACATGCTGCCTGCTCTTCACGCCACCCTCTGCTCGTTTCTTTGCCTCCTTCCACTCGCGTTTGTGCGCAGTGGGGCAGGTTTCTCGGCAGGATAGCCACCCGCAACTACATTTAGCCGGTCATCGTACGCGAGTTTTTTAAGGTGAGATCTTTTATTACTTAAGATCTCCCTTATTCGCGTCCTTCCCCATACATCTGAGAATGTAGCATGTGGGGGATTGGGGTACCGACTATGTACAGCCTCTATCACCTCCCCAACTAATCGGCTATTTTGATCTTTAAATTTAATAAAACAATTTCTATACGAGTTTGATACTACCCCACGCATGTACTCCATTAAAGTATGAGAGTCATTAGGAACTCTTAAATAAACCAACGCTCTTGGTTCAAAAGACCGAGGTGAGAATCCTCTATCAGCATAAAATCGTGCCCTATCCTGAGCACTCCTGATAGTATCCCGAGCTTCGATCAGCATTTCCTACATATCACGCAAGAAATCCCTTGATCCATCAAGCTCAATGTTCTTAAGACCGACATCAATAGGTGCCCTGGGTAGATACCCAAACATAAGCATAAACGGACTAAAACCAGTAGCCGTATGTTTAGAATTGTTATAGATAACAGGTACAATCAACTTTGAATAATCCTTAACAGATTTTCAAAGAAATATCACAAAACCTAAGAAAGATCTTAACTATTAGACTGTACAAGGAACCTGCCATTCAAAAACCTTTTGGATCCGATCCAAATCTATACTCAAGTTATCCCAAGAGATCTTATGACCTAAGTATAATAATTCCTTTTTAAAGAAATCACACTACGATAATTTACAATATAATTTTTCCTTCCTGAGCCTTCCTAGAACCTCTTTAAGATGACTCTCATGCTCATCCAAAGTTTTGTTGTATATCAAAATATCATCTAAAAAAACTACCACACATTTTCCTAATAGATCTTGAAATATATCATTCATCATTTGTTGGAAATTTGTTGGTGCATAAGTGCGACCAAAGGGTAACACTAAAAATTCATAAAATACCATATCTTATCCTAAACGCAGTTTTAGGCACATCTTCCTTTGCTATACGGATTTGATGATAACCGGTTTGTAAAGTCCAGTTTTGTAAAATACTTAGCTCCATGCAACCTATAAATAAGATCATCTGATCTAGGCAATGGGTATCTATTTTTTATTATAATCTTGTTCAAATTTTTGTTAATCAATACACATCCTCCAGGTACCTTGATCCTTTTTCTTAAAACCAGGAGAACTGGTGCATCCCAAGGAGACTTACTTGGTCTAATTTGACCCATCCTCAAATATTGATCTAGTTGTTTGGCTACCTCATCCTCCTCAGATTGGCTAAGTCAATATAGGGAGGAATACTAACAGGTTCTGCCCCTGGTACTAGCTCTACTTTATGGTCCACCTCTCGTTTACGAGGTAACCCATGAGGCAACTCATCAGGAAATACATCTTGAAATTCACTTTTAATGGAATTTAACACTTTACTTTTCCAAACATCTAAAGAAACAATGTTTACATCAAAATGAACACATGAAGACACTGGCCAACCAGAAAAGTTCATAGTTAAAAATATCATTCATTAATTCCAACTCATTGATAATAGTTTCCTTGGGTACAAGAATGTTTCCTTTAAGAGTTACAAGGCTTCCATTGTGATGGAAGGACATTAAATGTTTGACCCAATCAATAGAAAAATTCTTATTTTTGCTATGAAACCATTACATTCTCGTGACATGGAAATCAAGCCTATCAGAGTACAATTGGATGTCTAACACTGGTTTTGACATATTCTTGTCCGAAAATTGGACTTGCCCTCCAGCCATCCTGACCTTGTACATGTGATCATTCTACATGATTTCTAGCTTTATTCTCTGTACCACAATATTGTCAATAAAATTGTGAGTACTACCAGGATCAAACAAACTTGATGTCCTTTTACTGATCCATAAACACAAAATAACTCGTTTGGACCATAAACGTCTTTACTGAAAGTACAATCTGAACATTGGGTTCCTTCCAAGATGCATAATATTGACTCTAGAGAATTTACCTTGAAGTTCTGTAATGTGTATAGATTTCTTTGGTATATATAAACTTTTTCGGTGCTACTTTTTTTTGACCAGGTGCCGAAGTTATTGGTACCTCCATTCAAAGGACAAAATTTCTTTGTATGCCCTTTCTCTTTGCATTGAAAGCATGTTAGATTTTCCTTCATCAAAAACTTTTATTTTCTGCTGGCGTTGTCACCATTTTTAAGTTTTGGTGTGAAAATAAAATTTCTTTTCTGTCCACTGTTTGAATAAGTGAACGCGGATTTCTTTTCACTTAACGACGCTGTTTTTGATAAATTTGTGCCAACCATTGTCTTGTGAAAAAAGTGAGCAGTCTGAATAGCATCCTCAATCATTTTAACTTTGCACTTCTTCACCTCGTATTGATAATCGAGATAAAGCATTTATGAAAATACCACAGAAGGTATGATCATAATACTTGGCTTTGATAACCAACTGTCTAAACTTTTGCACATAGTGTTATATACACATTATGTGTAATATGTTATATGCACATTATGTGTGCATATACTAGGAGGCAAACCCACATTAGGCTTGTGAGCATGGGAGCTTGGGAACAAGCTCTAGTGGAGCATGGGTTACGACTAACCTTAAGGGTTAAGGTTAGGGTCAGGCATCCAAGGGTCACACATGGAAAATGGAGAGTCAAGAGTCACTTGAGGGCCCTCTTATATAATAGGGGCATGCGGCACACTCAAGGGGAGGCCTCGATGCTTAGGCTATGGTCTCTTGATGTTATCTTGAGGCTAGGTTATGTTATGTTCTCTTGTGTAGAGGATCATAACTACTCACCTTCCATTTCACACTATAGCTAAATGCTACTCGATTGGAGTTATACCTCTTGATGGTATGGGACATCAAGGTAAAGGTATGATGTATTTCATTATAGTTCATGTGTGCATCCCTTGGGCTCGAGGGTGATCGGGTGGATGAGTTTATGCCTGACTCATACATGTTTATGCATAACAATTATCTAGAGAGATATTAGGGTTTTAATAGTGGTATCAGAGAAATCTCTAGTTAATTGTTGTTGATTTTTCTTTCTTATTGTAAATTTTGATAAATTTTGAAGTAAATTTTAATATTTACTAAATATATTAAAATATTATTTTATTAATTTGTATTAATAATTTGCACATGGATGGCGATTGGAACATCTCTTACTACTATTCAATGAACGAATTGACATTGCGAGGAAATTTCGTGAGTTTAATGCTATTTTTATCTATTTTTTGTGGTTTAAAATAAGCATTAATAAAAATTTTTACAAAAATACCACATATTTTATTGTGGTGCCTCCAATTGAGACATCCTCCACCTCTACCTCTTCATCAGAGTCTTGCTCACCACAAAGGTATATGAAGGTGGGGCAACCCAAGAGAGGAAATAAAGGCCAATCTTCCCCCTCTAAAGTACAAGCATGTCCTCCTTGGTGATCTGCTTTTATTAGTGACCATCAAGGAGCACAATATCTTGGAATTTTTGCAACCTCCTAAGGAAATTCGTGTCATTCTTGCTGATATATCATAGGAGATCATATGGCACCTGATTACCGTCCTCCTGTGGTAGTGTGACATGAAAAATTGATATCTTTCATTTTCAATTTTGTACATATTTTGATGGTTTCTCAATGGTAATAAGGTGGAAGCTTGTCCAAGAAGATTGCGGTGGCTTGACGGCTACCCTGATAACAGCATTCTATCTTCAAATATAATGGTTTTACTTGATTTAGTGTGCACACATTGTAAATGCCACAAGTATGCTTGATAAATACTTTGGTATGGTAGATAGGCCAGTGATGTGGAAAATAAAAGTGGGCTTTCATGCTCACATGGATTTTAATTGTATTATTAATATAGTATTCACCATAAGGCTACAAGTTGGGGAGTGTGGAAGGTATGTGGAGGAGTGTGTGTAGATGCATAATTGGGAAAGATTCTACTAGAATGCCTACATGGAAAAGAGGAAAATTTTGCCATGTGTAAGTGGGATCTCCACCTACATGCCACTTAGACTTGGCTATTATCTTATCGCACTTTCAAAGTAAAAAAGTCTTCAATTTAATATTCAATAGAAGACTTAGCCTAAGAGGACAATTGATGGTGACATCTACCCTTATGTCCCTGAAGGGTTAAAGATTTTTATGTTGTAATTTGTAACAATGGAAGAGAGGGTGATTCTCCACCAATAAATTGAGCCCTCCTCTCCCTTTCAAATCAATGAATGAAGCCTTCTCAATTGAGCATTTTGTGACATTGCCATTCTCTTATCTTTAAACACTCTCTTTACATGTGAATGTCTCATTTAGCATTAACCCCTCATGCTTAACTCAATTTTGGACCTCTTTGATGATTCATGATAAGTGGGATAACGAGTTATTATCTTGGTGGGCCTGTGACTTCTCAAGGTAGCCCTTGCCTTATTGCCGCCCTTTTTTGGAGGTACTAATGGTTTTAGCGGTAATGAGTATGTGGAAAGACTTTGGGGACCATAGGTAAATCTTTACGATTGTCCACTGAGCAATGTTAACCCTTACCCTCTAGCTTGAATCATGAAGGAGATGAAAGGCAAGAGGCTATGTGAAAATTGAGGTTTCATGCAAAGAGAGGGAAGTGCAGTTTTTGTGGTCTAATACCCAAATTTCAACTGGTAATTACTCATCACTCAGGTATTGGTTTCTAAAATTGATCATATGGCTAGGAATCTCTTCATATGATCTTTCCACTCATGTAGCTAATTTCTTAATCCTTTTCTTCATTGATGATCAGAATTTCTCCCAAAGTTGCTAACTTTTAGGTGAATTTTGGCAGTTTTATAGTCTTGTAGTAAAATGCTCATAACTTCTCACTCGGTTGCCTATTTTCAAAAGTTTTTATATAGGCGCGAAGCTCTCTTCAAGATCTACATACTTATGTGATCCTCTTTTATACAATCAATATGGATTTAAAACTGTAATTCTCTGTGTATCTCTGTTTTTATAGACTTGTGGTCACTATTTCTTCTTAATAATAATTAATTCCTCTTAATCTCTTATCAAAAAGCAAATCTTCACTTAATAATGATTAATTACTCTTAATATCTTATTAATAATGATTAAATCCTCTTAATCTCTTATCAAAAAGCAAATCCCATGTATCTTATCCTCTTGTAAGTGATTGCTATATTCTTTTACTTTAAGATTTTTTGTCCAAATCGCCCAATTCGAACGGATGAACCTTACCAACATTCCCCATATGTTTCCGTTCACATAATCCTGAGTCGGAAGATTTTCTTCCAACAAAGAATTGCCCTCTTGTTTGGAGCTATAAGACTGGCAGAAATTCTTGCTTCTCCTGAGCCTTTCATCTTTCCTTCCATGAATTATGATCTCACCTTTGATGTGTTTATCTTTATCTTAACCTAGGGAGAGAAAGGGAGGTGAGGAGGCTGTGAGGTTTCATACAACTATGTTTTGATTCTAAGAAGTGATCAAAGTCAAAACCCTAACTTTGTGTCACATCTTTTTGGTGGAAACACGGGCAGGTTTTACTTAGAATTATTCTATTTTAACCTCAAGATCTCGCATGATTAAAAAAAAGTTATTTTGAAATAAGTAAATTTTCCTTATTGCTACTCATTTTTTGGTGCAAGATGTTCAACATTCTAGTGTTCCATGGATCAGAAAGAGAATACCCGAGGAGTTATCTCCGAGAGTTTAACCGAGTATGCCACTTGACGGGTTGGTCTATGAAGGAGGGGGCAGAAATACTTTCAGATTTCTTGGAGGGTGTGGCCTTAGCTTGGCAGCATGAAGCTTTGTCAGAGGAGTCCAAGAATGATTGGGAAAGATTGACCAAAGCAATGAAGGAGAGATTTGGGATAATGGAGTCACCAAATGCTTTACTATTGCAATTGGATCAGATTTTCCAAAAGAAAGGAGAGTCAATTTCTGCCTTTTCAGTGAGGTATGAAACCTTGTTCATCAAATACCAACAAGCTGCTTTACATGTTGTTGCTTCTTCTTTTTCACCTTCTATGGGAGATTCAAAGAGTTCTTTAGCAATGGAGCACCTTAAGATGAGCAAGTTTATCATGGCTTTGGATCCCCGCTTGCATGGAAAAGTTCTTAGCAAAGATCCCACTAATTTTAAAGAGGCTCTTCGTATTACTTTGAAGAAGGAGGCCACTCTTCATATTGAGTCCACATTCCAATCTTCTCTGAGTGTGCCGACCCCACCACGAGTAGAGATAGCCTCAACATCTCAGGTACAAGCTCCATCCTTGGATCATAACATTGCACAACTTATGGAAAACTTCCACGAGTTGAGGATAAACCTAGGGATAGAAGTAGTATCACATGCTATGAATGTCAAGAGAAGGGGCACTATCGCACTGAGTGTCCAAAATTGAGGAAAAGAGAGGATAAAAGTTTAGCACTTTTAGAGGAAACATGCTCAAAAGAAGAAGAGGAAACATTGATGCCATTAATGGCAAAAAGGGGTCGTAAAACTAGGAGGCCAAGAAGAAGAAGAACAAGAAGATAAATCTGAAGAAGATGAGAAAAATATGAAGAAGAAGAAGTCATCTAGGAGAAAAATTGGACAATCTGACTTTCCTCTTGGACAAGGATCTCTTGGTTATGACATCTTAACAGATCTTAGAGAGAAAACGGCAGCTTTTGGCACCCTCTCCAAAGCTCAGAAAGGAATGGGGTACGCTAGTTAGCACAAGGGAATCTAAGGAAAAGAAGAAGATGGATAATGGGACTCCTATGGCTCGAAAGGTGGATATTGATATAGGAGATGATGTGCCTGTGTGATTGATGTCATCATTGAGGGACAAACAATTTCTAATGCATTCATTGATGGAGGTGCGTCAATCAATGTCATGAGTGAAAAAATAATGAAAGATTCTGATTTAAAGTTGTCTTCTACTAACTCTCCCTATTGCATCAAACTTGCTGATAATACTAGGGTGAAAATCTTAGGAATTGTTAGGAATTTTGTAAGACTCCTCCCTCCATCTTTTGAGGTGTGTAGGTGTAAGGACCTCCCCTTCTGATCTTATAATTATTCCCCTTTCTGAAATAAAAGAAAGATCCTATTTTACCCTGTTTTGGCCTAGAGAGAGAAAATGTCTAGAGAGAGATAATTCAAAATTGAGATATTTTTGGATATAAAAATCCTCCTAGTGTCTAAAATGGTTTTCCCTGAAATAGATATTCAAAAAAAAATTTCCAATGTGCAATTGGAATAAATTGAAATCAGGTAAAAAGGACCTTAGCCTAAGGGTCCAGATTTTCTGAAATTTTTGAATTAAGGTTTCTATGGACCTATTAGATTAATCCAAATGTAGGGAGGAGATAAATGGAAGAATAAAAGAAAATCTCCCAAAAATGAGTAAATGCTCACATACGATGAAGAGTTGACTAAGGACAAGGTTATTAGTTAAAAAAGAAGAGATATTTAGAAGAAATGATGCATTTTTGACACCTCAGTGTGGGAAATTTCCCTCATGAAGGAGGCACCTATTTCACATGTGTGGTTGAGTTTAAACTCACAAATAATGAGATATTTTCATCTCTCCTCTCTCCTGCTTCAACTAGATCCAAAAAGTAAGCTAAACTGACCTAAAAATGGTCAAAAATTGACCAAACTGATCTGGAAAATTCTAGAATCAGTTTGCTTGGTTAGAGGCTCACTTTTTCCTATAAATGAAGCCTCCCTCTTTGTAAATGGTTAATAGTGTTTTATGCACTGTTGTTGTGCAAAAATTTGGTGCATTTTCAAGAAAGTGTGCATAAATTTAATGCAATTTTAAGAAAGTGTATAGAAATTTTAAAACACCAATTCTTTTGAAGAGGAAATGGTAAAAAATAAATGAATTATCAATGAATTCACTATTTTTGGCTCTAGGGAGGAGTAGAGTATTCTTGTTGCAGACAAGAGTAGATCCCTCAAACCATCAAGCTAAAGGAAAGCTCACAAAAATCCTAGTAAGTTAGAAATTCTACTTTTTCTTATTCTATTTTATGGTTTTCTAATTTTTACTTTCTTTAAAATGAAAATGGATGTTATGCCTTTTTGGAAAGGCTTTCCCCCTTCTCTTCATTATTGAATTCAGCCTTTCTTTATCCTAGATGTGCAATCAAATTGATTGAATTAAACTTTTCATATTGTTTACTCTTAATAAAGTGAAAATTCATTAGATTAGAATGATTTAAATCATCTTGGATAATTTCTAGTAAATTTTAGAGTGAAAAAAATTTAAAAAATGGTCAGCCATACAAAGGAGGTTATGGCAAAGTTTTCTTAAATTTGGTGAAATAAGTTTTATCTTTTTATTATTCAAAAAGAGTAATCCCCACCGCTTGTGTATTCTAAAAGTGTTATTTTTATTCTAGGCATATAAAAATGCATATTAGAAATATTTTTATTATAAAAGTGTTATTTTCATTAGAAATAATTTCTATGCATAGAAATATGCATATTTGGAATATCTTGATTATGAAAGTGTTACTTTCATCAAAATTGATTTTTTCGCATAAATATATGCAAAAAAGAATTTTTTTATTATAAAAGTTACTTTCATTAAAATTGATTTTTATGCATAAATAGATGCATAAAAGAATTTTTTAATTATAAAAGCGTTACTTACATCAAATTTTGATTTTATGCATAGAAAGATGCATAAAGAATTTATTTTTATTCCAAAAGAGTTATTCTCATCAATTTTGATTTTATGCATAGAAAGATGCATAAAGAAATTTATTTTTATTTCAAAAGAGTTTTTTGATTTTTTTTTTTCTAGAAAGATGCATAAAGAAATTTTTTTTATTTCAAAAGAGTTACTCTCATTAATTTTGATTTTATGCATAGAAAGATGCATAAAGAAAAAAAATTTATTTCAAAAGAGTTATTCTCATTAAAATTGAATTTATGCATAGAAAGATGCATAAAAGATTTATTTTTTATTTCAAAAGTGTTTTTCTCCTTAAAATTGAATTTATGCATAAATAGATGCATAAACGAATTTTTATAAAAGTGTCAAAAATAAGAATTCTCTTACATTCTAGATGTGATATGGATCAGGTAGATGAGAATGAATAGAGAATGGATGTGATGAGAATAGAACTGATGAGAATGAGAGGTAAATAGATGTGATTATATGTGATGCGAATCAGATAGATGGGAATGGATGGATGGATGCGATGAGAATAGGAGTGACGAGAATGTGAGGTAAATAGATGTGATGAGATGTAATGCGAATCAGATAGATGAGAATGAATAGAGAATGGATGTGATGAGATGTAATGCGAATCAGATAGATGAGATATAATGCGAATCAGATAGATGAGAATGAATAGAGAATGGATGTGATGAGAATAGAAGTGATGAGATGTAATGCGAATCTGATAGATGGGAATGAATGGATGGATGGATGTGATGAGAATAGAAGTGATGAGAATGAGAGGTAAATAGATGTGATGAGATGTAATGCGAATCAGATAGATGGGAATGAATGGATGGATGGATGTGATGAGAATAGATGTGATGAGATGTGATATGAATCAGATCGATGAGAATGAATAGAGAATGGATGTGATGAGAATAGAAGTGATGAGAATGAGAGGTAAATAGATGTGATGATATGTGATACGAATCAGATAGATGGGAATGAATGGATGGATGAATGCGATGAGAATAGGAGTGACGAGAATGTGAGGTAAATAGATGTGATGAGATGTAATGCGAATCAGATAGATGGGAATAAATGGATAGATGGATGTGATGAGAATAGAGGTGATGAGAATGAGAGGTAAATAGATGTGATGAGATGTGATGTGAATCAGATAAATGTGAATGAATAGATGAGATGTGATGTCATGTGAATCGGGATATAAATGAATGATATATGATGTCAATGAATGTGTTAGCATGTGAATCGGGATGTGAATGAATAATATAGGATGAGAATTAATGTGTTAGCATGTGATTTGGGATGTGAATGAATGACATAGGATGTGAATGAATGTGATAGCATGTGAATTGGGATGTGAATGAATGATAAGGGATGTGAATGGATATGATGTGATGTAAATTGGGATGTGAATGAATGATAAGGGACGTGAATGAATGTGTTAGCATGTGAATCGAGATGTGATGTGAAATGGATGTGATAAGATGCGATGTAAACTGGATAGATGTTAACGTATATGAAGTGATGAGATGTATGGGTAGATGCAAGTGGATGAGATCTGATGAGGATAAATGAGGAAATAAGTGATGAGATAGAAAAAGATGTGATAAGATGAGAATGGGAATACTTATGAAATGAATGTGGATTGATGTGAATGGATGTATGGATGATGTGGATTGATGTGTGGATAATGTGGACTGATGTGGATGGATGTATGGATGATGTGGATTTACATGTGGATTGATGTGGATCGATGTATGGAAGACGTGGATGGATGTGTGGATAATGTGGATTGATATGGATGGATGTATGAATGATGTTGATTGATGTGGATGATGTGGATGGATGTATGGATGATGTGGATTGATGTGTGGATGATGCGATTGGATGTGATTTGATGTGGGAATGATGTGATGTGATAGGGATCGATGAAGAAAAAAAATTTGTGGGAAGATGAGAAAAGATGGGGATGAATGTGAAAGGATGTGGAGTGATGAGAAAAGATCGAAATATTGTTGGAACTATATTTGTATGTGAAATATGTTTTTAAATGACTGTTTTATGTAAAGAATGCTAGAGAAGCATTTTGATCGTCTTGTGAATGAGGTCGTGAAGACCTATCTATTAAAGTTGCAACTACTGATGGAGAGTCAACGGAGGACGTCTCACGTAGCAAGGTCAGCGGAGGTCTTGACCAGCCTCGGTTTGATTTAAATGGTGAGCTTCCGATACAGTGGAAGAGGGACCAAGGAAGCGGCCTATGAGTGAAGCGCTAGGTGACCTGCGAAGGATCCTAGAGGGTGCTGACCATATGGTTCTCGGACTCGGTGTCACTGAAGATACCCACATGTATGTTGGGGAAGATATTGGAACAAGGAGTAAGAGTTGTTTTCTGAATTCGGGCATGGATCTGGTTGATTGACCTTGCTGGTCCTCAACGGATGAGTCCATGGCTCTTTTATATGGAACTGTTGGTTGATCTTGCTGATCTTCAACGGAGACTCCATTTTTGTTAAAATGAATACTTGCCGGTTACTATGAGCTAGGAACTATCGAAAAGGCCCCTGAGTGGACAGGGGG
Organism: Cibotium barometz; assembly: GCF_041138505.1. Lineage (NCBI taxonomy): Eukaryota > Viridiplantae > Streptophyta > Polypodiopsida > Cyatheales > Cibotiaceae > Cibotium > Cibotium barometz. Next base: position 13,056,164 of record NC_141058.1, read on the forward strand.
TGAGCGTTCTGGTTGCCAATGATGCCATAGGTACACCGATGAAGGAATGTTTGGAAATAAGGATTCAACATTAAAGGATTATGATTAGCACTATGGTTTTATTAAATGATTATTTTAAAGACTATTTAATATGTGAAAAAGGTAATTTCATATTGGGTGTGTAAGTGGTGTGACTAGTTTTAAGTTTCCATGAATATCTGGCTAGGGGGCTTGGGAACTCTTTTCCCTAGTAACCGGGACAACCTAACCAAATTCTTAATTGGATCCCATCACTACAATGGTTGGGTGGTTGGCTAACCCATGGGACTGAGGCTGGATTGATGGATCCCTAAATTGATACTCAATTCTGTTCTGGTTCGATAGATGAAGAATATTCCAGACAAAATTTATTCCATGGAAAAGAATCGGCTGTGTCTTTCAATGAGAAAAAAAGTGTTGGTCTCTATGATCCAAGTGCAACCTTTTCCCTGATCTGACTATGGGACTTACGAGTTTGGTCAGATCAGTTCAGTTAGTTAAGGCTTTTGACTGCGTTAGAGAAAAGTTATCTTGGAGGAATCACCCGTGCTTTCCAGGCAAGGGAAGTTTTTTCGGATTCGGTTTTGGAAGAACCGATGGATTAGTCTCTTCTCTGGATAACCGTGGGTGAGGCTGCGAGTGTGGGACCCTGCCCTGTGCAAGAAGTGCTACTTCCGCTGCTAGCACCCTTGAATTCGTTGCATGGTGGGGACAGGGACCTCACAAATTTGGGAGTGGATGTATGTGGTATTTTTGTGCCTACAACTTTCCAGGTCATTCCTACAAAGCCTGATACTAGGGCTTACCCATTGATATTGGGTAGGCCTGTTGAGATATCGAGCTCGTCTAGTGAGGCGGTGGACACTAATGACCCGCCTGGGGGATAGGCCCCACACTTTCACCACTGGCATGGTTGGTGAGATCATGGGAGATATGCGGCCAGTGGGATGATAGGCTGTGTGACAGCTATTCTAGAGACTGGCATAGTTATAGCGCCAGCTCATTTAGTCGGGTTCACACTATAGAGAACCCATGTATGTATTGGTTAAGTACCTTTCATATTGTGTGTACTCTTATTCTTGTATATGGTGTGTTGAGTGTTGAGTAGAGAAGAAGAAGATTTTCAGCCTCTCACCTTGTGTGTTCTCTATTAGGGTTTTGTGAGTGTGTGTGTGTGCTTGCAAGAGCTCAAGCTCTCTTCCCCCCTGCATCTTTTCATGGTATCAGAGCCTGGTTCGTGCTAAGGGCTGAGCTGCAAGCAAGAGAACCACACGAAGCAGTACGAGGGTAAGAGCTTCAACTACTATTCCCTATTTGTGTTGGTGACTACACCCTTGTCGGGAGCTCTACGGGAGGCACCGGCAAACGATCTCTGATTGAGGAGCTTTCTTCGCGGGAGTAAAGCTATAGGGAAACTATGTAGTTCTATTGAACTTAGATTTTTGGGTCGAAAACGCGTTTCGGGTGCGTCTAGACCTCCGTTTTTTAGAAAGCAGGCGATTTTGAGCACTGCGGGTAAGTCATCGATTCTCTGCAGAACTCTGTTTTAAGAACTGAAGGAAGATAGATTGACTGTACAGACACTGTGGGTGCTGCAAAGAGGTCTACAGTTGCCATTGGGTGTATGTATGCACATTGAAGTCACTGGTTGTGACATTTGAGAGTACTACAGTACCGCTGCAGAAAATACAGCAGTTTGTGCAGAAAAACCAGAGTGCAGTTTCTGGTAAAATTGTGTGTTTGGCAAGATGTCAAATGATGGGATAACTCAGATTGTGGCTGAGAAGCTTGATAAGAATAACTTCCATGCTTGGAGGTTCAGGTTGACGAATTTCCTGATGGGAAAAGGTTATTGGACTACATAGAAGGTGAGCATGAAGAGGCACCGGAGATACCGGATATAAATCCGACTGCTGCAGATGTGAAAGAGTTTAAAGACTGGAACCAAGGAGCCAGGAAGGTTATATATTGGCTATCCATTAGTATACAAGACACCATGATTGGGCACATTCAGGATGCCAAGTCCCCCAAGGAGGCGTGGGACACCTTGGTAAAGCTCTATGAAACAAATACCAAGGCACGTAAGATATAGTTGAAGAATGAACTTCATACTGTGGAGAAAAAGAGCATGTCTATGAATGACTATGTGTTGAAGATAAAGGGTATTGTGGAATCCCTTGCATCTATTGGTGTGTCAGTAGGTGATGATGATAAGGTGGAAGTCTATCTACGTGGTCTCGGGCCACAATACCAGGCGTTTAAGACGTCTATTCAGACTCGAGAAAACATTCCCAACTTTACAGATTTGGTGTCTATGCTGATTATCGAAGAGAAGAACTTGGGTGAAGACTAACAGTCTTCACAAAGCAAAAACAGTTCAGAGCAACAGTACACGGGTTCAGGAAGAGGACGAGGTAGAGGAGGCCGTGGATGCGGTCAAGGAGGTGGCCGAACAGGTAATCAGAATTATGGCCAGCAGCAGCAGCAGCAGCAGCAGCAACAACAGTCCCAGAATCAACAACAGCAACAACACGCAGGTGGAAGAGGCAAATTCAGAGGCAGGGGGAGTCAAAGAGGCCATGGAAATTGGCAAAGGCAATATAATGATGCACGTGAATGCTATTATTGTGGTAAGCCTGGACATGTGCAGGCAGAATGTTATAAGAAGCAGGCTGACATGCAAAATGGGAAAGTGCAGCAAAACAACTATGCATCCTCAAGCAGAAATAATGAGGATAATGAAAGGTTGTTTGTTATGCAGCATGTCGTGAATGCCATGTCTGAAAATGTTGATGCAGCACAAAAAGATAATGCATGGTATGTGGACTCAAGCGCTTCGAACCACATAACGAGTCATGGGGAGTGGTTCAAGGAGATGAAAAACCCGAAAAAACCAGGTTTTGTGGAAACAGGGGATGACACTGCTCATCCAATTGCCCACGTTGGAGATGTGCCATTGTCTATGCAGGATGACAAAGTGAAGTACCTTGCAGATGTACTTCATGTACCAAACATAACAAAGAATCTGGTTTCAGTTGGCCAGATGATTGAGCAGGGTTTGCAGGTTCGGTTTAACCCTGATGGGTGTTATGTTGAAGATTTCAAAGAAAACTGCAGGTTGGTTGCAAAAGGCAACAGAGTGGGCAGAATGTTTACATTGAATGTAGACATGCCTGAAATGAGTGCTGCGATGTTTGCAAATGGTTCAAGAATTGTTGCAGACACAGACATTTGGCATAAAAGGATTGGACATGTAAATGTGCAGAGATTGAAGTCTATGCAGACAAAAGGAATCGTGACAGGGCTTCCAAAATTTAAAGTGGAAAGTATGCAGAAAATATGTGAAGCATGCCAATTTGGAAAGCAAACAAAGCATGTGTTTCCACGTAACAGATATATGAGCAGAAATGCACTAGATGTTGTGCATTCAGATGTATGGGGTCCTACGAAGACCATATCTATGGGAGGCTGCAGGTATTATGTGACTTTCATTGATGACCACACAAGGAAAGTGTGGGTATATTTCATGAAAGAGAAGAGTGAGGTGTTCACTCACTTTCAGAATTTCAGAGTTTTGGTTGAAAAGCAAACAGGGAAATATGTAAAGTGCCTAAGGTCAGATGGAGGGGGAGAGTACTTCTCCAATGAGTTCTATGAATTTTTGAAGAAGAATGGTATTCGGAGACAGTTCACATGTAGATACACTCCGCAGCAAAATGGAGTTGCTAAGTAGAAAAATAGGCACATTGCTGAGATTGTGCGAGCATTGATGGAAGAGAAGAATATGCCGCATTGCTATTGGATTGAGGCTGTTTCTACAGTAGTATACATCATGAACAGGACTCCAACTGCAGCCATACATGATGTAACTCCAGAGGAGAGGTTTACTGGCAGAAAACCAGATTTGTCTCATCTGAAAGTCTTTGGATGCATTGCATATGTGCATGTGCCAGATGAGCTAAGAACTAAGCTAGACCCGAAAGCTGAAAAATGTGTGTTTATTGGATATTCCCTTGAGCAAAAGGGATACAAGTGTTATAACCCTACTACACGTGAGTTGAGGGTAAGCAGGGATGTTGTCTTTGATGAGATGAGCAACTGGTATGCTACTGAAAAAGAGGCTGTTGGGGCTGATGTGAGTGGAAGTGTGGTTGCACAGAATGCAGGGCAGCAATCACAGTCTTTGAGTGGACCAGGAGAGTCCTCATCTAGTGGGTCTGTTGATAGACCATGGAGTGGCAGGCTGCGTCATAATACCAGTACTGCAAATGTGATTACTATATCACGTAAAGGAAAAGAGAAAGTGGTTGAGCCCCTTGGTATGCCTGACATTTTTGCAGGGCATTCTCATGTTGATGGAGAGTCTAGTGGCTCAGATATGAGCCTTGATGAGGAGCTTGGGATCCCAGCTATGAGAACACCTAGTGTAAAGAAGGCTATGGAAGCCATGAATGAAAAGCTGCGAAGATTTGGGAGAGTGAAGAACCCTGTGCAGAGGTTTACTTATGATGGATGTGGCACATCACTATGCATATATGGCAAAGGTTGTGCAGGTTGTTGAGCCCACATGCATTGATGAGGCTGTTGGAAATGTGTGTTGGGAGAAAGCCATGGATGAGGAGATGGATGCACTATATGGAAATGAAACTTGGGATTTAGTGCAATTGCCTAAAGGCAAGAAAGCCATTGGATGCAAGTGGGTGTACAAAGTTAAACATAACAGTGATGGAAGCATAAACAGGTACAGGGCTAGATTGGTAGCCAAAGGATATGCGCAGACATATGGGATTGATTATGAGAAAACTTTCAGCACAGTTGCCAAGATGGCAACGGTGAGAGTTGTGATAGCAGTGGCTGCATCAAAGCAATGGTCTTTACATCAGATGGATGTAAAGAATGCATTCTTGCATGGGGATTTGCAAGAAGAGGTGTATATGTTGCAGCCACCTGGCTATGAGGATGTGGGTCACCCCGAGCATGTTTGCAGGTTGAAGAAAGCCTTGTATGGTTTAAAGCAAGCACCAAGAGCATGGTCTGACAAGATTTCTGAATATCTTGTCACTATTGGCTTTCATGTAGCCAATGCAGATTTCTCATTATATGTGAGACATGGTGATAGAGGAGTTGTGCTTGTTGTCATCTATGTAGATGACTTGATCATTATGGGGGACCATGATGCAGAGATCTTTGATGTAAAGATCTTGCTTAGACAGAAGTTTGAGATGAAGGATCTGGGGGAGCTCAGATATTTCTTAGGCATTGAGGTGATTAGGTCACCACATGGTATTGGATTACTGCAGAGACAGTATGGCTTGGACATGTTGTCCAAGTATGGTATGTCAAGCTGTAAGCCTATTTCTGTGCCATTGGATCAGAATGGTAAGTTGAGTGCAGATTCAGGAGAGATCTTGGAGGATCCTACTATGTATAGGCACATAGTAGGAAGTTTGATCTACATGACGATCACCAGACCAGATTTGAGCTATGCTGTTGGGTTGGTGAGTCAGTTTATGCAGGTTCCACGAAAACCGCATTTGGATGCAGTGAGACGCATACTGAGGTATGTGAAGTCTAATTTGCATTGTGGACTATTCTATGAGACTGGGACAGAGATATGTGTACATGGGTACACAGATGCTGATTGGGCTGGTAGTATCTCAGATAGAAGATCTACCAGTGGATTCATGTTTTCTTTGGGGAGTGCTGCTGTGACTTGGAGCAGCAAGAAGCAGCCTACGGTTGCTCTATCGAGTACAGAGGCCGAGTACAGAGGAGCTGTTTTATAGCAGCATGTGAGGTAGCTTGGTTGAGAAAGCTACTTGCAGATTTGGGTCTATCAGTGGATAGACAAGTTGTCATTTTTTGTGACAACATTAGCAGTATACAGTTGGCCAGGAACCCAGTATTTCATGCTCGTACGAAGCATATAGAGGTCCACTACCACTTCGTCAGAGAGAAGGTCTTGGCAGGAGACCTTGACCTTGTTTATGTCACCACAGAGGATCAGGTAGCTGACATCTTCACCAAAGCATTGGGTACAAAGAAGCTCCGTAGATTCAGGGCTTCGCTTGGTGTACATGAGATGGAGTTGAGCTCGAGGGGGAGTGTTGAGATATCGAGCTTGTCTAGTGAGGCGGTGGACACTGGGATGACCCGCCTGGGGGATAGGCCCCACACTTACACCACTGGCATGGTTGGTGAGATCATGGGAGATATGCGGCCAGTGGGATGACAGGCTGTGTGACAACCATTCTAGAGACTGGCATAGTTATAGCGCCAGCTCATTTAGTCGGGTTCACACTATAGAGAACCCATGTATGTATTGGTTGTGTACTCTTATTCTTGTATATGGTGTGTTGAGTGTTGAGTAGAGAAGAAGAAGATTTTCAACCTCTCACCTTGTGTGTTCTCTATTAGGGTTTTGTGAGTGTGTGTGTGTGATTGCAAGAGCTCAAGCTCTCTTCCCCCCTGCATCTTTTCAAGGCCATGTCTTCACCAAGTGACGGCAATTCAAAAGTGGGAGACAGGTGATCTTATTCTACAAGGTGAGGATAAGAAGGTCCACTACAATATCAACAGTCATTCACAAGAAAGTGGTAAGAGGTGAACCTTCAACTTTCGAAAGTTCAGAGTCAAAGTCATCCGATGAAGAGGAGACAAGTGGTAGCTCCGAGGATTCCATCTCAGAAGAGGAGGTGGAGGGAGTTGCATTTGGTCTTTCCCTGGGGAAGGGATCGAGGGGATGTTGAAGACAATGGAGCCTTGGAAGGGGAAGCTTCTTCAACCATGTTCAAGAAAGGAGATGTGGACCTCACTAGTCTTCACCAACAGAATGAACTTCTTCTTGATGAGTCCATAGTAGCAGGTACTGAAAGAGAGAATTACTTAAAAATGTTAGATGGATTTCCTAACCTTTTTGCAAATAGCTACTCACAAGTACGCCAAGTTATCCTAGTAGAGCACAAGATTGATCTCAAGCCCCAAAGTAAGCCAGTGGTACAGCAACTAAGGTGTTTGGGAGTAGTGCAAGCGGAGATGCTTAAGAATGAGGTAACTAATTTGCTTGGAGTTATTTTTCCAGTAGAGAATTCAAAGTGGATTTCCCGAGTTGTAGTCACTCCCAAAAAGGGTGGAAAATGGCATGTGTGTGCGGACTTTCACCCTTTGAATGCATGTACAAAGAGGGATTATTATCCTCTACCCTTTCAGGATGAAATTTTGGATCAAGTTGCAGGTCATGAGTTGTATTAAATGTGTGATTTATACTCTGGATACTTTCAAATCCAGATTTGTGAAGAAAATCAAAGGAAAACCTCATTTATTACCCCTTGGGGAGTGTATGCCTATAGGGTGATGCCATTTGGCTTGACCAATGCACCAGCAACTTTTCAACGCTTCATGAGTCAGGTATTTGCACCTTACTTGGAAAAGTTTATAAGGGTCTTTTTGGATGATTTTTGCATTTATTCAAGCCGCATGGATCACTTGGAAAAGTTGAGGTTGGCCTTGCAAAGTATGGATGATGCAAAATGGTGTCTTAGTCCTAGACAATGCCGCTTGGCACGAAGGAAGGTGGTTCTCTTGGGACATGTTATCTCAGAAGAAGGCATAGAGATGGATCCTGAGAAGGTGCAAGCAATTGTGGCCCTCCCACCACCTACCAATGTAAGGGAGGTAAGGAGGATTTTGGGTAAAACAAAGTATTACCAATGCTTTGTTGACATGTTCTCTGAGAAGATGTATCCTATAAATCTATCAACAAAGAAGAATGTTTCTTTCCAATGGGGGCATGATTAAATTCAATCTTTTTGTTTGCTCAAGCAATGCATGAGTCAATGTCCACTTATGCAGCCTCCTAGGTGGGGGGAGGATTTTTATGTGAACCCAAGTGTCTTATCACATTCAGTGGGTGCTATACTCTTGCAAAAGGGAGGATTTTTATGTGAACCCAAGTGTCTTATCACATTCAGTGGGTGCTATACTCTTGCAAAAGGGAGAACAAGGGCATATGCAATGTCGAAGTTGTGGCTTCAACAAGATTTCCACACACACACATAAGAGACTCTCATTGGAGCATTACACAAAGATTGAGAAAGAGAGACTAAACTAAAAACTGAAACTGATAATAATTGATTCTTGATTTCTCACACCCACACTTACTTGCTTTCCACTTCCTCACTTCCTTCCACGATTACAAGAAGGCTATGCCTTTTAAAAGACTCCTAGGTGACTCTTCATATTCAAAATGACTCTTGACCTTTCGATTCCTAAGTAACTATTCAAATCCTAACCGACTCTTCAAATCCCAACCTAAATGACACTTCTGACGACGACAACTAAAATGACATCATTGATGACACTTTTGCTGACAACTTTGATGACAAATCTAATGATAGCTTTCAGAACAAATGACAACTCAGATGACAATTCTGATGACAACTTCCACGACACTGTGAATGACACTTTTCTGCACCCTTATACACTGGCACGCACGAGGGAACAGTTGCGTAGCAATTGAGAACCCACAAATTCCCTTGAAAGAGGTCAAGTGCCTTATCCTAGGGTTTACATTCATTGTTGAGAGAATAATGAAAATCTCTCTTGGCATTGATTCACCAAAAGACTCCTCCATCAGCTTTTCCAAGGTTCGTGCTTCGTGCCGGCTTTGCATCTCCAGGTAGTACATCCGGTCTTTTGCCTGGTATGTCCCCTTTGGATCACTCCATCCTTGCAAAAAGTCACCTGCTTGAATTTGCATCCAAAAGCTCCTCCTGATGTCGACACCTTGAGAGACCTGAATCTCATCGGCTCTTTGTATCCAATCAGCATCCTCGACTGCATTATAGATATGCACTTCTGCGCATGAATACCCCCTTGAATTATTGAAATAAAAACAACCATACATAATTCTAAAAAGATTAATGGCTTCTCTGATTCGCCCTTCTGCAAAACAGGATCTTCCCCCTTGCACCAACGCCTTCACCCTTACTGGAATAACAACAACAATGATTAATTTTGCAAATAATCATGTTTCCCTCCATTGGCGTTTTTGCAACAGGGCGGCAGCCATTTTCGATAACCGCTTGCACCAACGCTTCCCTCTTGATGCCTGATGCAACCCCTTTGTGCTGTGTATTCTAAACCGCCGCCATGAGCACCAAACTACCCACCTTGAATGAGCTTTGAACAGCAAAAGAAACTGCTTCCTCGGAATTAGCCAAATTACTCACAGAAAATAGTACGATGATTGAGCCTCGCACTTGCCATCTCCACACAGCAACGCTATCTGCATAGGTGCTGAAATTGGCCAGCCAAGCTGCTTCCCTTGTTAACGGATTTGCCCTGCTATCGCTGAATAAAAAAATCCTGATTGAACTGCAGCATTCGAGAACCTGCTGACTACTATGATTTGCGCCTTTGGCTTGGCACCATCCACACCAACCTTCCTGATGCCTTCTGCAATCAGCCATGTGTTCTTCACCGCTTCTGCCTTCTAACCTCCGCCAGCAAGAGACAGGACACCCACCGTGTTGATCGCCAAGTGTTGAAGCTGTGGCTTCAACAAGATTCCCACACACACACACAAGAGACTCTCATTGGAGCATTACACAGAGATTGAGAAAGAGAGACTAAACTGAAAACTGAAACTGATAATAACTGATTCTTGATTTCTCACACCCACACTTACTTGCTTTCCACTTCCTTACTTCCTTCCACGATTACAAGAAGACTATGCCTTTTAAAAGACTCCTAGGCGACTCTTCATATTCAAAATGACTCTTGACCTTTCGATTCCTAAGTAACTATTCAAATCCTAACCGACTCTTCAAATCCCAACCTAAATGACATTTCTGACGACGACAACTAAAATGATATCATTGATGACACTTTTGCTGACAACTTTGATGACAAATCTGATGACAGCTTTCAGAACAAATGACAACTCAGATGACAATTTTGATGACAACTTCCACGACACTGTGAATGACACTTTTCTGCACCCTTATACATGCAAGAAGTGTATTATGCAAGCCGACAACTTGATGTCGAGGAGAGGTATGGTGAAATGGAGAAAGGTGGTTTGTCTCTTGTTTTTGCGGTAAAGAAGTTCATGTCATACTTGTTACCTCGCCCTTTTTCTTCCTCATATCTCAACCTTCTTTACAATTCTTGGTCCGCAAACCCAATCCTGCATGAGGGAAGTTTGCAAAGTGGATTTGTGAGCTTCAAGAATTCTCTTTCACTTTTACAAAATTTACCATTAGGGCCTCTCTTGCAGATTTGCTGACAACAAGGAAGGAAGAGGAAGAAGGAACACAAACACGAACACAGGAAGAAGTATATGAAGATTTGGAGACACCACCAACTGCTTTCACTATGCATTTTAATGGAGCCTTTAGCCCTTCCAGGCAATGTGGGGCTAGGGGGATAGTTTTATTTGATCCAGAAGGAAAAGAGGTATGGGCCAAGGGTAGGGAATTTCCAAAGGCTATATCAAATAATGTGGCTGAGTACAATGCATTAATTTGGGGATTACAAGTTTTCATAAAAGATGGAATTAAAGAGGTAGAGGTTAAAGGGGATTTGCAATTGGTCATCGGACAAATGAAAGGAGAATATAAGGCAAGGAGTCCTAATCTCCAAGAATTGTATAAAAGGGTAATGGAGTTAAAAGAAACTTTGGAGTTTTGTAAATTTGTGCATGTTAATAGGAAGGATAATCAAAAGGCTGATGAATTGGCTACTAAAACTTTGGCTTCTTTCAAAGTAGCTATTCTGCATTAATGGATACAAGGTGTTGGCATGAGCTCCAAGATGTTCAACATTATTTAGATACAGGATACTTCTCTCTTGGATTGAATCCTCAACAGAAGCAAGGGCTTACAAGGAAAGCTCATCCTTACACAATGCTAGGGGATGTTCTTTACACTTGTATGAAACCTCATAGCCTCCTCACCTCCCTTTCTCTCTCTAGGTTAAGATAAAGATAAACACATCAAAGGTGAGATCATAATTCCTGGAAGGAAAGATGAAAGGCTCAGGAGAAGCAAGAATTTCTGCTAGTCTTGCAGCTCCAAATAAGAGGGTAATTCTTTGTTGGAAGAAAATCTTCCGACTCGGGATTATGTGAACGGAAATATGCGGGGAATGTTGGTAAGGTTCATCCTTCGAATTGGGCGATTTGGATGGAATATCTTAAAGTAAAAGAATATAGCAATCACTTACAAGAGGATAAGATACATGGGATTTGCTTTTTGATAAGAGATTAAGAGGAATTAATCATTATTGAAGAATAATGGCCAAAAGTCTATAAAAATAGAGAAACACAGAGAATTTCAATTTTAAATCCATATTGACTATACAAAATGGGGATTACATAGGTACGTAGAACTTGAAGAGAGCTTCGCACCTATATAAACACTTTTGAAAACAGGCAACCGAGCGAAAAGTTAGGAGCATTTTACTACAAGACTATAAAACTGCCAAACTTCACCTAAAAGTTAGCAACTTTGGAAGAAATTCTGATCATCAATGAAGTAAAGGATTAAGAAGTTAGTTACATAAGTGGCTTCCTAGCCATATGATCAATTTTAGAAACTAATACCTGTGTGATGAGTAATTACCAGTTGAAATTTGGGTATTAGACCACAAAAATTGCACTTCCCTCTCTTTGCTTGAAACCTCAATTTTCACATAGCCTCTTGCCTTTAATCTCCTTCGTGATTCAAGCTAGAGGGGTAGCCTTATGGTGAATACTATATTAATAATACAATTAAAATCCATGTGAGCATGAAGGCCCACTTTTATTTTTCACATCACTAGTCTATCTACCATACCAAATTATTTATCAAGCATACTTGTGGCATTTACAATGTGTGCACCCTAAATCAAGTAAAACCATTATATTTGAAGATAGAATGCTGTTATCAAGTAGCTACCAGGCCGCCGCATCACCACGCCATTATTCCATTGTGGGTGCTGCAATCTTCTTGGACAAGCTTCCACCTCATTACCATTGAGAAACCATCAAAATATGAACCAAATTGAAAATGAAAGATATCATTTTTTCATGTCACATCTTTCCCCCCCCACCAGCAGATCCTCCATGCTTGTCTTGGGGGTGTGTTGGCCATGGTGCTCGAGGGTAAAATATCTTTAGCTGCATACTCATTGGCACGTCCAGAAAACCTCCTGGCCACTTGCATCCTCTAGAAGATAGGTGTTATTTTTGAAATTTTGCTTTATCCTGAAGGGGCCTTCCCAGCATCAAAGAAGCTTCTTATCTAGCCGTTTCTCCACATGGCCATCATACCTCATGTAACTAAGCTTCCTTGCTTGAGTTCTGGCTTCTTCTTCTTCTTTGTGAGAGTGTCATGCCTTGCCTTGCGCCGTTGTTGTGCAGCCTCCAAATTTTGAAGTGCTTGAAGTCGCCTCTCATCCAAGGTCTCTAGTTGTACTAGGCATTGGGCATGTGTTTATTCTTCATTATTCAGGCGTGCAAAAGATGTGCGAAGGCTTGTGATCTCCAATTCTATTGTTGGCAAAATAGCCTCCATTTCATAAACTAACTGAAAAGCTGTGAAACCAAGAGAGAGTTTGTGAGTTGTCCTATAGGCCCATAGGACCTCTGGCAAATGCACATCCCACTTTCTCTTCATAGTATCCACTAGCTTAGACAAAGATCCACAAAGCAGTCCATTAGTTGTTTCTACTAAACCATTACGTTGGGGATAATAGGGAGTTGACATAGCATGCTTTATTTTTAGTTTCTGCACCAAAGCTTCAATGAAGTCATTCCTGAAAGACCTCCCCCCATCCGTAAGGATTTCTAATGGGCACCCAAATTGGTCACATATGTATTCCCTGAGAAAGGATGCCACATCCACTGCTTTATTATTGACCATGGCCTTTGCTTCTGCCCACCTTGTTGCATAATCTATTGCCACCAATATGTAATACTTCCCATGTGAGGAACGAGGAAGTAGGCTCACAAAATCTAATCCCCACCTTTCAAATGGACCATATGCTGGGATAGGGTTTAAGGGTCCGGGAACCAATTGCTTATGCCCATATGCCTGGCATATTTCATAGCTTCTGCAGCACCACTCATAGACATCTTTGCTAAGTCGAGGCCAATAATAACCTGTGTTAAGGATCCTCCGAGTTATGCTAGCTGAGGCAAAGTGACCTGAACATTCACGACATAATTCCATAATCCTTTTAGATTCTTCCAGGCTCACTACCCTCCTAAGAATCTTATCCTTACCTTGCTTGTAAAGAACATCCCCTAGAATTGTGTAAGGATGAGCTTTCCTTATAAGCATTTACTTCTGTTGAGGATTCAACCTAGGAGGGAAGTATCTTGTATCTAAATATTGTATCTAAATAGTATTGAACATCTTGGAGCTCACGCCAATCTATATCCATTAATGCAAGAATAGCTACTTTTGTAAGATTCCTCCCCAGCCTCTCAAGATGTCCCGCATCTTCTCCTATAATCAAATCCCTCTTTAGAAATATAAAAGATCTTGTTTCTACCAGTTTTGGCCTAGAGAGAGAAAATCTTCTAGAGAGTGATAATTCAATTTTTAAATATTTTTGATATCTCTTTTTATTAAAATAAGTTCCCCCAAAATAGAAGTTCAAAAAGATTTTCAAAAGGTGCATTAGAAATTAAGCACAATCTGTTCAAGAGGCATTATCCTAGGGATCAAGATTTTTTTTGAAATTTTAAATTAAGGTTCCTATGGACCAATAAGATCCATCCAAATGTAGGGAGGAGATAAATAGAAGAATAAAAGGAATATTTTTCAAAAATGAGTAAATACTCACATAAGATGAAGAGTTGACTAAGGACAAGGTTAATAGTTAAAAAAGAGAGATATTTAGATGAAATGATGCATTTTTGACACCTCAGTATGGGGGAATTCCCCTCATGGAGGCGCCTATTTCACATGTGTGGGAGAGTTTTAAACTCCCAAATAATGAGATATTTTTATCTCTCCTCTCTCCTGTTTCAACTAAATCCAAAAAGTGGACTAAACTGACCTAAAAATGGTCAAAAATTGATCAAATTGATCTGAAAAATTCTAGAATCAGTTGGCTTGGTTAGAAGCTCACTTTTTCCTATAAATAGAAGCCTTCCACTTTGTTGAAGCTTAATAGTGTTTTTGCAATGTTACCCTACTTCTCCCAAGAGCCAAAAACTATGAATTTACTCATAATTCATTAGTTTTTGACCTTCTCTCTTCTAAAGATTGGTGGCCACTCTTGTTTCAAACAAGAGTAGAACCCTCAAACCATCAAGCCAAAGGAAATCTCTCAAATTCCTTCGTAAGTTGGAGATTCTTCTCTTTTCTATTCATTTTATGGTTTTTTATGAATTTTGTCTTCTCTAAATTGAATATGATGTTATTCCTCATTGAAAAAAGGCACTCCCCTCTCTTCTTTAGTAAATCCAACCATTCTTTATCCTAGATGAAAGATGAATGGATAAAATCAAGTTTTTCATAATGTTTCTCTTTGATAAAGTAGAAAATGTTTATATTAGAATGATTTAACTACTATTGGTGAACTTCTAATTAATTTTAGAGAGTTAAAATTTGAAAAATGGTCAGCCATACAAAGGAGGCTATGGCAAAAATTTTCTAAAATTATGAAAAATAAGTTTTACTTTTTTATTCAAAAAAAGTAATTCCCATCGTATATGTATTCTTAAAGTGTTATTTTTTCATCCTAGGTATAGAAAAATGCATACTAAAATTGTTATTTTTTCATCCTAGGTATAGAAAAATGCATACTAACCAAGTGGTGATATGTGTTGTAAATATAGGGTAGTTCTTACATTTCTTAGCCCTTTCCCCCTATTCACCTCTCTCTAGAGGTCACACCAAAGTTCAAGGCAAGGGTCAAATCTCCTTTTTGAAGTGACATGGGCAAACATTTTTAAATAAAAAAGTACAGCTCGATAAAAAAACCCTAAAAATTTAAAATTTTGGTTTTTCCTCCAAAAAGGTGTTTTTACTTTAAAAAAGGCTATCTAATCATATTCTATGGTGGGAAACCCATTTTTCAAGCTCATTTCAGCTCTCTAAGCTCTTAATCTCTCTCTAATCATCTTCTATAATCTTATTTAATCTTCTATTATTACATAATCATCTCTAAAGCTACTGTACTCTCCCTAATCTCATCTTTCTCTCTCTTGCTCACCCATACCAAACTTTAATCTTCTATTTCTTTAATCATTTCTTAAGTTGTTGTGCTCTCTCTTTTCCTCACTCTTCTTCACCCATACATCTCATTATGCCTACCTCTACTAAGAGACCAAGTGATTCCATCTTTGAATACCTTCTCTACGACACTACAGATGATGAAGGTGAGTAGATCGGGCATCCATTTAGGGTGAAAGATTTGGTTTATATGCAACCAAGGGCCATAGGTCCACATCGAGCTCTTAACCATGGTGTTTTGGAACACCATTGGGAAGGATTCTTCATTTCAAGAAGGATAAGAATGGAGAAATCAAGGCAATAATACATGTCTACATGGTTGTAGACATGTATCTTTCTCCTTCCATGGAGAGGAATAGGCTCCCTTGCAGCTGTAAGTTATGTGGTTGTAATTTTTTTTGGAAATGGCTTGTTTTGTTTTCCTAATTATGGTATGTGGGTTGGAGTCATTTTCCCATCAAGTTATATTGAATAACAACCTTTTGAGAATCCTCACTGGTGTGTTTAGTGCTTTTCATAGTACAATAGGTAAGCTTATGTTTCCAGGTGAGAATCATAGAGCCCTCTTCAACAAAAATATATTCTTTTACTGTGAGACCCTTGGCCCCTCCGAGGTCCTGCTGGCGGTGGAAGCGGTGTCGGCCTCCTACACGAGATGGTGATCCACACTTGGGGCCTCGCTCGCAGATGTCCACACGAGAGGCTATCCCGGGCGGTTTATTCAAAACCCGGCCCGGAAAGACTCCCCTCGCCCAGAAGGCACAGGCGATTCCTCCATGGGAAAATCTTCTAACGGGGGAATTACTCTAACGAGTCAAAGTCTTAACTAGTTAAACTAATCTGACGACCGAACAACCTGAAGTCACATGGTCAGATCAAGAAGAGACTTGCACTTGGTCCATGGAATCATCGCTTTTTTCCTCATTTACAAGGCACAACCCTCGCTGATCCCCTTCCACAAAACAAGGTCTTCTCAAGATTTGATAACATAACTAATCGTATCTAGTTGTTTCACAGGAGTCCTCCGATTCAGCCTAACCCCATCCGGCCCATGAGTTAGCCAACCACTTGACCACTGTATTGGTGGGATTCCTTTATAAAGGTTTGGTTGTGTTTTGGCCTGGGTACCGAGGAAAAGAGTTCCTAGGTCCCCTAGCTGACAATTCATGCAAAAATTAAGGTAGGCATACCATGTACACACCTAATATGAAATTGCCATTTATAATAGATTCGACTGGCTTTAAAATAATCCTTCAATAGAAATCATAATATTTATGATCATCATTTTTCAAAATTTCTAATCCATTGTATTACAAAATGTGTCCTCTATAGACTCTTCGTTGAAGACCAGCTGGCGAACCAACGAGATCCACTATCAAAATTTGGTTCTAAAAAATCTTTCATTTAGTCCATCCAAAATCTTTCTCGACGTACGTGTGGGTGTCCTAGCAACCGCGAGCCAGTACATTGCCTGGTCAGAACCCTCTAGGATCCTCCTTAGGTGTCCTAGCACTTCACTCAAGGACCGCTTCATCGGTCCTCGCCCATCGTACCGGAAGTGCACCTCTTTAACCGTACCGAGGCTGGTCAAAACCTCGACAGGCTTTGCCGCGACCGAGCGACGTCCCTTAACGACTCCCCGTTGGCTCTTCCAACGAACCTCCTCTTAGTAAAACATATGCCAAATGCTTCCTCCAGCATTCTGGCGTAAAAGAGTCCTTTGAATGAAAAACAGAGGTTCAAATGCAAGTAAAATTCCCAATTTGAGATTGGTTCTCAAAACCCTTTTCTCCATAATTCCCGGTTTCATAATCAGGATCCTCAATCTCTCATGAGGGTAATCTACCCACGTCTGTCTATCATTCTTGGTGAGTTCGATCAAAGGACAAACTAGTTTAGTTTCGGTAGTCTATTATTTGTATTTAGGAACTGGAATTGGTCACTAAGTTTCAAATTGAGATATGGACAAGTAGGTTTACTATCCGTTGTCGTGACGTGGGCGGTGTCGCTGGGAAAGTGCGAGACTTCTGGCTGTGAGAGTATGTGGTTGAACTTCAAAGGGCACCACATTTATATAAACATCATCACAATAAAAACCATGAGCAAAGAGAGCTCATAATCCCATAAACACCTTAAACCATAGCCAACAGGCCCACAGAAACCTGTCACCTTCACTATTCACAGGCTTCCTAAAAAGACATAGATGATCATGGTCTTCCTCAGCAACATACTTCCAGATGACGTGAAAAGATAAGGACAATTGACACTGTGTAAGCCACCCTTAGGAGCTCCACAAACACAACCAATCTTCCTCTACTAAAATTTGTCCATGATTACTTCCAGCTCCCTGGACTACTCCACCTGCAGATTTAAGTGGAAAGCTGCTGCTAGTAACGGAATGCACATAAGGGATTCATCCACGCTCATCATGGCCCCAGCATTGTCAAACTCGCCGTAATAATTTGGTGCAGAAAAGATGGTCACCAGATGCCTCGCTGCAAAGAACTCATAGCCTTCCTCTACAACCTGATGTGCCCGGCAAATGAGATCCAGGTCATGCTTCTGCAGGAACTCATTTACTCTATTAGTCCCAAAAGTGTAAGAGACCCCTCTGTCATTCTCACCCCAACCTGAGATGTCTTTGTCTGGGTCAGACCATAGTAAATCGGACAACAATCCCTGATCCGGAACATCTGTGAGACGTGGAATACTCTTTATTTAATCCAAACTACTCAAATCAGGAGAAAGCCCACCATGCATGCACAGTATCTTCTCATCAATGCGGGCTGCCACGGGTAGGCAGTTAAAGCATTCAGTGAATGCCTTCCACAGCCTTACATTGAATCGCCTCTTGCATTCATCATAGAAACCATAGATTCGGTTGATTGAAGCACATTCATGGTTACCCCTCAGCAGAAAGAAGTTCTCTCGGTACTTGATTTTATAAGCAAGGAGGAGGCATATTGTTTCAAGGCTTTGCATGCCTCGATCAACATAATCTCCTAAAAATAGATAATTGGCCTGTGGCGGAAAACCACCATATTCAAAAAGCCTCAACAGATCAGAGTATTGTCCATGAATGTCACCACAAATCTTGATCGGGGCTTCGAGCTCCAGCAGGTTGGGCTGCTGCATGAAGATGGTCTTGGAGGTAGAGCAGAGCCGCCGGATCTCATTCTCTGAGAGCTGCACCTGCTTGCCGGGGCCGGGCTTCGCACTTCGAGTAGGCGAGCCCTTGATGTCGTCCACGACGGCCGGGTCCCGAAACGCTGCTCCGGCCTGGCTATTTCTGGATCCTGCCGGCAAATCAGGCCTCTCCACACCTTTTTCAGCTGAAAACACGTTTATTCCGTTTTGAAATTCCACACTGCCCTCATTTTTCTCCCATTTTTCTTGGATTGATAAGTATCACATTCTTTATGGCTCCTTTACACCATATCTTTGCTTAGGGGCTGTTCCCATGCATAACATCAAAAAGATTCATTTGGCCTCATTTAACATTTGCTATCCCCGCATTATTTTCACTGCCATCAATACTCATTTAGTCAGGACCATGGCCATGACCTTGACTAATCATACTGCCTTCATGCCCATGCATCTGAGTTCATATGGGATGGTCTGTGAGCTTCTTTCACTACATGGATGTGCCACAGCACGACATCCACCCCCTCTAAACCTGCACATCCTCCGGTATGTGCCACCAAGTTGCTATATAGGCTAATCTTCATTCAAATTTATACTGATTTGCCTTCATCTTTATCAAATTTTGGCACGTTATCTTCAGCTTTTTCATCCTCTGAACCCACATTCTCATCAAGGCTTTCCTGACTGGTTGAATTTCCTGTATTGATCATCCTGCTCATAAGAAGCCTATTTTCAAGGGTTGTTAAAACTCCATCTCCATTCTCTTTGCCAGCTAATGCAACTTGCACAAGTGTTGGTTTGGCATCCCCCTAGTTGAAATTCTCACAGCTTTTACTTTCATAAGATACAGTTTGATTGTTCTCAGAGCAGTCCACAACTGTGTTTCTAGATTCCCCATGCGTGTCGAGAATATCTGCAAAAGATAGCATTGCATCGTAGTATTGCCCATCTTGCATGGTTAAGCCAACATCATCCTCGTTCAAACCTTCTAATGATAATGGGGTTGAACCCCATTGACATTAACCTTCCCTGTTGTCTCAGAGGCTGGTGCCTTACGCTCAGGGTAGTCCATATCTCTTATCTTTGATATGCCAAGTTTTGAACACCCTGGCTGCACTCTCCAGACTCCCACATTTCGTATACATATTGATAAGGGCAATCCCAACCACTGCATCTAACTCAAAGCCACTAGCCATCAAGCGAGCATGGACTAGCTTGCCTTGGGAAAGGGCAGCTATACTTGAACATGCATTCAAGGCACTGATAAGAGTAACGTTATTAGGCATTTGCTTCTCCTGTTGCATTTTGTTCAAAAAGTCCTGCTTGTCCATGTCCATGTTGAGAATATCCTGCAATCATAGTAGTCCATGGCACCACACCTTCTTGTCCTAAACTGTCAAACACTCTCTGAGCTTCCTCAAGAGACCCAAGTTTTGCAAGCATATCACTTAGCATACTACTGACGCATGCATCCAAATCATAACCACTTTCGACAACATATCCATGAATGAAATTACCCCTATGATCAGCTGATGTACTGGCGCAAGCTTTCAAAGCACTAACAAAAATGGTATCCTTTGGCTCCATCCCTTCCCGCAGCATTTGCTCAAAAAGATGGAGAGCCTCCTCACCCCGCCCATGCTGAACATACCCTGCAACCATTGTACTCCATGTCACCCGGTCATGTTTTGGTAGCTTTTCAAACACACTCTGTACATCTGCAGGCCTTCCACATCTGGCATACATGCCAATAAGGATACTCCCATGTTGTTGCATTTCCCTCATGAAGAGTTTCCATACTTGAACATGCTTTTAAAACAGCAACATACATGTAATTCCATGGAATTACACTTATCTGTTGCAATTTGCTGAACAAATGAATCACATTTCCACCATATCCAAGCTTGCTTGCGACCGCACCCTTTGCACCAGCGACACTATCCTGCAGCCTCTGCAAGACAGATTTGGAAGACTGATCACGTACATTCTCTTGATTACTAGCTTTATCAGTCTCCATAGGCATGGCTTCACCTTGTGCTGTCCCATCACTTGTTGGGATCTTAGCACCATAGCTAAGCTTTGAAGCAACAGTATCTTTAAGGCTTACAACAGTACCAACAGCTCTGCCAGCGACCGTTGGCTTGCTTTCACAAGCCTTCAACTGCTCATCTCCTGCTGCTGAAAATTGTTCAGACCCTTCATTCATTGATTTAGAGGAGCCAAATATTCTCTCCTTAGCTTTCTCTAGCATGCTCTTCTTGCCCCCACTCATGTCTCTGTTCTCACATTCACCTGGGACAGATTTTACACCCATAGCACCACCACCTGCTGCTGCTGCTGCACCAGTGACAGCAGTGTCTTTGGTGGCAGCCATCCCTTCAGAGGCGCTCTCTTTCAATGACTTCTGCTGGGCCTGCTCAGTTTCAGAAACATTTTCTGATGGAGTTGGTGTGTACCAAGCTGCAGCATTGTCTGTAGTTTTTGGAACATTATCAGTTTCATCAGATGATGGCTTATCATAATCCATTGCCATAGCACCCTCATAACCAGATGATCCTGGTGTGACAAGTAAGTCCTTGCCCTCTGCTTTTTTACTCTCTTCCACCGGGATAGCTTGAGATTCGATGGGTTTAATGTAGGGGCTCTGACCAAAACCATGAACTGCAAGATAAGGTGTCACTCCTGCAGAGATTTGTCCTGGGGCTGATGGAATTTCTTTCTGTAGCTTATTATCAGTTTGCCTCCCCTTCCACCGATGCCCTGTACTGCTTCAAATCACCATGAGCTTCTTTTCAAAGACTCTAACTGGTTGCAGCCATTAACTGGCACATAGTTTATTCATGTATTACAAATGAGCATCCATGTGTACATATAATGCCATCATATATGGCTTTCCTGAACAACGAGTAGAGCTTTAATCTCCATGTTCATACACTCAATTCTACAGCATTCTGCATTGGCATTCCTTTTATCCTTCTGATGTTTTGGGCTTTCTCTATGTCGAACCATTCATTCAGATTATCACTGCATACATTTAGCCCTGTTTTTTCAAAGAGTTTCTTTCAGATATTCCGACAATTAGAGTACAAAGAAGTGTCCACCTTTCCGGCATTCATAAGTTCTTGAGCATTCTAACTGTTTTGCAACTTGTAGGTAAGACCTCAAGTCAATACAAGCTCCTCACCTTCCTCAGCTATCAAAAAGGTCGAGTGTCGTAAGCCCTTGAGACAAAGGGTTAGCTTCAAGTCACTACAAGCTCCTCTCTATCCTTGGTTATTGGAATAGATGAGTGTCATAGGCCCTTGAAGTGGCAGGAATGGATCAAGTCATTGCAAGCTCCTCTCCTTCCTCAGCTGTCGAGAAGGATGAGTGTCACAAGCCCTTGATGCCCATTCTACAGTCCTAAGAGAGAACTACAAGTCTATACAAGCTCCTTGTTACCCCCTTCTCTTGAGGTGAACAAGTGTCATAAGCCCTTGTAATCCTTCTTCTTCCCTAATCCACCTGGGTCAAATGGTACCAACAAATCATACAGGCTCTGCTGCCTGTACCCTTAAGGAATACCCTCTAGATCATAGGCCATCAAGGTTTTCTGCCTCATACATATGCTGAAATCATCACATACATAGTTCACGGGGATTTCACCACACTCTCACCCTAGCAATTTCACGTCGGGTTCAGCAAAGAATGTCGTGATGTGGGCGGTGTCGCTGGGAAAGTGCGAGACTTCTGGCTGTGAGAGTATGTGGTTGAACTTCAAAGGGCACCACATTTATATAAACATCATCACAATAAAAACCATGAGCAAAGAGAGCTCATAATCCCATAAACACCTTAAACCATAGCCAACAGGCCCACAGAAACCTGTCACCTTCACTATTCACAGGCTTCCTAAAAAGACATAGATGATCATGGTCTTCCTCAGCAACATACTTCCAGATGACGTGAAAAGATAAGGACAATTGACACTGTGTAAGCCACCCTTAGGAGCTCCACAAACACAACCAATCTTCCTCTACTAAAATTTGTCCATGATTACTTCCAGCTCCCTGGACTACTCCACCTGCAGATTTAAGTGGAAAGCTGCTGCTAGTAACGGAATGCACATAAGGGATTCATCCACGCTCATCATGGCCCCAGTATTCTCAAACTCACCGCAATAATTTGGTGCAGAAAAGATGGTCACCAGATGCCTCTCTGCAAAGAACTCATAGCCTTCCTCTACAACCTGATGTGCCCGGCAAATGAGATCCAGGTCATGCTTCTGCAGGAACTCATTTACTCTATCAGTCCCAAAAGTGTAAGAGACCCCTCTGTCATTCTCACCCCAACCTGAGATGTCTTTGTCTGGGTCAGACCATAGTAAATCGGACAACAATCCCTGATCCGGAACATCTGTGAGACGTGGAATACTCTTTATTTAATCCAAACTACTCAAATCAGGAGAAAGCCCACCATGCATGCACAGTATCTTCTCATCAATGAGGGCTGCCACCACGGGTAGGCAGTTAAAGCATTCAGTGAATGCCTTCCACAGCCTTACATTGAATCGCCTCTTGCATTCATCATAGAAACCATAGATTCGGTTGATTGACGCACATTCATGGTTACCCCTCAGCAGAAAGAAGTTCTCTGGGTACTTGATTTTATAAGCAAGGAGGAGGCATATTGTTTCAAGGCTTTGCTTGCCTCGATCAACATAATCTCCTAAAAATAGATAATTGGCCTATGGCGGAAAACCACCATATTCAAAAAGCCTCAACAGATCAGAGTATTGTCCATGAATGTCACCACAAATCTTGATCGGGGCTTCGAGCTCCAACAGGTTGGGCTGCTGCATGAAGATGGTCTTGGAGGTAGAGCAGAGCCGCCGGATCTCATTCTCTGAGAGCTGCACCTGCTTGCCGGGGCCGGGCTTCGCACTTCGAGTAGGCGAGCCCTTGATGTCGTCCACGACGGCCGGGTCCCGAAACGCTGCTCCGGCCTGGCTATTTCTAGATCCTGCCGGCAAATCAGGCCTCTCCACACCTTTTTCAGCTGAAAACACGTTTATTCCGTTTTGAAATTCCACACTGCCCTCATTTTTCTCCCATTTTTCATGGATTGATAAGTATCACATTCTTTATGGCTCCTTTACACCATATCTTTGCTTAGGGGCTGTTCCCATGCATAACATCAAAAAGACTCATTTGGCCTCATTTAACATTTGCTATCCCCGCATTATTTTCACTGCCATCAATACTCATTTAGTCAGGACCATGGCCATGACCTTGACTAATCATACTGCCTTCATGCCCATGCATCTGAGTTCATATGGGATGGTCTGTGAGCTTCTTTCACTACATGGATGTGCCACAGCACGACACCGTCCCTCTCATAATCTAACCAATTTCATTCGGCTTAGATCTAACAACAAGGATTTCCTTCAGATAAACATCTAATTTTGGGTAAATATCATTTTAGTGATTCTTCCAATTTAAATATCCAAAGATATTCCTTATGCCACATAATTTCTTGACCTTAATTCATTAGGTAGAATTATGGTGGAAATTCATCTTTTGACACACACTAAGATTTAATTCAAATCCATCTTTTCTTAAATGTCATAAAAAATCTTCTTTTAAATAAATATAAATACCTTTTTTTTTTGGAATAAACTTAAATATCCCTCTTTTTCTCATTTAGTGAGTGCAATCCAATTATCATGGGAATTCCTCTTTTACCATAAATTAAATCTATCTAAAATTCTTCTTAAAAATTACATAAAATATCCATTAAACTAGAAATTTCACTTTTCTCATTCAGTTCCAAATATGGTGGGAATTCCTCTTTCATCATTTAAATTTATCTATGCAAAAAGATAAATTTAACTAAATTTTCTCTTAGAAATTAAATAAAAAACTCTATTAATTCCTTTAAACTAGAAATTCCATTTCTCATTTAAATAGTTGAATTTTGATTATGGTGGGAATCCCTCTTTCATCATTTAAATTTATCTATGCAAAAAGATAAATTTAACTAAATTTCTTCTTTAATTTTTAAATAAAATATCCATTATTTTGGTTTTCCAAATTTTTCTCTTACCTCATTAGAATACATGGATTTCTATTGTCATGGGAATTTCTCTTTTATCATAAAAATGAATTACTAGATATTTTTCTTTTTCCTAATTAACTATTTATGTATAAACATAAAAATCAAAATTTCCATGGTTATGATGAGAATTATTCAATTAATCTAGGATGATTAATCCTAGAATATGGTAGGAAGTCCTCTTATCATATTATGTATGAAAATGATAAGAGGACATAGCTTATATGTTAACTTTTCAGAAATTTTGCCATAGCTCCGCTGCTATTATTGATAATTTTTAATAATTTTGAAAGCATAAAGTTTTAGTAATATAATATGATAGAATAACTATCATTTGGATCAATATCCAGTTATGGACTTGATTCCTTAGTTTTTCATAAATTAAGTAGCACAAAAGCATTAAAAAGCCACTTCTTTGGCCTCTAATTTGACAAGCATAGAAATTACTTTTAGATTTGAGAATTGCTTCATGAGAAGGCATCATTTGAATATAGAATTGGTCATAGGAATGACTATTCTTTGGGGGAGAGAGAGATATGCTTAAAAAAATATTTTAATTCAAGTATAAATGTAAAATTTATATGATTTATCACTAAAATTCATTAGAGAGTTCCAATTTCATTAAAGAGCCATTCAATTGAATGCTTCTCAAGCTTGAGAGGGGTTGAGAAGTGAGAAACATTTTGAGATTAAGAAAAAAGACCATAAACCACACTTTACCTCTTAATTTGCTTGATTCTTTAGTCTCTATAGAGAGGCCCCCAACCAATCAATTGGTTTAGTATGTTGATGAAGACTCCAAGGAAGGTTGAAGAGAGAGAGAAGCTCTAATCTCTTCAATTTGTAGAGGATTTTTAGAGGATAATAGAAAATAAGCTTATCTTAGAGTAATATCGGCATAGTTTAGTTCACAGATGAGAATACATAAGAATGAGGGTCTATTTATAGGTGAGGGAGGACACTAACTGAGTCCAACTAAGTTCTAGAATTTTCCAGGTTCAGTTTGGTTGAATTTGGACAAGATTTGGACCAGTTTAGCTCCCTTTTTGATTTGGTTTGATCCAGGACTAGAGAGGAGAGATAAAAATATCCTATTATTTTTTAGTTAAAAACTCCTCCACACATGTGAAATAGGTGACTCCTTGATAGTCCCCCTTTTCCTTACGAAGGTGTCAAAAATGAATGATTACTCCAAAATATCTCATTTTTTTAGTAATATTTCATAATTTTTAACTAATAAATCTTGTACTTAGTCAACTCTTCATCTTATGTGGGCATTTACTCATTTTTGGGTATTTTCTTTTTATTCATTGGATTTATCTCATCGTAACACTTGGATTAATCTTATTGGTCCATAGGAACCTTAAGTGGACCATAATCTAAAATTTTCAAAAAATCTTGACCCTTAGGCTGTCTTTTAATTCATTTTTAAATAATTCCAATTGAACCTTGGAGATTTATTTTGATTTTTTGTTTCAGGAAAACATATTTTTAATATTTGTAGAATTTATATATCCAAAAATATCTCAATATTGATATACCACTCTCTAGAAATTTTTATCTCACTAGGCAAAACAAGGAAAAATAATATTTTCTTGTATTCAGAAACAGGGAATGATTACAGGGTATTGAAGTAAAGCCTTATTCATTATTCAGGCTGAGGAGGAATCTTACATCCTCTCCCACTTGAAAAATGTGAGATGTCCTCATCTCGCAAAGTGGGGGTAGTCTTTTGCCAGCTCTTCTTCTTTCTCCCAGGTGGCGACTTCTAGAGGGAAGAACTTCCACTTTACTAAAAATTCTCTGAGGACTCTTCTCCTCCTGAGAATCTTCTCCCGAACATCAAGGATCTCCTCAGGTTGGAGTACCATCTGATCTTGAGTCGAAGAGATTAATTGTTCATCATCAAGCATATGACTCTGGCTGGGTACATGTTTCTTAAGCAAACTGACATGGAATACATCATGTACCTTGAGATGGGGAGGCAAAAGAAGTTTGTAGGCTAGATCGCCCACTTTCTTTATGACAGCATATGGCCCACAGTATCTAGGAGAGAGTTTCTTGTACTTCCCTAAGGATAAGGAACTTCTTTTTGGTCGTACTTGAATGAAGACCATATCCGATTCTTCAAACTCTCTCTCTGATCTCTTTTTATCTACATACTGCTTTTGCCTGTCGGCTACCTTTATATCTTTACGGATTGATTGCATCTACTGGTCCATGTCATCAAGCATTTGTCTAGACATTTTGACCCTGATCAATGGGTAAGACCAGGCCAACGATGTAAGGCAATCTTGTCCATACAAAGCTTTGAAAGGACTCATCCCAATGCTTTGAAAGGACTCATCCCAATGCTTCGATGATAAGAAGTATTGTAAGCAAATTCGACCAGATGCAAATGGCTTAACCACTTCTTGGGTTGCCTGCCACAGCATGACCGAAGGAAATCTTCAATTCCCTGATTCACTCTTTCAGTCTGGCTATCTGTTTTGGGGTGATAGCTTGTGCTGAGATCCAAGAAAGTTCCTGCAGTCCAGAATTTCGATGTGAATTTGGGATCTCTGTCACTTACTATCCTCCTGGGTAATAAGCCATGCAATCTGAAGATCTCCTTAAGGAAAACTATGGCAACATCCACTGGAGAGTATGTTTCTTTCATTGGAATTAGATGGGCAACTTTGGTTAGCCTATCAACTACCACAAAAATTGAGTTGTAACCTGATGTACTGAAGGTAATCCACTAACAAAGTCCATATTGATACATTCCCACTTCATCTGTGGAATGTCTAGAGGCTGTAGTTTCCTTGGCATCTTGACTCTCTCTGCCTTGACTCTTTAGCACATTAAGCATTTTCGCACATGATCAAGTACATCCTTTTTGAGTCCTGGCAAAATAAGAAGCTTTTCTTCACAGACATATAGGTTTTTATAAACCCTGGATGTCCAACTATAAGGCTACCATGGGCTTCTCTCAGAATTCTTCCCTTTATTCCCACATCATTGGGGATACATAGCCGATTATTATAATACATGCATCCTTCATCCAGTTTGTATCCAAGAACTCGACTCATTTTCTGAGAAGTTTTGCTCTCCTGCAAGCATCAGAAGGGTAGCAATAGGGGCAAAGAATTTGTCATGCATGATTTTCTCCTTTGCTTCACTGATCAATGGATTTGACACCACTATAATTCCAAGTAAGGAGGCTTTTCCGCTGAGCGCATCTACAACCACATTTTCTTTCCCTGGAGGATACTTAATTTCAAAATCGAATTCCTACAGGGTTTGCATCCATCTCCTTTGACACATGTTGAGATCCCTTTGGGTGAAGATCCACTTCAGACTTTGATGATCTATCATCAAGGTGAACCTTTATCCCAAAAGATAATGTCTCCACAACTCTGGAGCATACACTACGAAGAGTAACTCCAAGTCATGGACGACATACTTTCTCTCATGTGTTCTGAGTTTTTTGGATTCATAAGGAGCCACAGCATGACCTTCCTGCATATGAGCACCACCTAAGGTAAACCCACTAGCATCATCTGTAACTACCTCAAAGGGTTTGGTGAAATCTGGTAACTTAAGGACAGGGTTGGTTACTAAGGCTATCTTCAGCTTGTCAAAGGCACTCTGACATATTGCAGTCCACTGAAAAAGTGTACTCTTCTTGACAAGGCTAGTTAAAGGGGATGCTATCTGAGCATACCTAGGTATAAAGATCCTATACCATCCGGTTAATCCTAGGAATCCTCCGACTTCCTTTCCTGTCTTAGGTTCTGGCCATTCTACTACTGCTTGGATCTTTGCGGGGCTAGGAGAAATCCCATCATTTGACACTATGAATCCCAAGTATTCCACCTGGCCAATAGAGAAAGAACACTTGCTCTTCTTTGCAAAGAGTTGGTGTTTCCTTAGGATTTCCAGGACCTTGTGCACATGATCTTCATGATCTGCAGCATTCTTTGAGTATACCAAGATATCATCAAAGAAGACAAGAACAAAATCATCCAAGTATTCTCTTAGAATATCCTACATAAGTTGATTGATTGCATTAGTCAATCCAAACGACATGATTGTGAACTCATAATGCCCATAGCGAGTAATGAATGCTGTCTTTGGGATGTCCTGCTCTTTGATTCAGATCTGGTAGTACTCGGTGGCAAAAGGGGTCGTAAAACTAGGAGGCCAAGAAGAAGAAGAACAAGAAGATAAATTTGAAGAAGAGGAGAAAAATAAGAAGAAGAAGAAGTAGTCTAGGACAAAAATTGGATAATCTGACTTTCTTCTTGGACAAGGATCTCTTAGTTATGACCTCTTAACATATCTTAGGGAAAAAATGGCACAAATCACATTTAGGCAACTTTTGGCACTCTCTCTAAAGCTCAAAAAGGAATGGGGTAAGCTAGCTAGTACAAGGGAACCTAAGAAAAAGAAGACGAGGGATAATGGGACTCCTATGGCTCCAAAGGTGGATATTGATGTAGGAAATGATGTGCCTGTGATTGATGTCATCATTGAGGGGCAAACAATTTCTAATTCATACATTGATGGAGAGGCGTCAATCAATGTCACGAGTGAAAAAACAATGAAAGATGCCGATTTAAAGTTGTCCTCTACTAACTCTCCCTATCCCATTAAACTTGCTGATAATACTAGGGTGAAAACCTTAGGAATTGTCAGGAATTTGGGAGTGGATGTATGTGGTATTTTTGTGCCTACAACTTTCTAGGTCATTCTTACAAAGCTTGATGCTAGGGCTTGTTGAAATATACAAGTGAATAGGGTGTGTGTGGGAACAAGCTCTTGGATAGAGGCTGTAAAAGAGGAGATGTAATTGTGAAAGAACCTGTGAAAAGGTTAGAAGAATCTACTGGGAGAGAATAATGGGTAGCATGAGGGAATTTAGGAGTGTGGAGATATTCTGGGAGATATTCAGGGAAAAGAGAAGAGGTGGAGAGAATCAGGCAAAAGGTGGAGATATTCAGGGAGTGAATCATGGAGAAATCAATGGGATTTGATGCTTGATGTAAACTCTATAAATTGAGGCATAGCCCTAATGAGAATTTGCTGGTTTTTGAGTATCCATGCCTACATTAATCTATTTGCTAATTATTCACTAATTACGTCTTAATCATTTGCTAATCACTTTGTTAATGATGTTGATTCTAGTGTTTGATCCACCATAGCTCATCATTATGCTCAAATTTCAACATGGTATCAGAGCCATGCCTAGAATCAACTAGGTTTATGAGCCTATTAGTTAATTAATTAGGATTAGTAAGCAATTAGCAAAAAATCAAATTTTTAGTGAGTTTTCACTTCTCCCCTTCACCCCCAGCAAGTGGAGGATCTCTAGCACCTTGCACACATAGAGTTAGGGCATAATCTTTTAGCACTAGCTAGGTAACATCTATGGCTTCAAGCCTATGCAAAAAACGCAGCAAACCGCCATCAAAATGCGTCGATTTTTGCTGATTGCTGGGCGCCATTTTTCTGAGGGATTTTTGCCATTGTTCCTTCATCAAGACAAATCTTTCTAATTCCTCCTAGCCCAAGGTGTAATCAAGCATGCTCTACAAGCTGGTGAAGACAGAATTGAGTTTCATCAAGTCTACAGTGAGATCCAAGCTCTTCATCAAATCTGCAGGTGACTTTGGTAAAACAGAGATTAAGCTTTCATTATTTGGTCAAATCTTGTGTTTCTTGGCTTAATCCTCTACTAGACTCATTGCTATTGATGCCTTTGAAAGCATTTGAGTTCATTTGAAGTGGAAGGCACCAGATCTGGACTCCCCGCATACTCTGTTTTCTGCACACAAAACAGAGCATTAATTTGCTAATCAGTGTGATTAATCAGTACTAATCACTGTACTTTGGTGCAATTGAGGGTTCAAATTAACCATTAGGTATCTGATACAGATCCTTATAACTTCAGATTGCAAATCGGAGTTGGTTTGATACTCCAACCATCCCGTACAAATTGGTTACCCTTAATTTAATGTAATTTCTGGGAAAATTGTGCTGATAAAAATTATGAAAATCATCATTTTGCATTTAATCCTTGGTTAATGCCTGTAAATCTCACTCAAATTCAAGATTATTCACAGCCAGAGTTACATTTGGAATGTGCATGAGAATGGATGCTATACGCATTATGTATTGGGCACATTGCATCAGTGTAAAAATGGGAATAGACACTGCCCTTGTCCAGAATAAGGCAAGAGGTAAGACCTCCCGCATAAATTTGGGTTTGCATTGCATAATGATACAAAATAAACATAAAAATCCCAAAGGAACTGTCAGCAAAACATTTAAAAATGTTGCTCACATGGAGCAAAATGACCTGACGGACGAGCTCATGGCCCCAGCCATGAAAGAAGAAGAATATCTCTTTCCAAGAAGAGGATCCACACCGAGAAGAAGATCTGAAGGAAGACATGGACACGAGAAGAGAAGCTGCTACAAGAAGAGAAGCTGCCCCGAGAAGATTGAAAGAAGAGACGGACGCATGGAGAGATGCTGCCACGACAAGAAGACTGAAGAAAAGAGAAGATGTGAGGCTCCA
Source organism: Cibotium barometz (assembly GCF_041138505.1). Classification (NCBI taxonomy): domain Eukaryota; kingdom Viridiplantae; phylum Streptophyta; class Polypodiopsida; order Cyatheales; family Cibotiaceae; genus Cibotium; species Cibotium barometz. Next base: position 13,087,214 of record NC_141058.1, read on the forward strand.
AAGAGTGAGGAGCCATGTGAAAATCTCTGAGAGAGAGAGAGAGAGAGACCCCACAACCCAATGTAACCTGCCCCAACAAAGTAAAACCACCTCTAAGCCACCGATGATGTAGGCCAAGTGGTAGATGTATGTTTGAGCACTTTAGTCAAGGTCGCGGGCACTTATAGTAGCCTTGGACACATAGAGAGAGAGAGTGTCAAGGACTATGGAGTTTAGGGACTTGAGGCACTGGTCGCGGACTGTCAAGTAAGAAAGAAACTTGATACAGGGTCCAGGTGTGCTGAGATAACTTGAGGGGAGGAGTAGACACTGGTCGCGGACTATCAAGTAAGGGGAGGCAAACTTGGTATAGGGTCTAGGTGTACTAGGAGTATTCACTTGAGGGGAGGTGTTGAAATATACAAGTGAATAGGGTGTGTGTGGAAACAAGCTCTTGGATAGAGGCTATAAAAGAGGAGATGTAATTGTGAAAGAACCTGTGAAAAGGTTAGAAGAACCTACTGGGAGAGAATAATGGGTAGCATGAGGGAATTTAGGAGTGTGGAGATATTCTGGGAGATATTCAGGGAAAAGAGAAGAGGTGTAGAGAATCAGGCAAAAGGTGGAGATATTCAGGGAGTGAATCATGGAGAAATCAATGGGATTTGATGCTTGATGTAAACTCTATAAATTGAGGCATAGCCCTAATGAGAATTTGCTGGTTTTTGAGTATCCATGCCTACATTAATCTATTTGCTAATTATTCACTAATTACGTCTTAATCATTTGCTAATCACTTTTAATGATATTGATTATAGTGTTTGATCCACCGTAGCTCATCATTATGCTCAAATTTCAACAAGGCTTACACATTGGTATTGGGTAGTAGGCCATGGCTTCACCAAGTGAAGGCAATTCAAAAGTGGAGATCGGTGATCTTATTCTACAAGGTGAGAATAAGAAGGTCCACTACTACAACATCAAGAGTCGTCCGTAAGAAAATGGTAAGAGGTGAATCTTCAACTTCTGAAAGTTCAGAGTCAGAGTCATCCGATGAAGAGGAGACAAGTGGTAGCTCCGAGGATTCCATCTCAGAAGGGGAGATGGAGGGAGTTGCATTTGGTCTTTCCCTGCTGGGAAGGGAGTTGCATTTGGTCTTTCCCTGCTGGGAAGGGATCGAGGGGATGCTGAAGACAATGGAGCCTTGGAAGGGGAAGCTTCTTCAACCATGTTCAAGAAAGGAGATGTGGACCTCATTAGTCTTCACCAACAGAATGAACTTCTTCTTGATGAGTCTATAGCAGGTACTGAAAGGGAGAATTACTTAAAAATGTTGGATGGATTTTCTAACATTTTTACAAACAGCTACTCACAAGTACGCCAAGTTACCCTAGTAGAGTATAAGTTTGATCTCAAGCCCCAAAGTAAGCCAGTGGTACAACAGCTAAGGCATTTGGGAGTAGTGCAAGCGGAGGTGCTTAAGAATGAGGTAGCTAATTTGCTTGAAGCTGGATTTATTTTTCCAGTAGAGAATTCACAGTGGATTTTCCCAGTTGTAGTCACTCCCAAAAAGGGTGGAAAATGGCATGTGTGTGTGTGGACTTTTGCCCTCTGAATGCATGCACAAAGAGGGATTATTATCCTCTACCCTTTCAGGATGAGATTTTGGATCAAGTTGCAGGTCATGAGTTGTATTCAATGTGTGATGGATACTCCGGATACTTTCAAATCTGGATTTGTGAAGAAGATTAAAGGAAAACCTCATTTATCACCCCTTGGGGAGTGTATGCCTATAGGGTGATGCCATTTGGCTTGACCAATGCACCAGCAACTTTTCAACGCTTCATGAGTTAGGTATTTGCGCCTTACTTGGGAAAGTTCATAAGGGTCTTTTTGGATGATTTTTGCATTTATTCAAGCCGCATGGATCACTTGGAAAAGTTGAGGTTGGCCTTGCAAAGTATTGATGATGCAAAAGGGTGTCTTAATCCTGGAAAATGCTACTTGGCACGAAGGAAGATGGTTCTCTTGGGACATTTTATCTCAGAAGAAGGCATAGAGATGGATCTTGAGAAGGTGCAGGCAATTGTGGACCTCCCACTACCTACCAATGTAAGGGAGGTAAGGAGGATTTTGGGTAAAACAAAGTATTACCAACGCTCTGTTGACATGTTCTTTGAGAAGATGTATCCTATAAATTTGTTCACAAAGAAGAATGTTTCTTTCCAATGGGGGCCCGATCAAATTCAATCTTTTTGTTTGCTCAAGCAATGCATGAGTCAAAGTCCAATTGTGCAGCCTCCTAGGTGGGGGGAGGATTTTCATGTGAACCCAAGTGTCTCATCACATTCAGTGGGTGCTATACTCTTGTAAAAGGGAGAGCAAGGGCGTATGCAACTAGTGTATTATGCAAGCCAACAACTCACTGATGCCGAGGAGAGGTATGGTGAAATGGAGAAAGGTGGTTTGTCTCTTGTTTTTGCAGTAAAGAAGTTCAGGTCATACTTGTTACCTCACCCTCTTTTCTTTCTCACATCTCAACCTTCTTTACAATTCTTGGTCTGCAAACCCAATCCTGCAGGAGGGAAGTTTGCAAAGCGGATTTGTGAGCTTCAAGAATTCTCTTTCACTTTTATTACAGAAAACACCACTAGGGCCTTTCTTGTAGATTTGCTTACAAGGAAGGAAGAGGCAGAAGGAACAGGAACAAAGGAAGAAGTATATAAAGATTTGGAGACACCACCAACTGCTTTCACTATGCATTTTGATGGAGCCTTTAGCCCTTCCACGCAATGTGGGGCTAGGGGGATAGTTTTATTTGATCTAGAAGGAAAAGAGGTATGGGCCAAAGGTAGGAAATTTCCAAAGGCTATATCAAATAATGTGGCTGAGTACAATGCATTAATTTGGGGATTAGAAGATTGCATAAAAGATGGAATTAAAGAGGTAGAGGCTAAAGGGGATTCGCAATTGGTCATCGAACAAATGAAAGGAGAATATAAGGCAAGGAGTCCTAATCTCCAAGAATTGTATAAAAGGGCAATGGAGTTAAAAGAAGCTTTTGAGTTTTGTAAATTTGTGTATATTAACAGGAAGGATAATCAAAAGGCTGATGAATTGGTTACTAAAACTTTGGCTTCTTTCAAAGTTGTGAGATCCCACTGTCCCCTCCGCGCACCGGAACTCCCGGGGTAGCTGATAGCGGAAGCAGCCCCCTCATGCGCGGGGCAGGGTTTCTCACTTGGGGCCTCTCCCACGAATGTCCGGGCATGAGACTAGGCTAGTGGTCACTCCGAAAACCGAAATCGAGAAAATTTTCCATGCCTAGAAAGCGGGGATGATTCCACCTTTTTGAATTTTCTTAACGAATTTTTCTAACGAGATCAATCTAAACTATCCTTCACCTGAATAAACCAGATAGAAGGAAACTATCACTGATATGATTTGATCATCTGAGCGATTTCAATGCTTTTTTCCTAATCAAGATCAGGCACAGCCGTTGATCCACTCAATTGAGAAATTTATTAAGGAATTAACTAACTACTCGAATCCTAGCGTAATCCTAAGATTTTTTAGTTTAATTATTAAAACTCCATTGATTCCAGCCTAACCCCATCCGGCCCATGGGTTAGCCACCACCCTGCCCACTGGAATCGGTAGAACCAAACAAGTACTCACCCACCCATAATTGAAATGCCTTTCTTAACTTTAGCTTTAGAAAACAGATATGCACACACTCCTCTTTAAAACTTTAATATAAAAATAATCCATTGACAAAACAAATATGATTACAAATGTCATAATTCAAAATTTCCATTCAATCCCTTGTTTCACAAAAACAGTACCACTATGGACTCTCGGTTGGGACCAGCTGGTCAGCCAACGAGATCCAGTAACAAATTACAATAATCACTTCGTCAACGTACATATATATATCTTCCTTGACATACATATGGGTGCCCTAAGCACTGCGAGCCCGTACATATATATATCTTCCTCGACATACATATGGGTGTCCTCGACATACATATGGATGTCCTAAGCACTGCGAGCCCGTGCATCTCCTGGTTAGAATCCTCCGGGATCCTCCTTAGGTGTCCTGGTACTTCACTTAGGGACCGTTTCTTCGGCCCTCGCCCATTGTACGGGAAGCACACCATTTTTCACCATACCCAGGCTGGTCAAGACCTGGGAAGGTTTTTGCCGTGTGAGCTGTCCCTTGAACACTCCCCGCCAGCTGTTGCAACCGAACTTCCCTTAGATAAACATATATGCCAAATGATCCCTCCAGCATTCTGGCATAAGACAGTCCTTTAAGAAAATAGGGTTTCTATATAAGTTTAGAGTTTTGATTTTGTTTGAATGATTGAAACTGACGAAGGAATCAGGTCTTGGTCAATAGTCTGAGAATCAGAGTTTGGGTCTGGAAAGGTTCTTCCTAAACTATCTTTCTTGAAAGGTAATATTTCAATTTCTCTTTTTCTAAATTTCGTTTGTCGAATATTTGCTTACAGATTTCTAAACTAAACATGAATTTCCTATGAGGAATAAAATAATCATTTATCTCGATCTCCGACTTCGATAGTTTAATTGAATTTTCTCATTACCATCTTAGTGAATATGAATCGATAACATTTCCTCTCATAGATTATCTACTTATTCATTTTTCCAATTTTTGGAAATTTTAAACAGGGGATTAAGAGAACCCTTATTTAATTATAAAAATTCTATATGCATCTATTTATGCATAAAATTTAATTCTGATGAAAGTCACACTTTTATCATCATAAAAATCATTTATGATGAAAATCACTCTTTTAGTATAAAAGAATTTCTTTTATGCATCCATTTATGCATAAAAATCATTTATGATGAGAATCACACTTTTAATATTAAAAAAATATCTTTTATGCATATGTTTATGTACACAAATCATTTATGATGAAAATCTCTCTTTTAATATAAAAGAATTTCTTTTATGCATCCATTTATGCATAAAAATCATTTATGATGAAAATCACACTTTTAATATAAAAAATATCTTTTATACATAAGTTTATGCATACAAATCATTTATGATGAAAACCACTCTTTTAATATAAAAGAATTTCTTTTATGCATCCATTTATGCATAAAAATCATTTATGATGAAAATCACACTTTTAATATAAAAAATTATCTTTTATGCATATGTTTATGCATCCAAATCATTTATGATGAAAATCACTCTTTTAATATAAAAGAATTTCTTTCATGCATAAAAATCATTTATGATAAAATCACACTTTTAATATTAAAAAATATCTTTTATGCATATGTTTATGCATACAAATCATTTATGATGAAAATAACACTTTTATAATCAAAATAAAAATTTCAATATGCTTCCTTCTATACATAGAATTTAATTCTAAAGAAAGTAATATTTTTTTAATAAAATATTAAAGTTATTATTATGAAACCCATATGAGTGTAGGCATCATAAGATCACCATGTAGCATCAGCAATGAAATCCATGAATTGTTAAATTGCAAATGATGTCAAATTTGTCCCAAAATTGCACATTGAGTAAAGTACTGCACATGGATCTAAAATTGCCAAGGATTTGGCAAACAAATAGCCCATAAATGGTACACCAAAATAATATGTGACTACCATGAGATATCTCAGCCATGTCACTCCCATAATGCCATCAACAAGGTCTTCGAGTTAGAAAATTCTAGCAAGCATTCACCCCATTGTTTGCATCAAAATATCTCATGTTATGCATCCATGAGCTCTTCATATCTTGCTAATATGGAATCGGGCTACCATGAAGCTTCCTCATTTGGTAATCCCCTCCATTTGATGAGGTACTCAACCATAGTCCGGTTGCAAAGTACCTTCTCTCATGTTCCCAACACCTTCTTTGGTATATACTCAATGTTACCCTCCTTATTCATAAGAGGCAATTCCTCATGTACTTGCACCATTGGTCCTACATAAGCCTTCAAGTTTCATACATGGAATACCTCATGTATTTTTGTGGTGGATGGATAACAATAGATACGCAACTTCTCCAACTCTACTCACCACTTGGTGAGGACCATAATATCAATGGGAAAGCTTAGTGTCAGTATTACAATTAAGAGAACCATACCTTGATTTCGGAATCCTCAAAAGGAAATAATCCCCTTCCTTGAATTCCAATGGTCTCCTATGAGCATCTTCATATCCCTTTATCCTTACTTGGACATTCTTTATGTTCTCTTTGCATTGTTGAAGAAGTGCTTGCATCTTCGCAACTTCCACACTTGCATTTGGATTCACCATATCTTGATTAAAATTAACCATAGGAACATTCACCTTGCAACCACACATTCCTTTGAATGTGCCTATGGTTGATTAAAATCAACCATAGGCACATTCACCTTGTAACCATACATTCCTTTGAATGGCGACATCCCAATACTCAAATGGTAAGTACTATTGTATGAAAATTCAGCCATATGCAACCACTCATCCCATATATGTTGTGTGTCATGATAATAATGCCTTAAGTAGGTTTCCAACCATTTGTTAACACTCTCCATTTGGCCGTCTATTCTGGGATGATAGGCCATGCTTGTAGTCAATGATGTTCCCATGCTCTCAAAAAGAATTCTCCAAAATGTATCCATAAACTTCACATCTTTGTCACTCAAAATTTGTATTGGAAAACCATGCAACTTGAACATATGTTCCATGAATTGCTTTGTGACCATATGACCCGTATGTGTGACCTTTGTGGGAATGAAATGGGTTGCCTTCAACAATAGATCTATAATTGCATAAATTCTATCCCACCCTTTCCTTGTGTGAGGATGCCCCATAATAAATTCCATAGATATGTGAGTCCACTTGCCATTGGGAATGGGCAAAGGCTGTAGCAAACCACCAGGCTTATGAGTGGGTTCTTTGTTGCATTGACAAGGTATACATTTGGAAAGAAAGTCATGCACACATTTCCACATGCCATTCCAAATTCTTTCTCGCTTTATCATACGTCTTCAAAAGCCCCAAATGCCCCGCCATCAAGGAAGAATGCATCTCTTCAAGAACTTTCACAGCTTGTATCTTGACTTTGGGACTAAATACTCCCTATCCTTGTAGTATAGAAGACGATTTTGCAACCAAAAGTGAGGCAAATCTTCATGTGACCCATGCTATAAGTTTTGCATCATGCGGACAACCATATCATTATTCAAATACTCCTCTTATATGTCCATGTATGAATCATGATGCACTTTCAAAATTGACATAAGTGTACATGCCCACATTCTAGACAAAGGATCAGCCACCAAATTGTATTTGCCTTTTGCGTATGTGATCTCATAATCATAACTTTGTAATGTTGCCAACCATCTCTTTTGCTTGGGTGAAAGAGTGTTTTGAGACATAAAGTATTTCAATACTCTATGATCACTCCCAAGGAAAAAATGAGGGGCAAAATTTAGCCCAAAGGCTAATTTTCAAGGGTCTTCCAGAAGTTTTAGGCTATATAAGACCCAAAAAATGGTGACCTTTTTTTATATATTAGCCTAACGTAGCATTTTTGGGTAAAGTTTAAAGGCAAAATCACCAAATTTACACGAAAAGTGAGCATATATCCTAAAATTTTTCAAGCATTTGCTAAATTTTCCTTTAGACTACCTTCTATCCAGGAAAGACTCGCAAACCCATCTCTACTTTGACCATAGAATATGTTGCTTATTTTTTACCCTGACACATAGAACTGGCTACCGTAGAGATAATGATGCCAGTTCTTAATTGCATCCAAAACTAGTGATCATTTCTTGATCATGCACATGCATAGATGCCTCTTTATCATTCAACTTGCAACTTTCATAGGCAAAAACCCCATGGTCTTGATACAAAATAGCCCTAACTCCTCTCGCACAAACCTAAGCATCCACTTGTATGGTAAATGGTTTGGAGAAATCAGGGCATGCTAAGATAGGGCCTCCATCTTGTGCATACCTCCCAATGAATCTTCTATAGAAAGAAGATAAACCCAAGAATCCTCTTAATTGAGTAGTGTTTTTAGGTTTTTTCCAATTTCTCACACATTCCATCTTCTTGGGATCAACCTTTATGTCATCCTTGCTTACAATGTGCCCAAGGTATTCCACCTCACTAGCCATGAAAGTACATTTTCTTTCCTTTGCATATAATCGGTTGGCTCTTAATACATCCAACACTTCTTTTACATGTTGCAAGTGATTATCCATGTTCTTGCTATACACCAAGATATGATCGAAAAATACAAGCAACGATTTGAACAAGTATGGTTGTAGCATCTTGTTCATCAACACTTGAAATGTAGTAGTGGGTGTATTGCATAACCCAAATGGCATCACCATGAAGTGGAAGAGACCCCTTTTGGTCCTAAATGCAGTTTTGTACTCATCTCCCACCTTCATGCGAATTTGATGATACGTCCCCGATATCAAATCAATCTTAGTAAAAACACTTGCACCTTTGAGCTCATCAAGTAGATCATCAATCCTAGGTATTGGGTACCTATTCTTGATTGTGATCTTGTTGAGATCCCTATAGTCAATGCACATTCGAAAAGATCCATCCTTCTTCTTCACCAACAAGACGGTCGAAGCAAATGGTGATTGACTAGGCTTAACCCATTCCGTTTCTTTGAGCTCCTTAACTTTCTTCGTCACTTCATCCCTCTCTACTTTGGAAAGATGGTATGGAGGTTTGTTCACTAGTTTTTCATTGGGCTCAATCTCCACACCATGATCAACATCTCTCCTCGTTGGCAAGCATTTAGGCATGTCGAATACATCCTTGTACTCTTCAAGAAGCTTTTTCATGCCATCATGATTCAATGGTTTGCCCACATTTTCAAAATTAGTGTACAAAGTTGTAATGCATATATATAGCTCTCTTTCTTGATCTCATGCTTGAGTTGAGTGGCATGCTTGTTTCTTGAGATTATGCTTGAGTTGAGTGGCATTGATCAACGCAAGCTTTCGCACAATATTCCTATATAAGGTGACCATGCTTTCCATGTGTATAAAGCTCAAAAATGTTTTTTGAATATTCATCACAATTGGCCCAAGTGATGCAAGCCAATCACAACCCAACACAACTTCAACTAGTCCCAACTCAAGCACTCTCAAATCTACCATGAAAGTGTAGTCCTTTGAGAGCATTACCTTTGTATTTAGGCAAATCATATTGCATTCCAAGCAATCACCATTAGACACTTGCACTTGTGATACCCAAGATAGACATGGGTTACATTCTCAACTTTTGCAAAGACTTTTGACTCAAAAAACTATGTGTGCTTCCACAATCAACAAGTATATATGCCACTCTTCCATCAATGCTCCCCTTGAGATGCATAGATTTATCACTTTTGCATCCCGCAAAATGCTTCATAGGATAAGTGACATCTTCATTTGAAGGTTCCAAACCACACATAGTTGGATACCCATCATCATAATCTAGTTTTTCATTGCATTTGCCACCAAGATCAAAAAGAAACTTGCCCTTAGACTCATAGCAATCATCATCCTCCACTATCTCCTAGCAATCATTAAAGATTTCAGCATCTTCCCCCACATCTTCATGATTGGCTTTGGTGAGGATCAAGTTGAATGAAATTTTCTTTACCTTGCAAACCTTGAAGTTCTCCTTATTCCACTTCTCACCACATTTGTAGCATAGGCCCTTACTTTTTAAGTCATTGATCTTATCTTCCTTGAGTACCATGCTCTTATTGATCTCATATTTGAAGGTTTATGATCACTATTATTTGACTTTTGGGTAGCGCCACCAAATCTGAAATTTCCTTTGTCACCCTTACCATACACCATAGGATACTTAGGACCACTTGATGACTTTCACAAGAGAGTAGATGATGAATCTCCTTTTGATTGAGACTTTCCAGGAACATAGAAGTAGTATATGTGTCCTTATAAATCTCGGCTAACATCATAGCTTCACTCAATCTTGAGGGTCATTGAGCTTTGACATCCATCCTTATGTTCCTTCATAGCCCTTTGACAAACTTCATCATCTTAGTTGTTTCATTGATCCCTTACACCTCCAAAGATAGCTTCAAAAATTGTTGTGAGTACTCTCTCACACTCTTGTATAGTTGTTCCAAGTCATACCACTTAGCAAATAGATTCTCCTTTTGAAGCTTTGAGGTGAATGTGTCACACATTTTCTCCTTGAAGGCATCCCATGAAGTGATCACATAGTTGTTTGTGCTAAGATGTTGCCACCAAGTGTGAGCATAAACCTCAAGATGCAAAGTGGCATAGTACACCTGGCCCTCTCCGTACGAGGATTGGTACAAGTTTAAGGGCATCAAAGATAAGGGCATCTTCATTGATGCCCTTAAACTCATCTTCATTGATGCCCTTAAACTCATCTTCATTGTCTTTGATGCCCTTAAACTTGTACCTTATGTTTGAAGCCCTTAAACTCATCTTCATTGTCGCCGGTATGAGCATTGTGCATCCTTGAATGTTAGCCCAACCAATTGGGTCATTTAGAAGACAAATGAGACAACTAAAAATAACTTTAATCAAATTCAAAAACATGACGTGAATTATGGACATTCCATGTTGCTACTCAAGGAAGCTAAGCCTTCACACACTGAGGTTAGTTCAAATGTGCTCAAGATTGTGACTTTAGTGTTTGGAGATTTGAGATAAAAAAGGAAAAGATAAAATTAAAATAAAATTATATATATATATATATTAAGGTCCAAAATATGTAAATTTATGGGCCATGGGCAAGGCTACTATAAATAGAGCCTTGGGTTCATTGTAGGGATCTTTTGATCATTCTTATCTTGGACACTTACATGTACTCATGGCTCCTTTCATGGAGATGGACTTTCATGGTCTAGGGCTCATGGTGGCAAGCTTGATAGCCATCCTTATGGTGAAAGGTTAAACCACTTAGGCTTTATATACATACCTTCTTTACTACATGTGCACGTGGATTTCTTCTCTTTTCATCAGAATGACATGGATTTCTCATATGTGTGTGATGTTCATCAAATGGATGCTAGATGTGGACTTTATGTGTTGATTCTTTGATATTTGGTCTAGATCCATTTCAATTAGTTTCAACGCTTTGGTTTTGATTCACTTCCTTGGATTTTTTCTCAAAATTTTTAAGTTTTCTTGATTTTCTTGCTCAAGAAGATGGGAAAATTGGATGGTTGAAGCTTTAAATCTTGATTTTTTGAAACCTTTTTGGAGCCATGGGTTTGATTAGGATCATTTTTTTGGGGTAGCCGCTCTAAAATTTGAAAAGGGAGGACTAAAATTGGGTGAGATTAGCTAATCTTGATTAGTGATGTTAATCAAAATATTTCTCAGTAATCCTCTTCCTGTGTGCAAGCTTTCATGGCCATAGCACTCAATTCCAGCTTTTTGTGGTTGCCATTCCTTGGGGCTTACATTGAGCAAGGTGTGTACATCACATAGATTAGCATTTTGATGAAGTATGGCCAACATTTCTTGCTCATATAGCCTCGCTCTGTTATTAAAAAAATTTGAATAATCCCACGTCGACGCCGCAACTATTTTGGCTTCCTCTCTACTCCCTCTGCTCTACATAACCCTAAGTCCTTTGCAACCCTGTCTTCCTCATGATGGCTGCACCTCACCCTTTGTCCTCTCCTCACAAAGTCTCCTCCCCACCCTTTGTCCTTTCCTCACAAAGTCTCCTCTCAAGTCTCCTCCCAAGGAGGGTTCCTCACAAAGTCTCCTCTCAAGTCTCCTCCCAAGGAGGATTCCTTACAAGTCTCCTCCCAAAAGGACGATTCCTCACAAGGTAATCTCTATCCCACTTGTCTCTCCCACCTCTTCATATATTCATGGTTTTTGAATGGTATGTTTAGAATTACGGTTTTTGATTGGTATTATCTTCACTCTCTCTTTCTCTCTCTCTCTCTCTCTCATGCATAAGCTTGTTATGTTTAAATTTTTTCAATGGTATTCTCTCTCTCTCTCTCTCTCTCTCTCTCTCTCTCTCTCTCTCTCTTTCTTATGCATAAGAGGCTTATACTTAAACCTCCTTATGCATAAGGCTTAAATCTCATTGTGTATCCATGCTCTCTTTCTTATGCATAAGAGGCTTATACTTAAACCTCCTTATGCATAAGGCTTAAACCTCATTGTGTATCCATGCTATTCACACTTTTAGGGTTTTGTATTACTAATTCTTTTCTTAAATTTTTATTTTGTTTTCTATGTCACCCTCTAGGCAAGTCTTGCCTCCATCTCCATGTTTTTTACAACAACTCATGAGCATAATGAGAGGAAAATTTGGAGTCCCTATTTGTTGCACTTCACTATTACCTAATTTAATATCTTTTGCAAGTGTTTGATGTTCTTAATCAAATGTATCGCCTTGCTTTTGATGCATAGAGGAGAAGGAAAAGAGAAAGTGCATTCCCCTCCCCTATGAGATTGCATAAACAATGATTGAATGTGTATGTGTCAATTATTTTTTACCTACTTCTTAGCAAAAGAGTAGTTTTCATTTTGTTATGGATTAGCCCAGCCAATTAGGTCACTTAGTTTTTATTTTACTATGGATTAGCCCAACCGATTGGGTGATTTAGAGGACAAATGAGAAAACTAAAAACAACTTTAATCAAATTCACAAAAGTAATGAAAATTAGGGACATGCTGCTACTCAATGTGAAATGTGCTCAGGCATTTTGACTTTAGTATTTTGAGATTTTAGCTATATATATATATATATACAAATCCTCTTCTTAATGTTGTACTATAATATGATATTAAACACCCTTGGGAACCTCTTGGGTCAAGGAGGCTTTGGAAACAAAGAAGGACTTACACTTGAAGACATTCTCCACAATGAATAAGGGATGAGTCATCATTGACACAAAGATAGGGGTGCTTGCAATTAACAAAGACTGGCCATGGACATGAAGATCAAGCTTTTGGCCCACCAAATACAAACAATGTTCGGACTTTAGAAGTGTGTAATGCACTCAAAGTCTCACACATAAACTTCATGTTGTAGCTCAAAAAAGAGGATGGTATGGCTTGTGTAAAGGTCAACATCCTATGCATTTTATGCTTATATCTGAAACACATCTCATTAGGCCTTTTTCTTAAGTTGGCCATGTAATAAGTCTAGACGCCCAAGGCGAATAAGTGCCATGTATAAAAGACACGTTTACCAATGAGAAAGCGTCATTCTCTTTGGTCTAGCTTTGTGTCTATGCTCTTGTTCTCCTTGTGCTCTTGCTCACCCATGTGTGCTTGCCCTCTCTTGGTGGTGCTAGTGTGTGTGAGTCCTCTTGCATGCCTTGTTTTTACAGTGAGAGTGTGTAAGCTCTTGTATTTGCAGTGAGAGTGTGTGAAAGGCTCTACGGGTGACGGTGGAGTGAGGCTTCTACAACTATATGCTACCATAATGGAGGTTGCCGCTCTCACAAGTTGGCAGGTGACTGACCAAATCCCTAATAACAAGAAAGGTAAGACATGGCCGTCTTTCTCTAGCGTTGCTTTGGGATTGGTTGATGTGTTTCAAACTTTCCATTGGTGCCACTGCCGAGGACATGGTGATTTGCCCTTATGTTTGTATTGGCTGCTAAGTAGGGTTTGATTTCAATTGCCTTGTCACCGTGAAAGGTGCGCTTGTGGGGATGTGTTGGTAATCAAGGGTTAGATTAAGAAGTAAGGTTTTTCTGATTTGTTGTTGTGTTGATTTTCGAGTGATTTGCTATGCTTTGCATTTTAGAGGCTGGTAATAGTGCTTACAGTTAGATTAGCACGCATCAGTGATCATTTGGATTGGGCTTACAGTTGGATTGGCGCTCATCACATTATTAGCGTTTACAGTTGGATCAGTGCTTATCTATCATCAATTGGATTCAGCGCTTTATCTATGGGATAAGCAGACATTGATCAATGTGATGCACACCAATCCAACTGTAAGCGTCAATCCCACTGATCACTGATGAGCACGAAACTGACAGATAAGTGCTGATCCCATTGATGACTAATGAGTTGCTTATCCGAGTATTAATGAGGTGCTAATCCTAGGACTATTGAGCTGCTAATATCAAACGTGAGCTGGCAGAGGTGCTGACAAGTGGCGGTTCAGAGTCCCATGATCACTGATGAGTGCTAATCTAACTATAAGCACTAATACCATTGATCGGGTCTGAGGATAGATCCCAAGCTCCCATGCTTGTCGTATTGACACTGTGGAAAGGGCGTGAAGCTCGCCGACCCGGTCACTTTTTGGGTTCGGTATGCAATTAGGTTTTTAAAACAATATTATATTACTTTTTCCTGCAGGGTTTGTCATCAACTGAGTGTAGTCTAATGGAAACATTAATGAGTCTGAAGTAGGAGGTACACGGTTCCAATTCTACCAAGGCATCCTTAAATTTTTTGTTGCCCGCAAGTTCATGTGTTATAGTATGTATGTGTGTGTGTTATAGTGTTTGTGAGTGTCTGTGTTAGAGAGAGTGTGAAATAGTATGTATGTGTGTGTGTGTTAGAGAGAGAATGTATAATAGTGTGTATGTATGTGTGTTAGAGAGTGTGTGTAATATAGATGTGTGTGTGAGAGGGAGAACAATCCGGCATTGGAAAAGGGGTTTGACTAACTGGAAAATGAGGATTGAAAAGGGAGGGGCCCTCTAAATTAGAATAAGACAAGCATGGGATCTTGTTATCTATCCTCAGCAACGTCAATCCAATTGTAAGCGTTAATCCCACTGATCATTGATGAGCACGCAACTGATGGATAAGCGCTAAATCCAATTGATGATAGGTAAGCACTAATCCAACTTTAAGCGCTAATACCACTGATCAATGTGATGAGCGCCAATCCAACTGTAAGCGGTAATCCCACTCAGGGCTAGAATTGGGGTTGGACCGATTGGAAAAGGGAGGGGTCCTCCAAATTAGAATAAGACAAGCATGGGAGCTATCCTCAACATCATCAATCCAATTGTAAGCGTTAATCCCACTGATCACTGCTGAGAACGGAACTGACGGATAAGCGCTAAATCCAATTGATGATAGATAAGCACTAACTCAACTGTAAGCGCTAATACCACTAATCAATGTGATGAGCGCCAATCCAACTGTAAGCGGTAATCCCACTCAGGGCTAGAATTGGGGTTTGACTGACTAGAAAATGAGGGTCGAAAAGGGAGGGGTCCTCCAAATTAGAATATGACAAGCATGGGAGCTTGGGATCTATCCTCAGCATCGTCAATCCAATTGTAAGCGCTAATCCCACTGATCATTGATGAGCACGAAACTGACGGATAAGTGCTTAATCCAATTGATGATAGATAAGCACTAATCCAACTGTAAGCGCTAATACCACTGATCAACGTGATGAGTGCCAATCCAACTGTAAGCGGGCTAGAATTGGGGCTTGGATGACTGGAAAAAGGGAGGGGTCCTCCAAATCTGTAGGAATTAATGCTATAATGCCCGCATGTGTGTGAACGCATGTGAGCAATGAAAGGACACACGAAGAGGTACAACTCAATAACTATAAAGAAATGTATTCTCTCATTAATAAACATAACGATTCATCAACTACGAGCGTACCTCCTGCTCCTCCATCTGTGTCTGAGCGATGACGACCTGACCTCTTCAATCTGAGTAACATCTAATCAATGCTGTGTGTTATTTAATGCTTAATCTAAAATTCTACATGGTATCACGCCTCCTTTTCTGGAGTGCCTGTGCTGGGCCGAATCTTGTGCGCTTCCGTCGTCTCAAGATCACCATCCTGCCACCATCGCGTGCCTGTAGCCCACCAGGGTTTCCAAGTTTTTGCCTCCTCTCACCTACCTTAGAGGAACAAAAGAAGTGTATTCATCTCAAAGCAACGAAAGCATCATTGTCATCATTGCCATCGTGCAAATAAATAACCTAACATCAAAATTCTCCCCTTTGTCCTTATCAATTCCATCAGCGCCTTGGATGCCCACGCTGCCCCTATTGCCAAAGCCACCACCACCGTTGGTCATAACGCCACCGTTACACCCCATTTTTGTATCCATTACTGTGAAATCCACCAGCCCTTCGCTTGTATCAGTGCTGCATTACTTTAGCAAACTGGCTATTAAGCCTTTCTTAAGGGTGCCAACAACCCCTCCAAGCAGCGCCAACCATCCTTTTACGCTTCTGTGCCAATCCCACGCCAATCCCACTCTCTCTTGTGCATGCACAACACCCGTATCATTGTTATTGTCGTGTCCTTCGTCTTCCTATCGTGGCCATTACTTGCCTGTCAATGGGCATCGACGTACGAAGCAGGCACAAAACGTCCGTGCTTCTCCTCAAGTCTACGATCTCACCACGTGCCTCATACATTTTACTAACGATAATTATAAATATTAATAAAGCGCACACACACTCAATACTTTACTTATAATCTATCAAAAAAATAATTTTATTTAATAATTCACTCACATCATGAACATGCCTAAACATTCAGGCTATTCGTGAACGCAAACATGCCTACTCTTTCAGGCTATTTGCGTGCACACATAACATTTTATATAAAAATGATAAAAACTTTTCAAATAATAATATTAATAATGATTAAAAGAAACAAACAACACAAATGGGCAAAGACCCACAAAAAGGCAAAGACCTACCAATGGGCAGTGACCCGTAAAAGGACCCAAAGAGGTCCGTCCTACAATGGACACTAATATAAGACCTGGGCAAACAAATAAGACCAAAAAAAAAAAGTAAGCCCAAAGAGGCATCAACCCGTTGGAGTGTTGTGGCCACACCCACGAGGTATGATATTAAAACAAAATCATGGGTGATATAATCGTCCACCCTAAGAGCCCAAAGAGGCATGAAATAGTAACCCAAAAAGGGAAATTGTGAATCCCCAAGAGGGAAACAACTATGTCCAAAGAGGCGATTGAGCCCATTGGAGTGTCTACAGCATCCAAGAGGCCAAAATTAAACATTGGTCTTCGACAAGCTGAAAACGAATCAGCCTCTGAGTGATGACAAATTAAGCTTAATTGTATATACACACTTGTAAATAACATCATTTCACATCTATATTTTTTGATAATTCAACTCATACTAATATATTAATTTCCTTCTTGACATGTACAAATGCAACTACATTTCATTCCCTTTATGTGCTTGAGGGGGAGAGCTCAATGGATGGTTCAAGCTCACAAAGAGAATCAAAAGTATTGTGGCTGTAAAGCATCAGTCGACATCATTATTTCCAATGGAGTACCTAAAGTTGTCTTCGTCTCATCAACATCGACATCAACACTCATGACGTAAATAAAATATAGCATATCTCATGCATTCACAATACATACATCACTAGACACATAGCATGCTCTCACTTACCCTTATGCGGACATTCGCATTAAGGGGGAATGTAGGAATTAATGCTATAATGCCCGCATGTGTGTGAACGCATGTGAGCAATGAAAGGACACACGAAGAGGTACAACTCAATAACTATAAAGAAATGTATTCTCTCATTAATAAACATAACGATTCATCAACTACGAGCGTACCTCCTGCTCCTCCATCTGTGTCTGAGCGATGACGACCTGACCTCTTCAATCTGAGTAACATCTAATCAATGCTGTGTGTTATTTAATAGTAATTACTGCTTAATCTAAAAATCTAAAATTCTACAAAATCTATCCTCACCATGGTCAATCCAATTGTAAGCGTGAATCCCACTGATCACTAATGAGCACGAAACTGACGGATAAGCGCTAAATCCAATTGATGATAGATAAGCACTAATCTAACTGTAAGCGCTAATACCACTGATCAATGTGATGAGCACCAATCCAACTGTAAGCGGTAATCCCACTGAGGGCTAGAATTGGGGTTTGACTGACTGGAAAATGAGGGTTGAAAAGGGAGGAGCTCTCCAAATTAGAATAAGACAAGCATGGGAGCTTGGGATCTATCCTCAGCATCGTCAATCCAATTGTAAGCGTTAATCCCATTGATGATAGATAAGCACTAATCCAACTGTAAGCACTAATACCACTGATCAATGTGATGAGCGCCAATCCAACTGTAAACGGTAATCCCACTCAGGGCTATTTGAAGGTTGAAGTACTCTTCCAAAGGGGGGTCAAATCCTTCAAAGGAAGGGAAGGTTGTTGAGAAATTTAGTTATATAGCCTTCCAATCTCTTCATAAAAAAGCGCTGGTTATAAAAAAAGCCCTTTAAAATAAAAAAGGGGCGCCCTTCACATTCGAGGCCTGATCCCACTGATCACTCATGATCACATGCGAGGCCTGATCCCACTGATCACTCATGACTGCTAATCTAACTGTAAGCACTAATACCATTGATCAATGTGATGCAGGCCAATCCAATTGTAAGCGTTAATCCCACTGATCACTCACTGATGAGCACGAAACTGACGGATAAGTGCTAATCCCATTGATGACTGATCGGAGAATTAATGAGCTACTAATCCTGGTACTAATGAGCTGCTAATATCAAACGTGAGCTGGCAGAGGTGATGACAGGTACAGGCGGTTCAGAGTCCAAATGCTCCAGGGTCCAGGCAGTTTGAGTGCTAAAAATAGCTGAGGCCACGTGATTTGACTATACGATGCTGAGACAAGGCTGCCGCTAGAAGCTGACGTGTGCAGCATCGGATTACTAGCATCATGATTCATCATAGCATGGCCATCGCTATTGTGACGTGACAACCACGATGCTGAGGTGGCGATCGAAGAGCTGAGCTGGCCTTTGGGATGAAATCGTGGGAAGTGCAACACCCACATCACCCTCCAGTTGGGTGTGCAGTGCTGATCAGCACTTTGCTCGGATCGTTTTAGAGTCTTCTGATCATGACCACGTCTAAGCTGCAGAAAAGTAGAATCATCGCATTCATCAACAGCAGCCGCAGAGGCACGGACTAGCAGGCAGCGTAATATATTGTCATAGCAGAGGCACGGAGCAGGCAACGACGTACGTAGAGTTAATTGAGAGAAAAAAAAGAGGGAAGCTGCATGGCGCCACATCGTCACAGCAAAGGCACGGAGCATGCACAAGAGCGCAGCGCACTGTAAAGTGAGTGCTTTAAAACTCGGGCGGAGTGCTGCATTAACACGTTGCCATGGCTGCACACACAAACCAGCTGCATAAAAGTCTCGCACACCTTTGGCACAAGTTCAGTTTTCCAGCTACGCAAATTGGTTTTGCCTTTGAACTTCTCTTGTGTACTGTTCGGAGAATATCCACGAGGCGTTTTTCTCTACGTGCTTTGAGCTGTCATCTCTGTGATCTCTTCCAAGATTCAGCTTCTGCCAACTCAGATAGTTTTGAGATTGCCTCTGACTGTCGAAGCTCAATGCAAGAAAATGCATCTTAACCTTATAATAAAATGCCTAATCATTGATCAAAGATGATATAAAAAAATGAAAACTTCACTGCCCCTAAGGATCAAGAACAAAGAAACTAGGATTTGAATAAACTTTCTTACTAATCCAAGGTGTTGCGCTATAAAATCTTTAATTAACAGGGAAATGATGGTTCAGTACTCTTGAACCAATTTACAAGTTTGCATATGAGGCTGTTCACACTGCATTCAAGTAGAATTTTCAAAGGTCAAAGCTAAATGGAGTTTTCTTGGAGGTCTCCCAAAGCTCATCTGAAAGCTTAAGAGAGTACATTAGCAAGATAAGGTATTATTACTCTCGATGTTTAGATGAGGAGAAGCCTAGCCACAAAAGGCTAATTGTGCTCTTCCTAAACATCTAAACGAATCACTACTTGTATATATAAAAAAGAGCGACATTCACGAATGTTATCTAGATGCCATTCACTTCGATGTTCTTCCATTACATCGGGGGGAGAATATTCATGCTTAGATATTCTTCCATTACATTGAGAAGACCTTCTGAGAAGGATGATAAGCAAACCACGGATGAGGTGGTAGACAAAGTGATTGAACATATGGAGGAAAAGTGAAGAGTATCTCCCAGCAGGGAACCCAGGAAGGTGTGTCCTTATTGTGGTGGTGGTGGGGTCACTTAGTGTAAGATATCTTATATGAATAGGGAAGAACTATGCCTTGGTGTGTCCTTATTGTGGTGGTGGTGGTATAGCCACTTAGCAGAAGATTTCTTCTATGCACATGGAAGAACTATGCCTTGGTGTGGTTACTATAGAAGATACACCAACCATGACACAAGGGCATGTTGGTACAATCCTACCAAAATAATTTCACAAACCCCTGCCTTACTGGCTAGCTAACCACCATTGGCCTTGCCCACACCTCCTTGAATGGGAAAGCGGGCCCCCAATGGGAACTATGTACCTCGTGCTCCTATGCCTCACGACATGAAGAGAATAGAAGCCCTTCCATGTGTTCTTAGACCACAACCACCTATTCTCAAAGCTGCACGCAATCCCATTCTCCGAGCAATCTTCTCCGATTGAGGTGAAAATTAGAGCCAAACTTGGCAATAAACCCCAAAAAAATTTCTAGATAAAATTTTAAAACACCAATATAATTAGAAAATAGTGCATCCCTTTTCACCAATCCAACGAGCATAAGACATACGCACTTACATAATTTCCCATTCCCACCTCACCATACCCCCAGGATAATGCCTCTTGAATAGATTATACTTAATTTCTAATGCACCTTCTGAAAATCTTTTTGAACTTCTGTTTCACGGGAACTTATTTTAATAAGATGAGGTATTTTTCTATCCAAAAATATTTAAAATCTGAATATTATCTCTCTAGAATATTTTCTCTCTCTAGGCCAAAACAGGTAGAAACAAGATCTTTTATATTTCTGAAGAGGGAATTGATTACAGGGGAAGATACTGGACATCAAGAGGGGCTCGGGGAGGAATCTTATAGTTATCATCCTCGATCTCATATGGGAGAATCTCAATGAGCCATAGGCATCAAGGTAATGTATGTTCATGAAAGATATCAAAAAGGTGTACAAACTATCCCATAAGTGACTTATATAGTCACTTACTTCTAGGAGCTTTCACACATGGGCTGCCCTTAAACCCAAGTCTATGCCTCATATCATGTGCCTAGGTCCTCATCCTACATGTGCACATAATTTCCTACATTACAAACCATCCCCTTCTACAATGATTTTGTCCTCAAAATCAAAGGGTGGTCATGAAAAACAAACCAAAACCGACCTACAACATGTGGACTCATAGAACATAGAAGTGCCAATAGTACATGATCCTATATAATGAGACGATTCACAAAACCAACATCAAATGGAAACCCTTGAATGTCGATGTGCAAATAACATCAACATCAAAAGGTCCTCGTTGCCTCCTAGATCGAATGGAGAATTCCATGGACCAACTCGCAAGTTGTAGAACATGATGTCGCCCAAGTCAAAAAGATGATGTAGCCATGCATCCTCAATCATCACACAATCTCCTTGATCAAATGGAAGTCCAAAGGCCCAGTGGTCCATATGCACACATTCATAACCACATGCACTTAAGGAAGCTCCATCCAATAATCTACCAAAATGATGATCCACATGACCGCCAGGATCAAATGAAAAATGTGAAGGGCCATCATCTATGATGAAGATAGTCATGTGATCTCCATCAAAATCACACTCCAAATGGCACGAAGCACATCCAAAAATGAATGCTCCAACTTTAAAAACTATCATCTCATGTCAGCATCCACAAAGTCCAAAGATACACACCTCATAGCTGACATCCATATGGGCATAAGTATGATCATCCAAATACACATGCTCACTATACATATGGAAATCTCCACCATCAAGCATAAAGAATGCATCAAACAAGAAGCATCTCCAATAGGTGTGTGTAAGGCATCACTATAATGCACAACACTCTGATTAATACATGTCAAATCATCATGTGCATGACCATTGCCACATGTGTAATCAACCCACGTGTCCAAGTTACAATCCTCAAGACCATCCTAAGCATGATCCTCATCAACACTAGACTCTGATAAGGCATCCACACATGAAGCGGTCTCATAGAGCTCACAATCATAAACTTTCCACTCCAAACTTGGAAAAGCATCATAAATTGGATTCACGAATGTAGTCCAGGGACCATCCTTCAAAGAATCCATAAGTGAATCCCTAGTATGGCTGTCCACACCAATCAATGCATGTGTAACACCTATCGTAGGTGGATCAAAAATAAAGTTGTCCACACTATGAGTAATATGTCCACATCATGAGCATCACACAAAGTAGATTCACAACTATCCAATCTCTTATGATGAACATAGGCATCCATCTCTTCCACAAAGTCATCATACCCACAAATACATGCCTCAATAGGTGTAGTGCGCCGATAGTACCATCCATCTACATAACATATATGGACTCCATCACATATCATGCATATGAATATCTCTTGAGGATGACTCCATATGAACCCAAAGAAAAGATAAGTCACCAAGAAGAAACTTGGTGCCAATCCACATGTGTATATTGCCCATAACTATCATCAATCGATCCATCACCAAGCCAAGTGTGAAGAGTCTTTCAAGAAGTTGAAAGAGGCTCGTTCACACAACCATCAATCAACTGTAAATTTCCAAGCATCACAAAACTGATCATTTTCTCACAATGGGCCGCTTCATCAACACATATGGATGTTTCCAACATAGGAAAAACATCTATACATGCCGGAACACAATCCGTACATGAGATAATGTCCAAAACTCCTTGTCCTTGAGTGTATAGTTTCATAATTACTTGCTTTTCATAATTTGTAGCAAGTGTGTTGACCCCAAGGATACCCTCAATGAACTCACAAAGACACACATAATCATAATCCATACAATGACCAAAAGGTTGAGTGAGTGGCGAGCGACGAGTAACCTCTTTTATCCCTTTTTATATTTAAATCTTTCAACATGAGCTAAAGAATTCCATCCCCATTCAATCTTAAAGTGTTACCAAGAATGGATACCACCAACTCATTCATTTCTATCTTGCTTAGCTCAACACACTTGCCCTTGTGATTGGCCCTTTGGGTATGCATGTGGACAAGTCCCATCAACACCATGATCTCATCAAGACTAATTTCCTCATTAATTTGCAAAATACTTTGAGATACTTGCATGAAATATTTGTCTAATCTTTGCACAAAACCCTCTATACTTTCTTTCTCTTTCATGGGAATGAAGAAGAAAAGCTACCAATATTTTTCCATATAGCTAGATAGAGAGTCCCCATGTGAGAATACCATGCATGGATCTCTAAAGCACTTTTACTCGGGTGGTCACAAAGTATTGCACATCATATGCCAAATTCTGCCAATCCCTATTATAGTTGTGCATTTCCTTCAACCACCAAGATCTAGCTCTTCCTTTGAAATGAGAAGTCACTTTCTTCACTTTGGCAAGCTAGCCCCCAAAGGAAAGGCATGAAAATAGGCATCCCAATTATGAATCCAATCCTTTAGTCCCATCATGCAAGTGACTCCTTCACCACATCGAATGCAAAAAATATTTGTGCAAATGGCTCTTCTCTTTTGAATCATAAACTACTCGAGTAGATACCATATAATCAAGAAAAGCTTACACTTTCATTGATTCCAGCGACCTTGTATCTAAAAGTCCATACATCATAGAAAATATAAACCTTGCTTTTGCATCATAATGTTCCATAATCCTTATGTCTTCAAAAGCATATTGTCCTTTGTCTTGACTCTCAATTGAAAAAGTTCTTTGAGAAGCATTTCCATCCATTGCCTTTGAAAATGAAAAATCTCCGTTTGGCCTTTCTTGAGAGAAGCCTTCTCCTTGTACACCATATATGTTTGAAGAAGGTTGCTTGGAAAAAACATTGCTTCTTGCTTACATGTCATCAAATTCCTCTTGCTAACCATCATGAAAATTATCTTGCAAAGGTTTCCTATCATGATTATGCATCCTTGCATCTTGATGAGGTGGTTGAACAACACCATTCCTTGATTCACTTCTCAACAAGGCCATCTCACTTTTGAAAGTGTTGAATAGTTGATTTTGAGTTGGTCTTGAAATTTGGATTACTTGTCATTAAAAATATCCAACATTTCTCTCATCGTGCACATCATGTGATACATATTGTTGGAGGCGGGTCATACTTTTTTAGCTTTATAAGATTCTGCCCTTGCATGCGTGACATCATCACATTCTCCTTTGCCCTTCGCCACTATGTTTGCATCGGTAACCTCTTCACAAGAGTTCTTACCTTTTCCCTCTCCACCCATTTTGTCATCCATCAATCCATGTATCAGCATTTTCTCAATACATGCATCATTCCCAACGTCAAGTGCATGATCCATGTCTTCCACAAGTGTCCATTAAATAGGTTCCAACATCTCTTAAGTTTCATCTATAATCTTGTGGCCTTTCCCTAGGCACAGTTGCAATTCTTGGATTTGAATGGATAAAAGGTCAAACAAGATTAGAATTGAGTGTTCAAGGGTTTATATATATCTAATGATGCATACTAACACAATATGCAAAAACAGTAAGTTTTCGGATGAGGCAAATACTCTTTGTTTTAGGGTTTATGAAGTACTGCTAAACATGGAAAGTAGACTATAGGATGATCAAAACTCAATTGATTTCGATGATCTATAGCTTGTTGGAACTATCTTAGCATGTACTATCATTCCCCCAAATAGTTTGACCAAAGTCAAATTCAAAGTCAACTCTATTTTGTCTTTTGTTTTTAAAAAAAGCCAACTATGTCACTTTGACCTAGCAAATGAAATAAGAATTAGAGAGTTAAGGGCTTGATTGGTAGATCTAATGAAGTACTAATAATATATGTAAAGACCCATGTAACATAATCTAGGATTTATGTTTGAATTAGGGTTTAGTGATTTTTGAAAAACCCTCATTTTCCCCCCCAAACGATGTTCGAATCAAGGTCTTTAAAGCTTGATGTGAAGTACTTATGGATTATTACAAGAGGTTATAATGCCCTAGAGCATGAACTAAAAACCCCTATGATTGAATTTAGGGTTTAGGTTACAAATATGCAGGGAAATGTTTAGAAATCTCTGCATGACCTTTTGGCATTTTCTACCAAAACGCAATCCAAAATGTGATCACAAATAATGCCCAAGCGTAGGCAATATGCAAATACCAATAATTACAGTCTTTTCCCCTTTGCTTATGCCATTTCTTTGCTCCAAATGCAATTACCAACAAGATTATTGTCAATGCCACTTTGCTTGTGCCATTGATTTTCTCCCAATGCAATTACCCACAAGATGATTGTCAATGTAGCACGTTGAAGATTGCCGATCTCTTGGCCAAGATCTTCCAACCCCTTTAACCAAGTTTTGAATCCAAGGGCAAAGGTTTGGGCCAAGTCTTCACCACCAATACCTAGTCCCTCACCGTACCACTTTACCAAGGCACTCATGGCATGATGAGGTCAAGACATGCTCCCCCCGGCCTCTTTGCCATATGCCGAAGTACACTCACACATAACTTGTTTACTAGAAATTGAAATGTGGATACAAGCGTGTGTGAGTTGTGTAGCTTGAACTTTGAAAGTATGTATGGAGTCACTAACAATTGGCACTTATAATTGCATGCCCATTCACTCTATCTCATTACAAAAGTCTAATCTCGGTGAAGAAGTTCGCAAGGGTTCACTCCAAGTGGTTAGTAGCCAAGGAAAAACAACCATAGGCTATATCCTCATTGCATCATAGCCATGAATAACATGTACTGCATCCAAATGGCAATTAGAATCATTTGTTCAACACCCTTGTCTTGCTTAGCACCAATAATGCTCTTCAATGCTTCTCATAGCATATGACCTTGCAAAGATTTAGCACATAACACATGCTATTTGTATGCAATCATACATGTGAATCATCCATTGACAAGTGACAAGGCAATAGAGTTTCTCAAATCAATCATATTATTCCTCTAAGAGAAATAGAGTGACAAGGTAATAGAGTTTCTCAAATCAAGTGACAAGGCAATAGAGTTTCTCAAATGCATGAAATCAATCACCATATTCCTCTAAGAGAGTAGAAATGATTGATTCTTAGCAAAAACATTTCCCAATCTTGAGAGCTAGAATTGATTCAATGGCCAATGTGATAAAATGGTTTGCACAATGACGTCATTAATTGATCAAGTTATGTTTATGCACTCTCAATGGCATGTCAATGGTGAGAAATTAGGGTTTCTTTGTGAAAAGCCCTATTTCTTGCTGCATTGATTCAAACTTGGTCCCATCTCACAAGAAATTGAGCATTGATGATAAACGAAGGTTAGAAAACTTCATTAAGTAAGTAATGACTTATGAAACCTTAATTTCCCAAAAGAAACTTGATACATTTTTTTGTAAATATGCCATAGACTCCATTCTCATCAAGGTTCACACATTGAAGGCATATTTGGAAAAAGAAAAACATGAAGTAGAGAAGGATTATTTTCTCAATTTAAGAGGAAATCCCTAATTCATCAAGAGAAACCCTAATTTTCTTCACAAGAATCCTAATGTCAATCAAACATGCAATATTGAAGCATTTAGGGCATATGATTGTTGCTTACACTTGGGAGAAACACTATCAAGCATTGATGCAATCCATCTTTGAGTCTTTTGCTCCCATTCTCATCAATTCGGGTGTAGCTCATGATGGCAGAAGAAAAAACGCAAGAAACCCTTGGATTTATTTGCTTATTAAATGCCATTACCACTCTAGGCTTTCTCATGCTTCAAAGGAGCTTTCACACATGGGCTACCCATAAACCCAAGTCTATGCCCCATATTATATGCCTAGGCCCTCATCTTACATGTGCACATAATTTCCTACATTACAAAAAAAGCTGGTAAGCTTCACCCTTTTCTAGTTTAGTAGTGTCCATAGGAGAATATTTCCATGGACTTTGTGGTTGGATTACAAAAGAGCTCTCAAAGTTGTTGATCACTTAAGCAAGCAAACCCACCTTATTCCTTGCAAGACAAATAGGGATTTTTAGGAGATGTGGCCAAACTTTTGCTCGAGGAGGTGTTTCACCTACATGCACTTCCAAAAAGGTTGAGTTTATCGGGGTTAAGCAAGAACACCCAACTCATTCCTTGCATGATAGATGCGGTTGCTCAGGAGGTGGCCATGCTTTTCATTTGAGAGGTGTTTTGCTTACATGGACTTCTAAAGAGGATTGTCTCAGATAGGGACGCAAAGTTCATGTGAGATTTTTGGAAGGCCTTGTTTTATGTTTTGGAAACAAAGATACATTTTAAAACTAATTGCCATCCCCAAACAGATAGTTAGACTAAGAGCACAAAACAAGACTATGATCACATTGGTGCACTGTTATGTCAAGAGCATCAAGGTCATTGTGGGAGGATTTGTTGCCATTGGTGGAGCACGCCATCAATGATACAATTTAGGTGTCAACTAAGAAGATTCCCTTTGAGGGGGTATACGATCGTCCAACTATTAACTCGATGACCCAAGCTATCGAGACTTCTATAGGGGACTACGGTGCAAGCGGTTCATAACTTGAATCAGATACGTTGCAACAGTAGGCACAAACAAAACAAGTCCAACAAAAGCTGATACGAGTGTAAACATGTATACATATCCTCATTTTTAAGATATTGAATGTATAGTTTTTAATGCAAGAATGTAAACATGTATACATATATGTAAATATGTATAGAGATATTTACATATGCACACTACTTTAGAACATCTATTTCCTTGAACATACACTTCGTAAACAAGCTAGTTTTGGAAGGTCTCGTATGGTTTGTAAAATAAACAAAGAAAGTTGACATATGCATTTTAAGGCTTGGGTAAGCACCCATGTTCACATTTTTGAAAGGCCAATTGATGTGGTTGTATACTAGCAAGAAGGGCTAAACCAATCCACAAAAGTTGTGGAGACTAGAGAATGTGTGTTTTCATAAACATAATTCCTCTCACGGCTCATGTGACTAAATAAATAATAATTAAATAAGTGTCCATATTTTATTTTGTACCTACTTCTTAGTTTTAAAAAAAAGTATTTTTTGTTTTGTTATAGACAACTATAAAAACCACTTTAATCAAATCCACAAATGTAATGCAAAAAAGTAGTTTTTGTTTTGTTATAGATTAGCCCAACCAATTGGGTCATTTAGAAGACAAATGAGACAATTTAAAAAACCACTTTAATCAAATTCAAAAACAGAATGTAAATTAGGGACATTCCATGCTGCTATGCAAGGAAGCTAAGACTTCACACTTAGGTTAGTTCAAATGTGCTCATGCATTATGACTTTAGTATTTGGATATTTAAAGCAAAAAAGTATATATATATGTATATATTCCCTTCTTAATGTTGTATTGTATTATGAATGGTGCTTTCTTTCTTAATGCTTGTCCTTTTTGTCTATGGTCACCATTGTTTTTGCCCCTAGAAAAGAGACTTCTATTAAGTATGAAAACGTTTTACACGAGAAGAGATTTTAGACCAAGCAAAGGGAAAATCTCAACCAATCTAGTGCCTTGTGCTACCAACAGCAAGGTCCCATATGATATGGCCATGAAAAAGATGCCATGATCCCATTCTCTCATGATATGGCCACGTCTTCTCTCTATGGTTCAGGGGTAAGACAAATGATCTAAGTGAACATCATGAATTGTGTTTAGAAGTACAGATAGGAAAAAAGCCAAGGTGATAGTATTGTTGTTTTGTTTTTGTTTTTGGCAAGATTGTTACGCACACACCCTAGGCAGGTCTTGATCCCATCCCGATGTTTTCTACAACATGAGTGTAGCTGGAGGGAATCACTTTTAGTGATATTGTTAACCCACACCCCCTAGGCAGGTCTTTCTCCCATTTCCATGTTTTTCACTCATGAGCATAGTGAGAGGAAATCAAACCTGGTCCTTGATCGGGGAATTTGAAAGCCCTATTTGACGTACTTCACTATTGGCTAATTGAATCTATTTTGAAAGTGTTTGATGTTTTTAATCAAATGAAGACCTTGCATTTGATGCATAGAGTAGAAGGAAGAGATGAAGGGTGCTCCATGAAAGCACAAAGTTCTTGATGGATCAAGTTAGGCTAACTGTTGTTATCCTCTACATTCATAGTGGTGCAATGCATAGACCATTTCTTGCATTAATATCTTCCATAAGAACATGAGTCAAATGTTGAAGATGGATATCCCTTGCCTATCATCATGCACCTTACATTATATTTTTACTCTCCCTTCCCATTTTGACTTTGTGTTGCTTGTGAAATAAAAAATCATAAATGAGTGGAGGTATGATGATTCATGGTGATGTTCATAAAATGTGTATGCACATGATATCACTTAATGCACAAAAATACTATGTCATATCATATTTCAAGTGAGAGAGAGAGAGAAAGAGAAAGAACAATTGAATATAGTCTCTTTATTTTCTAAATTACACAAAATTATTTACTTTTCTTATATTATGGTCCAATTAAAATTTTTCACATTAACTAGAATTTATAATATTAACTACTATATGAAATATCATTATTATTTTATGTTGTAATAATAACTACTACATGAATTTACAATATTAACTACTATATGAAATATCATTATTGTTTTATGTTGTAATAATACCAAAAGCACATCCTCATTTTTAAGATATTGAATGTACAATTTTCAATCTAGGAATGTTAATATGCACATAAACATATCAATCTGCATATAGATATTTGCATGTGTAAACTGCATTATAACATATGTTTTATTGAAGATGCACCTGGCAGCAGAACAGCTAGTTCTTACAGATCTTGAATGGCTGGTAAATAAAGGAAAGAGAATAAATGCACTTTAAAGCTTGGGTGAGCATCCATGCTCACATTCTTGGAAATCTAATTCATGTAACTTTATACTGGTGGCAAGAAGCGCCAAACGAATCCACAAAAGTTGTGGACACTAGAGAATGTGTATTTTTGTAAATCTAGTTCCTTGCAGCTCGTGTGATTGCATAAATAATGATTAAATGTATGTCCATCTTTTATTTTGTACCTACTTCTTTAGTATTTAGAAGTTTGAGCTATATATATATATATATATATATATATATATATATATATGTATGTATGTATGTATGTATGTATATATGTATATATATGTATGTGTGTGTGTATGTATGTATGTATGTATGTATGCTATGTTGGAGCTCTATATATGGCTCACTCTACCTAACTCGGTCTCACCTATATATATGTATCTTGTCCTCAATATGAATCAGTCTTTGGGAGCATACATGATGTGTCTCTTGTCTCGTCTCTTTCTCTCTACATTTCAACATGGTATCAGAGCATCTATAAGGGAAGCATCTACGTCTTCTTGTTAAATTCATGATTATAATTTCATGTCTTACAAGATTGTTCTTTGATTATGTGTTGTCTACATGATTTTATAGCTTAACTTGTTGTAATTAGAGTTGTTTCTTAATCGCGTCCTTAAAACCAAAACCTAGATTGTATTGTGCTGGTGAATCCTATCAAAAAAGTACGTAGATTGTATTGTGCTGGTGAATCCTATCAAAAAAGTTTGTCAAACGGAGTTGTGAGTCAAAAGTTATGACAGTTCAGGCAAACTGCATCTGTAAAACAGCAAAACAGGTTCTTTGAATAAGCAAACAGGTTCTTTGTGTGAGCACACAGGTTTCGTCTTCGTCAAGCGTCTTGAGGAAACCGCCAAATCTAGCTTCTTCGTCAAGCGTCTTTAGCAAACCGCCAAATCTAGCTTTTTCGTCAAGCGTCTCTTATTATTTTGCTATTTTTAGCAAAACGACCAATCTAGCTTTTTCATCAAGCGTCTATCAATGAATCTTGTGTCCCACGTCTCGCTATTTTGAGGACTCTTTTCTTATTGACGTCTCTTATCTCTTGCGGTCGTCCTTGTCTATGGTGTGCAGATTTTGTGATTTTATCTTATACGTCTTCTCGCAGATAGATATGGCTATGACTGTTCTCGTCAATAGTTTTCCTTCTGGCCAACGTTCTATTCCTTCTTTTCAAGGCCAAGGGTTTTCCGGTTGGAAAGCAAAGATGTTGTTAATTCTTGAAGGCGATGAGCTTTCAAATGTTGTTATTGGCGATTCTCTATGTCCGTCTCAGCCTACTATTCCGGATTCTGACAACGTTCTTATCACAGAAGGCCTTGTTTTTGATGCATGGCGTCTTGCTTATATGGATTGGCAGAGGCGTGATAAAGCAGCTCGTCGGTACATTCTTTCTGCTCTTAGTGATTCTCTCATGCTTGATGTGTATGACTTTCCTACTTCCCATGACGTATGGGAGTATCTTATAGCAAATTTTCAGAAAAAGTCTGTTACAAAAACACTTTATTTGAGAGGTTTGCTTTCAAAGTTACAGTATGAAGTTGGTACTGCTATGACGGGGCACATTGATTCTTTCAAATCTATTATTAATCAACTTGCTGCTGCGGGTGATCCAGTTCCACGAAAGCAACTTATTACAATTCTTCTTGATATGATAAAGGATCCGTCTTATGACAACATTGTTACCATTCTATCTAACAAGGACGGTCTTGATTTTGACCAAACTAGCATATCTTTGATTGAGTATTCTCAACGTCAACAACGACGTAGCATTGGTCATGATGCAGCTATGTTTTCACAACAAGAGGAGCCTGAGTCCCAACAGTTAGAACGGGCCTTGTATGTGCGAAAGCATCCTTTTCAACGAGGAAACCGCAGAGGTGGTCGTTGTGGTGGTAGTTTCTCTCGTCTCAAATTTCCTAACAAGCATTGTTCTTACTGCAATAGAAATGGTCATACTGAAGATGACTGTTGGGCACGTCAATATGATGAAGAACACAACATTACCACAAAACAACCACGTTTATCTAGAGATTCTTCTTCTTGTGATTATTGTGGAAAATCTGATCATCTCTCTTCCATGTGCTTTAAGCGTCGATTTGATGTAGATCGAAATCGAGCATATGCAGCCGGTGCTACAGGAAATATGACATATGAATCTAAGTGGCTACATAACTATCATTCTTTACCTGTTAAGCGTGTTGTTTATCTTGCTGATGATACAACTTGTCAAGTCAAGGGCATTGGAGATTTATATCTTGGCACCTTATCTTCTTCAACTCGAGTTTTACGAGGGGTTTTACATGTCCCAGAACTTCAACGTAATTTTCTTTCAGTTGCAAGACTTGTTGATCTTGGTTTGTTTGTTGGATTCGACCACACCAAATGCCGCATTGAGAAACATGGACAGATTATTGCAACTGCTTCTCGTAATGGTAATTTGTTTGAGCTCTCTCTCAATGATGCTGTAGCAAATGTTGTCACTGCTCCAGGTGATCATGATTGCAAGATATGGCATCATCGCTTTGTTCATGCTGATTTCTCAAAGCTTCTTGATCTTCATCGTCAAGGTCTTGTACATGGCATGGATCTTAAAGCTCATCCTCATATGGGAATCTGTGAGTTTTGTGCTCTTGGCAAACACAATCGTAAACCCTTTCCTCTCTCAAATTCAGTTCATTCTCATGATTTATTGGATCTTGTTCATACCGACATTTGTGGACCTTTGCCTCCATCGAGAACACAACATCGTTATTTCATTACATTTATTGATGATTATTCACGGTATACAGTTGTTTTCTTGCTTCGACAAAAATCTGAGGCGTTATCTATTTTTAAGCAATTTCACAAGGCTACCGAACTTCAAACTGGTCGTCGCCTCAAGAAACTTCGCAGCGATAATGGTGGAGAATATCTGTCTCGTGAGTTTGAGAGTTATTGTACGGACCATGGTATTCATCATGAACATACTATTCCATATTCACCTCAACAGAACGGTGTTGCTGAACGTAAGAATCACACTATTATCAATGCTATACGTTGTATGCTGATTCATTCTGGGTTATCTCGTGTTTTTTGGAGTGAAGCTCTCTTCACAGTAGTCTTTGTTCAGAATCATCTTCCTACTACTGCTCCTTCTGGTAAGATACCCATCACAGCATGGACAGGTGAAATTCCTTTTGTATCTCATTTTCGAACCTTTGGATGCATTGCTTATATTCATGTTCCTAAAGAAACACGAGCAAAGCTTGATGCTCCTGGGCTTAAAGTTATTTTTATTGGGTATTCTGACACTTCCAAAGGCTACAAATTCTATGACCCGTCCTCCAAGAAAGTGCTTGTGAATCGTGATGCTATTTTCAATGAACAGCTTATGGGCGATACATGGTCCATCGATGATTCTGATGATACTAAATCTTTGCTTCAAGCTTTTCCATTCTTGTGTGATGATGAACCTTCTTCTATAGAGCAACTTTCCTCTTCACAACCATCTAAAGAGCAACTTTCCTCTTCACAACCATTGATTCCGAATGCTGTCTCATTGATGATGTTGACATTTTATTTTGAGCATGGTTCTTGTCATGTTCATGATGAAGATTTTGATGCTGATGTTTTCTCTACTTCTGAAGATCCTACCACGTACAGTGATGCTATATGTTCTCCACAAAAGGATCAATGGCAAGAGGCTATGGAAGCAGAGTACGATTCTCTTATCTCTAAAGGTACATGGATACTCACTGAGCTGCCTCCTGGCCGTACTGCCATTAAGTGTAAATGGGTATATAAGACAAAATTTAAAGCAGATGGATCCTTTGACAAATTCAAGGCACGTTTAGTTGCCAAAGGTTATTCTCAAGTTGCTGGCGTTGATTATCATGAAACCTTTTCACCAGTTGTTCGCATTACTAGTATTCGGGTTTTATTGGCATTTGCTGTTCAATTCGACTTAGAAATTCATCAGATGGATGTGCGCACAGCTTTCTTGAATGGAGATTTGAATGAAGAAATTTACATGGAGCAGCCAGAAGGATTTGTTATTGCAGGTAAGGAAGATCTTGTTGCTCGTCTTCATAGGGTCTTATATGGTCTTAAACAAGCTTCACAGGCCTGGTACATCAAGTTTCATCTTTTTCTTACCTCCCATGGCTTTCTCTCTTGCTCTTCTGATCCCAACTTATTTACCAAACACCAAAATGGTAGTTTTGTAATCCTTGCCCTTTATGTGGATGATACAATCCTTGTTTCCAATGATTTGGGATTTTTACACCAAAATAAGCAGTTGTTATCTTCGGCATTTGATATAGTGGATCTTGGAGAGCTTCACTCGTGTCTTGGCATTCAGATTCAAAGGGATCGCAGCAAAGGTATTTTATTACTTCGACAGTCAAAGTTTATTGAAGATACTATTAAGAAGTTTGGTTTGGAATCTGCACATTCAACAACTACTCCTTGTCTTGCGAGTTCCATGAAAAACACTTCTGATGGTGGTGGCCAGCTTGTTACAAATCAACCATATGCTAATTTGGTTGGATGTCTTCAAGTTGTTGGTTTGAACACTCGTCCTGACATTTTGTTTATTGCTAACTATCTCGGGCAACATCTTGCATGTCCTTCTCTTAAGCATTGGTCTTCAGCAAAGCGTGTGTTGAAATACTTGAAAGGCACTGCAGATTATGGTTTGGTTTATCAACGACAATTCACATCCGACTCCATTCCATCTCTTTCTCTTTTGGGTTACACAGATGCAGATTGGGCCAGCTCACATTTATCTATGCGATCTACTAGTGGCAATTGTTTCTTCATTAATGGTTGTCTTATTTCTTGGACCAGCAAGAAACAACGTTGTGTTGCAGTTTCTACAACCGAATCTGAATATGTTGCGGAACGCTTGCAGCTCGTGAACTCATTTGGCTTCGACAAGTGTTGACAGATATTGGCCATTCTCCTCTTTCTAGTACACCCTTGCGGTGTGATAATCAGAGTGCTATTAGTCTTGCAAAAGACTATGTCCAACATAACAAGTCAAAACATATTACTGTGCATTACCATTATGTTCGATACGAAGTACGCAAAGGCACTATCATGATTGAACATTGTCCAAGTGACCAGATGATTGCAGATATTCTTACCAAAGGTCTCAATGAGTCACGCTTCATTCTCTTGCGCTCAGAGCTTGGAGTTGCCTCGGGCTCACTCTTTCTAGATTAGGCTCTTTACTCTTATGGTAGCTTTGTACATATATCGTTGTAATCTTCTAGACACCATGCACTTTGCACATTTCACAATTGCACACTATGACCTCTTGGTCCTTTTGTATATTTGTACATAGATGCACAATGCACTTTCACATCATTACTTCTGGTTCATATTTTCACATTTGTATAGGGGCTTGGGTTTTTCCCTTGTACTCCCCAAGGGTTTTTTCATCCATAGCTAGAGACCCTTGTTTGAGTGGGGGTGTTGGAGCTCTATATATGGCTCACTCTACCTAACTCGGTCTCACCTATATATATGTATCTTGTCCTCAATATGAATCAGTCTTTGGGAGCGTACATGATGTGTCTCTTGTCTCGTCTCTTTCTCTCTACATTTCAACATGCTATGTATG
Organism: Cibotium barometz; assembly: GCF_041138505.1. Lineage (NCBI taxonomy): Eukaryota > Viridiplantae > Streptophyta > Polypodiopsida > Cyatheales > Cibotiaceae > Cibotium > Cibotium barometz. Next base: position 13,122,683 of record NC_141058.1, read on the forward strand.
TATGCATGTATGTATGTATGTACTCTCTTCTTAATGTTGTACTATAATATGAATGGTTCATGCTTTCCTAATGCTTGTGATTTCTATATATATATATATATAAACACCATATTAGATAATTTGGGAGACATCCCATTCCCATTTGAAAAATGGGATCATGGTGAACTTGTCCAAAATTTTGTCAAAACCCCCTCATGTGACATATCATTGGAAAGATCTTGAAGAGTAGAATCTAGATCTACAATCTCCGACAAATTTGGAGTTGGCATGTTTAAGATATATCCAAAATTAAATGGAGTTATTGATTCCCAAAATGTGAGATTTTTTCCTAATTATCTAATATTGACTTTATATATATATATATATATACATATATACATATATATATATATACATATATATATATATATACATACATATATATATACATATATACATATATATATATATACATATATATATATATATACATACATATATATATATATATATATATATATATATTCTCTTCCTATGGTTGTACTATAGTTAGAATGGTTTTTGCTTTCTTAATGCTTGTGCTTTATGTCTATGGTTACCATTCTTAGATCTTGCTTCAAGGGAAGGACAAATGACCTAAGTGTACATGATTTGTATTTAGAAGTACAAATAGGAAAAAAGTATTTTTTTAGCAAGATTGTTACACACACAACCTAGTGGCGGATTGACGTGGCCGCAGTCATTTGACCTCCCTCTTGCTCCCATCCCCACGTGTTCTATAACATACTTGAGTGTAGGGAGAAGTAATCACTTTTTTTTTGTGGGGTTTGTTACACACACCCCTAGGCAGGGCTTACCCCCATTTTCCATGTTTTTAACAACAACTCATAAGCGTACTGAGTGAGAGGGAATCAAACTATCACATGCACCCTACACTAAAGATTGCTATGTGACACACTGGCTCTACATCAATCAATTGCAACATATACGTATATAGTAGGATTACCCTTTTTTGGGAATAGACACCTCCTCCTTCTTCATCATGCGCAATGCGCCTCATTCCATTCTCTTCACATGGTCATGTGGAATTATCTTGGAACACAAGCGCCAATGGTCATGTGGAATTATCTTGGAACACAAGCTCCACTGGTTTTTGGGTCGCTCTCGTATAGCTTATGCTCTTCTCTTAGAGCATAGGTGAGTCCCTTGGAACTTTTTGTGCAATCAATTCTCCTCGGACCTCCACAGGTTTTTGGACATGTGCCCTCAAGCTCTAAAGTTTTGACATTAAAATAGCTCACATGCTCTGAATATAGAAGAATCCCTTACTCTATGGTTGTGTGGTCAAATACTGAAGAAGATGCCCATACTAGATGACCTTGTGCAAGCTTTGTATCCCTTCTGGCTTGTACACACGAGAGTGGTGGGTGATATGTGTAGATGTTAGCTTTGGATAACCCTTTACTCACCATCCATGCCTAATGGCAAAGGAGGGTAGGGTGATTCAATAAGGACATCCCCTTGTAGCTCTCTTGGTACATCTAGAAGTCACACCTCCTCATCATCTGGGAAGAAATCATTGTAACAACATTGTCCACACCCAAAAGTTGAGAACAATGGAATCCAATGCCAGGGTGGTCAAGAATTCGAGTAAGGGGTTCTCAATTTGGTACTCATCATGCAAGAAAGCCACAATGTGCAGTGGTTGGCTATAATAGGAGACACCTGAGATACTTGCATAATGAAGTTAGGAAAGGGTACTAGATCTCGAGTGTCTATCTACTTTTGCTTGATAATCAAGGTAATCTTTAAGCAAGCCACCATGCCATGCCATGTGGTTTCTTTAGATCTATTGAAGGCAAGATACTCAAAAAGACTTGATGTGTTGCCTCCTTGACCACCTCCAAGAAGGCAATCTCTACAAGCCTCGCTTGTAGGGTATCCCTTGCTTCTTCCTCTGTGGGATTTCCTACCTTGTTCTTCCCCTCACCTTCTGCTTGGGCTAGGAGTTGTTTCAGCCTAACAACCTAAGCATGTGAATCCTAAATGGCAGCTATAGTTTCCTCACTTTCCTTCTTGAGCTGGGCCATTATGGAGTTTGTAATGCCATAGCAGTGCTTTTGTAGGTCCTCATAGCATTAATGTTTGCATGCTTCTACTACCACAGTAACCATCTCCTCCTTAGCTATCTTCACATCTTCCTCATCCTTGTGTCTTTCTTTTTCTTCCCATGACTCTGCAAGGGATTTCAACAACTCAGATTCTGGACCTTTGCATTTGCCTTAGCCTACTATTTTTGATGTTCTTCTAGCAGGTTCTTCACTTGAATGGTATGTCTTCCTTGTACATCTACTCTCTGTTCACAATGTTCCTCATGTACGCCATGGACTTTCTTTACATGCTCTAGCTGCTGGACTTGGAGCCTCTCCCTTTCCTAACTAAGTTGGGACTACATTTTCTTGTGATTTTCTTCCCACTTGTTGGCTGTTGTTGCGGACCTTGCCCATAAGTCATCATTCTGTTTTTGCAGTTGTTCTCTGTTTGATTGCTCAGAGTGAAGTTGTATTTCTCAAATTATCAGGGTCTCTATTGAGTCTACTAGTTAATTTTGGTAGTTTTATACAAACTGCTTGTTGTAAGGAGATGTACCCCATGGCAAGCCCACTTTCGGTGAAGCGGGAGGATAGTCTCCTCAATTGCAACCACAACAATGAGAAGTTTGATGTGAAACACTTTTCACTTGTAATGTCCTTACATGTTCTTTTGATATCCTCATTTTGAATTCCCTCCATCAAAGTTCCCTAAGTTGTATTATTTTAACACCTATTTCTTTATGATGCTGGGGCACTTATTAGGAATTAGTTTAGAAACCATCGAAACTGAAGAGCCATATATAGGATAGTTCAAATCTTTGGCAAATAGGATCCTTGGTGAAGTATAGGATATTTATTCTTGATCTCCCCACTATATCTGTGAATTCAAAGTGGAAATATTTAGCCTCGCTAAGAATTGGAACAACAGCTTCTCACATCAACCCCCATGCATTTTCCTAAACCTTGGATCTAGCAGACCCAAGACCTAATGCAGATTGTGAAACATTTCGCAGCGGTGAGTTGTGATAATGTGAATGTCACTCTACCCACCAAGAATTTGGTTTGGGTTAGGAATCAACATCCATCAGGTGTATCCTTGTGTCCACAAGAGGGTTTGTGTCTAATCAACAAGTCAGTATTAAGCAAGAAAGGTAGATAAGATACTAATATTAATAAGGCTTGGACATGAGAGTGGAGTACGAATTGTTATTCAAATTGTACATTACCATCTGTGAGGATTGCTTGATCATGTGAGCTAATAGGAATGGAAGGGGTAGGAGTGGGCTTGGATTGACATGGTATATGTACATAACTTCTATTTGTTTGATCCATCTTCAAAATCCTTAAAGTGTTAACGCCATTGTGATATCCTTGAGCTACCCCACACAGTAGATTTTTAGGTGCCTACCTTTGAGAGGCTTGCGTGTATGTTTCTTACCTTGAGTACGTGTGTGTGGTTATCTTTGTTGAGAGTTTCTTAAATGAAGAGTAGGAAGAGGTTGTGTAGTTTGGAGTTTTGGTCTCCAAACATGGACCACTTGTGGGGGAGGGCCTATGGCCCTCCATTTAAGGAGAAGAGAAGATGCAGCTCAAAAAGCATGGAAGCTTAGGGATCAAAGAGCCTTTGGCCTTTTTGATAATTTTATACACCATGTTGCCCCAACCTCCAAAGAATCCTATGAAAAGTTCGACATGCCTTTTGGAGCTCAGGCAAAGAACTCCAAACTTTCTTTACAGATAGAGTTCTATGTTCTTTTAACGCAACCACAGGAGAGCTTTGAGACTCATGTGAATATTATGAAGTCCTTAATAAACCAGCTTTCAGATCTAAAGGTACAAGTTAAAGATGGTGTGGACCTTGTATTACTCATAAAGTCCATGCCGGAATAGCTTTACGGGAAACTCATTCCCACACTAAAGAACCTACCAAATCTTACCTTGGAAGGGGTCATAGCCTCCTCCAAGGAAGAACAAAGGAAGATAAAGAACAAAATAGAGGGGGATGGCTCCCTCACAAAGAAGAACTTCAAAGGCAAAAATGTTCCCTCTTTGGAAGGAACAACCATGCAAAGAAGGACTGCAATGCCAGGAAGCCTTCCAAACATTATGGAAAAACCAACCACAATGAGAATAATTGCTTTCACAAGAAAACAGAGACTAATATCACACATGAAGAAGAAGTTTCCTGCAAAGAAGATGCAAACTTTACAAAGTATAATGGCTCATGGGCCTTTCAAAGGTCTAGTACATAAAAAGTGGCTTGACTACAATTATGCTCTACTTCAAGGATACAACCAAACATAACTTACTAGTGAAACTATGTCACATACATAGTTATCCAAATGAAATGTGAATTAGGATAATGCTTGAGGGGGAATGTTGGAGAACAAGCCTTATCCAAGTTACAAATGATAAGTGTGTGTGAATAGCCTCTAAAAAGGCTTCATATGTATGTGTGTGTGAATAGCCTCTAAAATGGCTTCAAATGTATATGTGTGTGTGAACCCACTCTTACATACAGGGATGCACCTAAATATCTAGATATTATATCTATACCAACCAAAAAAGTGATGCCATATAGGAGAGACTCTAAGCATATAAAAACATTATACTTGAGTGAAGAAATACAACATGTTACATCATTTAAGTCATGCTAATCTGTCTTCATTTGTGCATTGTCTTTCTCTCCCTCTCTCTCTCTCTTTGTTCCTTTGCCATAGCCATGTTTTGGTACAAGCCACCATAGCCTTGCACACAATAGCTACCATAGCCTTGCACACAATAGCTAACCCCATGGCTGTGGTTTAATAGCTATGATATTCCAAGTTCCACATATGACCAGGAGTTTCTCGTAATGCTACACATCCTTTGGAAGTGGTGCTACTATTTGATTGATTCAAAGTCTTGGATTAAAATGGACCACTAGTCACTCAGATATTTGCTAACTCAGTCACAACAGGATTTCTCTCCCCGTTAGCTTCAATAGTGGCATTTTCTTTCTCTCTGTTCCTTTCAAATCGATCTTTGCTTGTTGGTAAGGAGGATTGGTCAAGCCAATGCATTGAGTCTAAGGCCACATCTGGTGCATTAAGTTGAAGGATTACATTTGTGTCTTCAAAGGGTGGTAATTTCCGCCAAGTGCTTTTGCATGGAGCACATGGTGAGGGCACGACATTCAAGAAGTTATCTTATATTTATTTTTTTTGGGTCTAACATGGGCAAGATGTGCATCAATATATATGTAGAAGTAAAATCTAGACACGAGGAAAGCCAGTAAGCTTCACTCTTTGCCAGTTTAGGAGTTTCTATTTCCATGGACTTTGCATGGTTCGATTGCCAAAGAGCTGTCAAAGCTGTTTGATTAGTTGAGCAAGCAAGCTCACCTGATTCCTTAGAAAACAAACAGGGATGTTCAGGAGATGTGGCCAGCCTTTTCATTCGAGAGGTGTTTCGCTAACATGGAGTTCTGGGAGAGGGTGAGTTAATCGTGGTTGAGCAAGTAGACCCACCTTATTCCTTGCAAAACTGATGCAGCTGCTCAGGAGGTGGCCATGCTTTTCATTCGAGAGGTGTTTTGTTTACATGGACTTCTAAAGAGGGTCATCTTGGATAGGTACCCAAAGCTCACGTGAGCTTTTTGAAGGCCTTGTCACATTATAAAAATGCTTTCCATCCCTAAACAGTTAGACGGAGAGCATAAACAAGACTGTGATTACGATGGTGCACTGTTATGTCAAGAGCATCAAGCTCTTTGGGAGGATTTCTTACCATTGGTGGAGCATGCCATCAAGACTTCTAAAGAGGCTCATCTTGGATAGGTTCCCAAAGCTCACGTGAGCTTTTTGAAGGCCTTGTCACATTTTAAAAATGCTTTCCATCCCCAAACAATTAGACCGAGAGCATAAACAAGACTATTATCATGATGGTGCACTGTTATGTCAAGAGCATCAAGCTCTTGGGAGGATTTCTTGCCATTGGTGGAGCATGCCATCAATGATACAATTTAGGTGTCAATTAAGAAGATTTTGTTTGAGGCGGTATACGGTCATCCAATTATTAACTCGATGACCCGATCTCTCGAGATTGCCATAGGGAACCATGGTACAAGTGGTTTAGGAGATAACAGGCACAGCCAAAAACCAAGTGTGAGAAAAGATGACAATTCATAGTACCTTTAAAGAGAGAGATTGGGTTTGCTTGAAGATCATGAAGCGAAGGCTCAAGAAGTTCAAAGAAATTGCTTCTAAACTATCACCAAAGAAGAAGAAGGGTCCGTTCAAGATACTCAAGAGCTTAGGGATAAGCTGGAGTGACCGAGCCATTAAATATGCCTGGTGTTTCATGTGAGCATTGGTTGTTAGTCTCTTTTTTTCTTCTACTAGAGTTACCTGTTGTCTTTGGGTGAGTAGGGTGCAAGGCAAGGGCGGGCGGGAGTGGCAAGGGCAGGGGGAGAACACCTTAGCACTTTGCAACTATTTGAAGGATTAGAGGAATTACCTAATCGGGGATACACAGATGGCCTTGCACTTAAATGGCAAGACGAAGAGATGATTGCACAATGTTTCCCATCTAACATAACAATAAACAAAACATTGTCTGTCTGAGCAGGCGTCAAATCTCCATCCATTCCAGAAAATGGAAGCCATCTAGCCGAAGCAAGTATTTTTTTTGGGGGGAGATGAGCATTTTTTTTTTAATGTAGGGAGGCCTCCTGCCAATCGATGATCGTTTCTTGATTTTTGCCGTAGGAGGTATTTTCTTGGGAGAAGATGAGCATTAAAAAGGTAGGGAGGCCTCCATCGGCACTAAGTCACACAGGGAGGGAGTGTTGGGATCAATGGCTGTAGGTGCCGTCCGCTAGATACGATGATCACACGCCATTGGATCAGATAAAGTAAACGCGGCCCAAAGTAAACTCAACCTGGTGTCCTTTGTGAACACCGTCCTCGCCGAGAAGTGCCATTTATGGGTGTGGAACTGAATAATTGTGGCATTAATGTCTAGTTAATATTGGAAGGTGGAAATTAATTTGGCAGGGTTTTCTTTCCCAAATCTCGGCCGTATTTACCACCACCACCAGCAGCATCCTCATCCCTTTGCTCTGCCATCACCAGTAGCACCTAGAAGGCACCGCCCCCATGCGAGGTTCTTGTCTGCACTTTCTCGTTGTACAAGGTCACTGCAGTAGGTCACCTTGCAAGTTTGCCCATGCTCTGCCCACTGGTTTCTCTCCTCCCACACCAACACCAGCAGCAGCAATAGCAGAGGAGGCTGCTACATCATCACAGCTTCAGCAACAATAGCTAGGCCCTTGAGTCTGCGCAGGCCCTCACCAGCTACTGCAACTAGCAGTGAAAGAGGTTGCAGCAACAGCAACAGAAGACCTTGGATTTCAACAGCACCACGAAAGACACAATTTTCCTCACCTGCCTCATCGGCCACCACCAGCATTGCCTGACGGGGATCGCCCTCCCACCGCCGCGGGGCTCCACAAGGCTCTACATGACGGGGTAAGATGCCATGGTGCATGCATGGGATTGCACCACAGGGCCAATGCACAGAGGTGCTTCCCATGAGTGGCACCCTGGATTGCCTCTTCAACAGTTACTGTGACCCCGACTGGCTTTTCCTGGGTCTCCGGGAATGAGGTGAGGGCCTAGAACCTCCACAGCAATACCCATCAAAGCCTCCAAGCTGTCGACGGTGGCCAAGTCCTCTCCCTGGCTTCTGTGTTAAGACACAACATGGTCTCACCCAGATTTGTGGTCCTGCTAGTTTGCAGTTGTGGCAGTGTGGGAGTCGTACATACAAGGCCCAACAGCCCCCCCTCTTCTACAGGGCTGGTGGACCTAGTCTAGAACCAGCTATGCCCATTAGTGCTTAATAGATCCCTCTCATGGGCTCCTTTCCTTGGGCATCTGGCCAGGCACATGGGTGTCTATTTGGGCTCCCCATAGCTCCCGCCCTTGTTACTATGATTGATGAGTGGTCTCATTTAGAAGTCACTGGGACTGCTTCACTTGAAGGAGAACTCTAGATTCAAGAGAAATGGGCCGATTCATTCCTCATTAGCCCATTTCTCATTTAGAAGTCATTGGAACTGCTTCACTTGAAGGAGATCACTGGAGGAGAAATGGGCCGATGCATTCCTCATCGAGGTAATCAATGATCTCTGACAAAGGCCTTTTTTATCAAGTAGAGAAGGCAGCTAAAACATGATCGTGCTCCACTTTGTGACTATGGATCCTCATAACATTTAACTCAAACTATGTGAGTGGACTTTGATTCGTCGGCCATTGCATTACATGAAATTTCTCTTAATGGAACCATAAATAGCAGTATGTAATAAATGGTCCTTGTAAAATTTCCCGGTTTAGCTCTTGTTTGGTGAGGTGGTGGTGGTAGTGTTCTACCATTCGGAAGCTTATAGGAGAGGATCCAGATTTGCAAAACCATGTTGCACAGATAAAGTACAACTTGCAATGATATAAAGTAGAGATAATCTGGCAGGGAGACCAAATCAGTGTTAAGAATACACTTTTGTTCGAACCCATGAAAAAAGGAGAATCTTCAAGCTGAATTAGTTTCTATTGAAAAAATGCATAGGTTAATCGGTTTTATAACTAAAATTTCAAAATTTTAAATCTTACCACTTGTTTTATTAGATTGAGCCTTGAAATTTGCACGAAAGGATGTTTTTTTTTGACATTGGACCAAATCATAAGTAGACAGTTGGCTAGCTAATAGGATTGAAATCGAATGAAGGTAGGTAACGGTCTTGAAGTTTGCGTCAACCATTCTTGTAAAGGTAGTGTTCTACCATTTAGAACATTAAGTTTGTATGGGAAAGGTAGTGTTCTACCATTCAGAACATTAAGTTTCTATGGGAAAGGTAGTGTTCTACTAGGATAAAGCACAACGTGCAATGATATAAAGTATAGGATTTTTTGGTAGGGACCAATTAAAAAAAGGATAACCTTTAAGCTCAATCGGTGTGTATTGAAAACATGCATAGGTTAATCGGTTTTATAACTAAAGTTTCAAATTTTGAATGAATTTCCAACTCGTATAGGGGTCTAAGTGATGTTTTAATATATGTATCACGCCACACACACACACACACACATATATATATCAAGTGGGTTAGAACCATAGTACCAACTGCTTGGTCCAGAACTAAGGTAAGGCTTAGGCAAAATTGCCACTCATTTTATCAAATTGAGCCTTGAAATTTGCACTAAAGGATGCCTTTTTTTTGACATTGGACAATATCATAAGTAGATAGTTAGCACGCTAACTGAATGTGTGGATCCATCAGGCATGCTTTTTAAGAGTTCAATTGGCAGCCACATCTATCTCCTACGAATATACATTTAAGTTTCATGTACCTATGTTTTGGATGATTTGTTGGTGTTTATGGGCTTCACATTCTGGCAGCCTTTTTACCCTGCACGCTCAACAGTAGTGACTATACTCTGTATTTTGTTTAGCTGTGGGTTGGCTGGTGTCACAATATTTTACTAATGAATTTAAAGTTCTACTATTCAATTTAATATTTTATTGTTTTACCTAATCTAGACTATGGCCATGCCGAGAGAGAGAGAGAGAGAGAGAGAGAGATTTCTTATCTCCCATTGTGCTTAGAGAAATGTCTTCATGTTTTGAGTAAATTGCAGTCAACTAAGCTAAGGTAAACTCAGAGCAGTCCATATAAAACTCACTATGGCCATAGTGAGTTAGATATGGCCATGCCGAGAGAGAGAGAGAGAGAGAGAGAGAGAGAGAGAGAGAGATTGCATGGCTCCAAGAGCGCATGAAGCCAACATCCAGGGCTGAAATGTTTTCTGATCTCCCATTGTGCTTAAAGAAATGTCTTCTTGTTTTGAGTAAATTACAGTCAACTAAAGTAAACTCAGAGCAGTCCATATATCTAATTCACCAAGTGAACTTAGACTGTGAAGTAAACTCAGATCGGACCGAGTTTACTTGTACAACCATTCTGTTAAAGTATATCTCCCAAAGTAAACTCGAACTGTAAAGTAAACTCCAACCAGTCTAAATTTACTTTTTCACTCAGTCCTATTGTAGAAATGTCTCTCCCAAACTAAAGTAAACCGGAGTTTACTTGCACACTCATTCTGTTATTAAAATATCTCCCAAAGTAAGCTCGGACTGTAAAGTAATTTTTGACCAATCTGAGTTTACTTTTTCACTCAGTCTTGTTGTAGAAATATCGCTCCCAAAGTAAAGTAAACTCGGACTGGTCCAAGTTTACTTTTGCAATCCTATTGTAGAAATTTCTCCCCCAAAGTAAAGTCGCATTATAAAGTAAACTCGGTCGCATCTATCTCATACGAATCAACATTTAAGTTTCATCTACCCAAGTTTTTGGATGATTTGTTGGTGTTTATGGGCTTCATATTCTGGCAGCAAGCTCAACAGTAGTGAGTCTACACTCTATTTTGTTGAGCTGTGGTGGCTGGCTGGTGTCTGCTAATTTTACTAATGAATTTAATGTTTTACTGTTCAATTTAATGTTTTACTGTTTTAGGAAGAGGATTGACTAGTATCACCATTAGAGCACTCTTCAATATTGAAGTCGCTCTAGTCTTGGTTCAACGACTCCATCCTTCAAAGAACATAAACTGATTAAGATTGTATACAGCTTCATTTCAAGAACACGAACATATCCCACATTATCACTTCCTATCTATTGTAAATGATAACATACATAATTGAAGAATATACTTACAAATTTCAGAGAAAGATAGAAGAAATCTCAATATGGATGGAGAGGTGTTGGAAAAATGTAAAGAAAAATGCATTCTATGGACTGTGTTAAAACTTGATAGAAGGTGATGGACCGCGTTTACTTTGACAACCCGAGTTTACTTCTGGTCCGAGTTTACTGTCAGTATATCTCCCATTAAAGACCATAGATTTTACTCACACGTGTCGTTATGACAATTATGTTGATCCAAGTTTACTACTGGTCCGAGTTTACTATTGGTCCAAGATAACTTTAGTTTGCGGTGACTATGTTCCCGATGTTCACTGATGACCGGTGTTCCTGGTTTGAGTTTACTTGTGGTCCACGTTTACTTTGGTGGTGGCAAGGGAGATCCGACGACGCACGATGCTAGATGTGATCACCAATGTTTTCAGCCAATGATCCCAACACTCCAACTCCATGTGACTTAGTCATGAGGGGAGGCCTCCTAACAATTGACGATTGTTTCTTGAGCGCTTCCAATTCCCAGGAGAAGATCATATTACTCTTTAGGAATATGAAGTGGTCATTTCTGATGAGAGTGTTTTGTAGTGTTAGGGGTTACCATCCACCAAGGGTATGGTAACCATTCCATAGGGAAGCTCGAGTGTCGAACTTTCTTCCACCAATTGACTATACAATCAATCGCTATAACCCACCATCGATGCCCTCCTCAGGATAATACTCTTCTCTATTATACCTCTACGGGGTCACATAAAAGTTACAAGATGCAAGATTAGTTCTAATATAAAATACATCTTCAAAATGAACGACGGTTATAAATTGGGAATTATTTACTACGATAATGGTTGCTCTACGGATGGTGCGAGAGGTGGGTGGCCTAATGAGGTCCACGTCTCCCAAGACAAATTGTTTTGGCTAGCCCCCGGTGTTAACCAAGGTGGGCAACGTAGCTAGATAGTCTTTGTGGGGGATCTCTAACTCAAGGGCCAAGGCGAGCTGATCCCACTGTCGATTTTGTTTCGAATGTGATGAGCATAAACATGGATGTGATTTTGGCACCATCCAATCATGCAAACCTTCGTAATAAACCTTGTCCCAAGCTCCTGATGCTCTGCAAATATCAAGACTGAAGCGGTCCAAGAAAAAGAAAGAGGAAGAGATAGAGAACAACCAATTATAGTCTCTTTATTTTCTAAATTGTACAAAATTATAAACTTTTTTTGTATTATGGGTCGATTAGACTTTATTACATTAAATACCATATGAATATCTTTATTGTTTTATGTTGTAATAATACCAAAAACACATCCTCATTTTTAAGATATTAAATGTAAAACTTTTAATGCAAGAATTCAAATATATATATATATATATATATATATATATAAATTTATATAGATATTTACATCTGCACACTACTTTTGAACATGTATTTCATTGAACATGCACTTGGCAGACAAGCTAGTTTTGGAAAATCTTGTATGGTTTTGGTAATAAATGAAGAAAAGTGGACATATGCAATATAAAGCTAGGGTAAACATTCATGTTCACATTCTTAAAAGGCTAATTGATGTAGTTTTATACTAGCAAGAAGGGCTAAACCAATCCACAGAAGTTGTGGAAACTAGAGAATGTGTATTTTCGCAAACATAGTTCCTCTCGTAGCTCACATGATTACATAAATCATGATTGACTGCATGTCCATTTTTATTATGTACCTAGTTTCTGTTTTGTTATAGATTAGTCCAACCAATTGGGTAATTTATAAGACAAACGAGATGACTAAATAATCAAATTCAGAAACGTAAAGCAAAAAAGTAGCTTTTGTTTTGTTATGGATTAGCCCAACCAATTGGGTCATTAAGAAGACATATGACAATTTAAAAACCACTTTAATCAAATTCAAAAACAAAATGCAAATTAGGGACATTCCATGATGCTGCTTGCGTAAAGAAGCTAAGCCTTCACACTTAGGTTAGTTCAAATGTGCTAATGCATTATGACTTTAGTATTTGGATTGTCACTTTAGTATTTGGATATTTGAACTAAAAAAGAATAGATATATATGTTTATGTGTGTGTGTGTGTGTGTGTGTGTCTATATTCTCTTCTTAATGTTATATTGTAATATGAATGGAGCATGCTTTCTAATGCTTATGCTTTTTGTCTATGGTCACCATTGTTTTTCCCCCCTAGAAAAGAGACTTCTATTGAGTATGAAAACATTTTACAAAAAGGGAGATTTCAAAGCAAGCAAAGGGGAAATCTCAACCCATCTAGTGCCTTGTGCTGCCAAAAGTTTCCCATGTGAGTGAAAAAATGCCATGATCCCATTCTCTCATGAATTGGCCACATTTTCTCTGTATAGCCCTTGAAGCTCCTTGAATCCTAGACCAAGTGGCCATGAGCATGTGGATAATATCACACCAAATCCTACAAATAAAATGTTTGTCATAAACCAAAGTTCCCTCCATGACCTCATTGCATCTAGCCTTCCAAATGTGCGAGTTTGTGATGCTAACAATGATCTCCTATACAGTGTCCAATCTCTATGTTGGAGGTTCATAGCCTACCTCTGGCATGTCTTGAAGATGGTACCGTTGACCCACTCCCTGTGGGTAAACTGCATGGCCATATCTCTATCATTCCCTTTAAACGTGATTTGCAAGCCCAATTGTGTCAACCAAATAATAGCACGATTCTTATCTCTAGGTTCAGGGGTAAGACATGATCTAAGTCAGCATGGATTGTGTTTAGAAGTACAAATAGGAAAAAAGCCAAAGTGACAGTATTGTTGTTTTGTTTTGTTTTAGTTTTTTTTTGGGCAAGATTATTACGCACACATCCTAGGCAGGTATTTCTCCCATCTCGATGTTTTCTACAACGTGTGTGTAGTGAGAGGGAATCACTTTTAGTCACACTCCCCATGCGGGTATTTCTCCCATCTCCATGTTTTTCATAACAACTCATGAGCATAGTGAGAGGAAATTAAAACTAGTCCTTGGTTGGGGAATTTGAAAGCCCTATTTAATGTACTTCACTATTGGCTAATTGAATCTATTTTGAAAGTTTTTGATGTTTTTAGTCAAATGAAGGCTCTGCATTTGATGCATAGAGTAGAAGGAAGAGACGAAGGGTGCTCCCTAAAAGCACAAAGTTCATCATGGTTCAAGTTAGGCTAACCTTTGTTATCCTCTACATTCATAATGGTGCAATGCATAGACCATTGCTTGCATTAATATATTCCATGAGAACATGAGTCAAATGTTGAATATGGATCTCCCTTACCTATCATCACATGCACCTCTTATGTTATATTTTTACTCTCCCTTCCCATTTCAACTTCATGTTGCTTGTGAAGTAAAAAACTAAAAATGAGTGGAAGCATGATGATTCATGGCAATGTTCACAAAACACATTTTTTTAAACCATATGCACATGTTATAACTTAATTCACAAAAATACTATGTCATATCATATTTCAAGTGATAGAGAAATAGAGAGAGAGAGAAAGAGAGAGAGAGAGAGAGAGAGAGAGAGAGAGAGAGAGAGATTGATTTCAGTCTCTTTATTTCCTAAATTACACAAAATTATAAACTTTTCTTATATTTTGGTCCAATTAAAATTTTTCACATTAACTAGAATTTACAATTTTAACTACTATATGAAATACCATTATTTATTTATGTTGTAATAATAACTACTATATGAGTTATTATTTCATGTTGTAATAATAATTACCATATGAATTTACAATATTAACTACGATATAAAACATCATTATTGTTTTTTATGTTGTAATAATACCAAAAGCACATCCTCATTTTTAAGACATTGAATGTACAATTTTGAATCCAGGAATGTTAATATGCATACATATACATATCAATCTATATATAGATATTTACATATGTACACTACATTATAACATATATTTTATTGAAGATGCACTTGGCAAACCAGCTAGAATTGGTAGATCTCATATGGCTTGGTAAACGAAGGAAAGTGAATAGATGCACTTTAAACCTTGGGTGAGCATCCATGTTCACATTCTCGGAAGTCTAATTCATGTAATTTTATACTAACAAGAAGCACCAAATCAATCCACAAAAGTTGTGGACACTAGAGAATGTGTATTTTTGAAAATCTAGTTCCTTGCTCCTCGTGTGATTGCGTAAATAATGATTAAATGTATATCCATCTTTTATTTTATACCTACTACTTAACAAAAAATTAGTTTTTGTTTTATTATGGATTAGCCCAACCAATTGGGTCATTTAGAAGACAAATGATACAACTAAAAACAACTTTAACCAAATTCAAAAATTTTGGGAACATTCCATAATGCTCCTCAAAGAAGCTTAGCCTTGACACTGAGGTTAGTTTAAATGTGCTTAAGCATTGTGACTGTAGTATTTGGAGATCTTTGCTTAAAAAGAATATATTTATTTATTTATTTATTTATTTATTTATTTATTTTTATATTCCTATATTTTTATATATTTATATACATATTCTCTTCTTAATGTTGTACTATAATATGAATGGGTCTTGGTTTCCTAATGCTTGTGCTTTCTATATATATAAATTTATATATATATATATATATATATACATTCTCTTCCTATTGTACTACTATAATATGAATGGGTCTTTCTTAATGCTTGTGCTTTATGTCTATGGTTACCATTCTTAGGTCTTTCTTCAAGGGCAAGACAAATGACCTAAGTGTACATGAATTGTGGGAATAGACCTCAAGTTTCATCATCCACAATGCGCCCCATTCTGGTAAATATATATATAATCTCTTCTTAATGTTAACTCTAATATGAATGGGTCTTTCTTTCCTAATGCTTGTGCTTTCTCTATATATAAACATATATATATATATATATATATTTGTTTATCCTATTTTGGATTAACAAATATGCTCCTCTATTTCAGGACATTAATAAGTGTCATGCAAAGGTATTATAAAAGTTGTACGTTATGAGATATTGACCACCCAAGGCCTTAGTTAAGTAAGTTTTGGGCGTCCAAGTGTGAATAAGGACTAATTGTATATAAGGCGCTTTCTCATAATGAATGGACACAATCTCGCTTTGTGTTGTGAGAGTTCTTGCTTTTGTCTTGAAAGAGCATTCTAACACTTGTGCCTTCTCTATACTTGTATGTTGTATGCTTGTATGGAGGAGTGAGAGCGAGTAATTTCCTTGTGTGGTGCTGGGAGCGACTCTACAGTGACAACGTGGAGGTGGGTCTTGGAGGATTGGAGCTTCTCAAGTGAGCTTGGAGACCTCAAGGGACACAAGTTCGAAGCATTGGTAAGTGTCCTATGACAGTTGTGTTCTATTGCTCTTTCCAAAGGTGAATGCATTGACTTCTTTCTTGGAGGTGTGGTAGCCCATAACATTTTTAGCGCTGCTATTGGGAAGCAGGAAGCCAGATACCAAACGCTTGAAAACAACAATCTTATTCTGAGTCAAATCCAATGTTATCCTCTTTGATAATAATGGTAATCCACTGTGCACGCCCCCGAGACAAGGACTCCTGATCTAGTCATTGTCGGCAACAACTTCTCACTGACAGAGATACACACCCCTCCCCTGCATCCCAGAGGAACCGAAGGATGGGGACTAGAAAGTGTGACTCCTGCTTGGAAGAATCTTCCTGCATCTGCGGCGGGTGCACCCCTTTGAGAGGTGATGCTCCTAGAGTAATAGAATGTCTATGGGTCCCCCAACTATGGCTCGCCTCATAGGATGCCTTGTCTCTAAAAGCACCGAGGCCCCCTAAACTCTAAATGTTCCATGAAACAATCCGCATATCAATCTCTGTGTGATGTGGCACTAGCAGAACTGCCCTCCACTCGAAGAGTCTTGGGGAGGGTTTAGACGGGGAATAATCACAATCCATGCGGGAGAAAAGGTGCGCCAGGTGGGCACTAATCTTAAAACAATCCGCATATCAATCTCTATGTGATGTGGCACTAGCGGAACTGCCCTCCACTCAAAGAGTCTTGGGGAGGATTTAGACGGGGAATAATCACAATCCATGCGGGGGCAAAGGTGCGCCAGGTGGACACTTATCTTGAAACAATCCGCATATCAATCTCTGTGTGATGTGGCACTAGCAGAACTGCCCTCCACTCAAAGAGTCTTGGGGAGGGTTTAGTCGGGGAATAATCACAATCCATGCGGGGGCAAAGGTGCGCCAGGTGGGCACTAATCTTGTCCTCCATGTGCCGCCACTCTGTATGAGCGCGAGCATATGCATCCTCCAGACTCCATCCATCACGATGGAGGTATCTGTAAGAGGGGGCAAGACGTACCGCGCCAGAAGTATGCATAAATACAAAAAGCAACACCTCCATGCTAGAGAATACCATCTCCCATCCTGGCCACGATGGGCTGAACCTCCAAGCTCCATTTTAACCAGAGGGCCAAAAATGGGTGAGAATGTCGGTGATGCGAAGACCGTGGAGATGGTGGGAGAGCTTAACTACTGCCTGACCCTGGATGGCAGTAGCTGCCACCAACTTAGGATCCCAATCTATCCCCGGCGGGGCTGCGAAGGGGAAAGAGAAGATCATTGTGCCATTATCTGGCGTAGAGGGCCTGCAGTGGGGTGAAAAACCACACATACCCGAACTGGGACTACTTGTCTCCTCAAAAGAAACTATAGTCCATAGGCTATCTTAGGATCCCGGGGGTCCCACCTAGGGACTTTGCCGAGAGAGCCCTCACTGAGGCGGTGGCCATGGCCATCTCTATCGGGTCAAAAAATCAATGAATCAAGCAACGGACGGATCCCGCCAGTTGCCTCTGCTCCGAGTTAGGGGCTGCTGGTGGAGGGCGACGAAAGTGCTCTAGAGAGTGCTCTAGAGAGGTAGAGAGGGGGGGATGTCTCGGATGATAAAGGCAGGGCGGCAGAGTGAATTGCGGCGTGTAAAGT
This sequence comes from Cibotium barometz, assembly GCF_041138505.1. Classification (NCBI taxonomy): domain Eukaryota; kingdom Viridiplantae; phylum Streptophyta; class Polypodiopsida; order Cyatheales; family Cibotiaceae; genus Cibotium; species Cibotium barometz. The sequence goes on from NC_141058.1 coordinate 13,140,442, forward strand.
CGGTGTCGAAGTTGGGAGGGGTGGGTGGTTGGGAGGGAGGGCGAAGGGGCGAAGAGGTCAGGGAGGGATGCTGCTCTGACAGGAGAGCTGTGCGGACAAGTTTGTCGGGGGCTCTAAGAGGCCAATTGGCCTCTTAGAACACTAGGGATCGGGGGGAATCTTGATGAGGGATCGGTTGCCATACTGGTGGGGCCGGAGGGCCCTGCTCTGGGACTAGAGTGGGCGCATCACCAATGGAAAAATGTTGAGAAAGTGCTCATAATGGTTCTCTGATAGAACCGAATCCTCTTGAGATCTGCCAGCCTGACGCATGCGGCGGCGAGGCTTGCTTGGCTCTGGTGGTCGTCTGGCAGCTTTGGGTGCAGACCAACCATCCGCCACTCGCGCGCGAAGTTGGGGTGTGGTGCTCTGTTGCCTGAGGGCCTGCCTCTCTCCCTACCCCATGGTGAGGATCAACACGAGAAACGGGGGAAGGAACCATTGGAGGAGGTCGCGTGGATTGTCGCCGAGGGCAAGCTCTGGCTAAATGACCCATTTGCCTGCAAATGAAGCATTGGCCTGGAAGGCCTGAATACTCCACCTGCTGCTATATGAGGTTGCCTCAGCGGCTAGGAATAGATAAACAATGCGGTATAGACTTGGCAAGGCCACATAGATGCGAAGGGATGAAATCCTAGTTGCCTCCGCGAGGGCTGAGGCAGCCGTAGGGGGGGACTCCACTCTTGACGGCACTACCAATCATGGGGAGAAGAGGAAGGTACTCCTTCCCTAAGGCCTGGAAAGAAAATTATCATTCGGAATCCCGAAACGCAACCCAGTGGGTCAGACGCTGGATCGAAGCCATTCTACCACCGTGCAAAGAAGGCCTGCGTCGTACGCAATGCAAGGGACTCACTTGCATGACCTAGTTTGCCAATGAGCCTTGCCTGTAAAAGATCCCTGAGCTATTTGTGCGCAAGGCGGCCACCAACAATTTTGCAGACTAGGGTGGAGGCCTCAAGTGAGGCAACAATCGTGGCGAGAACCTGAAGATCCACTTCGGATAAGGAAACGCAAGCAATGGTGGCCTCGGTCGGGGATGGCGGAGTGGATGCCATGGAGTCCTCCTGAGGGTGAAGACCAGAATAGGCCAAAGCTTGCCGAATAAAGCAAAAAAAAACCTAGAAGCCAAGAAGCACCAACCTGCATGGGAAGGGAGAAAGGAGAGAGGCAGAGAAAGAAGATGACGAAAAGAAGAGGGGGGGTGCGGGGGTGGGACGGCGTAGGGGGCGGCAAAAAAAGGGGGGAGTGGGACGGCGTAGGGGGTGGCAAAAAAAGGGGGGGTGGGGGGCAGCCTAGGAGAACAACGTAAGGGTGGGGGAGAGAGGGGGTAGAGGGGGGCGGGCAGAGGAGCAAGGAGGAGGGGGGTGCAGAGCGAAGAAGGGGGGGCGGGGGGCAGCAATGTGAACGAGGGGAGAGGGGGGAGGCGGGGCGCACACAAAGGAGGGGGCAGGGCGCGAACAGAGGGAAGGGGCGGCAATAGCGCGAATGAGTGAAGAGGGGGAAGGCGGGGCACAGAGTAGAGGGGGGTGGGTGACACGAAGACAGGAAGTGGGGAGCTTGGGAGCTTGCGCAGAGTGGAGCTGATTTTTACCCTCAGCTGGATCTAGAAATAGTGTATGACAATTGTGATAGATTTAATAAGTTCTGCATGCTCATTCCATGCAAGCAGACAACCACAATTGAGGAAATAGCTCGCTTGTTCATTCGGTTTCGGTACCCCATTGGTGGTTTGCCACGGACTATCACATGAGATAGAGATCCAAAATTTACGTCCCATTTTTGGAGAGCATTGTTTCACTGTTTTGGGACTAAGTTGCAGTTGTCCACATTCCATCCTCAAATAGATGGCCAAACAAAAATATACAATTAATTGGCGTTTGACATTCTCAAATCATACTGCCATGACCAACAGTCGAAATGGAAACAATATCTTCCTTTGGTTCAGGCAAACCTAAACGATACTCGCTCATTCATCAAGTATTGGTTGGACGTCGAATGAGGTAGCATTTGGTTGCTGATTGATTCTCATCTCTTTTGACGAGATAAGTGTCACCATCTCTTGAGGCCAGTAAAACCACCGAGACACTCTCGGAAATCGTGGAGTCAATTAAGGAGCGCCTTGCCAAAGCTTAGGAAGCATATACTCGGCAAGCCAACAAATCTAGGTGAGATGTCAACTTTAAGAAAGGAGATTGGACATATCTCTGCATCATGAAACAACGCCTAAAGTAGGTGGGCAAGCGTTGTCCCAAACTTCATTCCGAAGTTTCGGCCCATTTCTAGTCATTCACAAAAGTTAAGTGATGTCTCTTTAAAGTTAAAGTTGCCGGAAAGTTGGACTATGCACAATGTCTTTCATGTTTTTTGGTTGAAGTCATATGTAGGTCCAATATTGCAGGATATATTAGAAGAAGAACAACTAGATATGATGGACGAAGCTGAAGTCATAGAGCTAGAGCAAATTCTCCTCCACAGAAGGAAGCGTGGATCCGGTCGAAGAATACGACAGTTTTACACAAAGTTTGAAGACTGCAGAACCCATGAAGCAGTGTGGTTGGATGAAGAGTTTTTTCAAGAGTACCCCCAGTCACTTGGTGGATTTCTTGGAAGCTCTGAACCTGCCGTTGAAACTGGCCTGTGGTAGAAACCAAAGTGCGGTAGACTAGCACTCACCTATCCAATTGTAGTCTAGAAAATTAGACAAATAAACCAGAGCTAGAGTGCTCTAAAACAAAAAGGAGAACGACACCTGTTGGCCCCAAAGCTTGGCGCCCCTTTCCGTATTTCTTTATTCAATTTCAATGGAAAAAAAGCTTAACTGAGTACACCAAAGCCAATCAAGGAAAAGAAACCTGCATGTCCAATCTAGTAACCCTCAAGATCTCTTAGCATAGAGGATACACATACATATCTGTGTCCCACAAAAGCAAAACACTGCTGTCTCCTCTAATCAACCAAGACAATGCAACAAGGAAGCCTTGGACATGCATCTGGCTGTTCCATGATCGTAGCCTCAAACTTAGCCAAAGAACAAGTCCACCATCTAACTCTGTTTCCACCCTTCAAACTACCACACCCCTCCTCTCACAAAGGGCCAAAAGAAACAACTCTGAAGCAGTCGTAAGCCAGTGGAAAGAGAGAAATATATTCAGCAGGTACACTGCTGTCCCTCAGTCCAATCCTTCTCAAAAACACCAACCCTGAGAGTATAGAGTATACTGTCCTGAATTGCAGCCACCCACCTTTGCCCTCCAGAGCTCACATGAGGGGAAGAGAAGAAGAGAGAGAGAGAGAGATAGAGAGGGATTGAGGCTGCGCCTGCTGTCTTGTCAACCACCCTTCTCTTGTTTCTATATCTACTGTCCTGCAGCAGCTGCTTGTACCAGTTGTCCTACAACCGCCTGTGCCAACTGCTCGTAGCTGCTTGTACCAGCTGCCCTGCAGCCGCTTATAGTCAACCCGCACTAGCTGCCCTGCACCGACTTGCACCAGCCGACCTGCAACAACAGCTGTTCTGTATGACTCCCCTTCAGGCAACCTGTACGAGCTGACCTGCACAGCAGCCGACCTGCACGTCTTTCTCTCCACGTAGCTAGTCGCCCTCCCCTTTCCAAAAGCAAGAGAGAGAGAAAGGAGAGAGAGGTGTGTACCTCCAAAAATGGAGTAGCCTCTCCCCAAATTTATCCATAAGAAATTCTAAGGCCCTAAGGCCCTTTTAAGTTTATTAAAACTTATGCCTAGGGGCCACTTATGCCTAGGGGCCACCCAAGGTTAAAACATTAGAATATTAAATCCCTTGGTCCCCCTTCACACTTGGGGATGTCCACACATGTTACCATTTGTCCGGGCACCCAAGTATGAATCGTGAAATATTTATCTTGCTCACCGACCACCATGCCCACACTTGTGCTGTTCCAATTTCACAGGGTCATGACATACCCCCCTCTTGAAAAATGGCAAGCGTCCTCGATTGCAATTTGGTGATACAGCAAGACATCCAAAGTGAAAAGTACAACATGGCAAGATTAGCATCCGAATCTCTCTAAGCCATGCATATGTAGCAACAACATTCACTGCAAACCCATGGTGGAGTAATAGTCCAAGTTGTATACCACTGTGAACCATACACAACCACAACATCCAATGTGACTAGTACACATATATCATAGAAGTCCCATAAACAGATGTACTGTCAGCCCCATCGGTACCTTCGAGTGAGTCAAAAGCTGCACCAAGTGACCTCTAGATGTCATCTGAGCCTGCTGTCTGTATCAAGGGAGCGGAGGTGCTACCCCCTTCTTGAGCATCAGTCAATGCTCTAGACCCATGCTTTGCTGAACCTGAATGAGCCATAACAAGAGTCGGCTCCAACTCAAAGGCATCGAGATAAAGCTGCAAAACCTGAGGTGAATCTGCTAAGTCACCTTCCTCCATCCACTTCGCATCCATCAGTGAATAGTTCTTGAACTTCACAAGATAGCGACGAGAAACTTTACCTCGTACCTTTCTTTCCTTATGTGCCAGTATTTGCTCTGGAATAAGAACCTCATCAAGTTCCTCAAACTTCTGGCTGAGCCTCATCTGATACATCCTCAGGCACATCCCCACGGAAAGGTCTAAGTATACTCACATGAAATGCACTGTGAATCCTCTAGTGATCTGGTAGCTTCAAACGATAGGCGACCTCACCAATCTTTTCCAATACCTGAAAAGGTCCATAATAGCGCATGCTCAACTTAGGGAATAAGCGCTCTTTACCCTTCATTTTTTTGAGCCTAGCTTTCTCAAATTGCAAAAGAACCCAATCACCCAATGCAAACTCTAATGCACGTCTGTGACAGTCTGCTGCTTTCTTTTGCTTTTGCTGCGTTTTTTGGAGTGCCAACTTAACTCTCCGATAAGCTTCATCCATGTTCTCCACATACTGGTTAGCCTCAAAGATCTTATCCTTTGTGTGCAAAAGAGGTGGTACCTTCTTCCCTCCTTCCACAATCTCAAAAGGCACCTTGCCCGTCGAGGTATGGATGGTGTTGTTATAAGCAAACTCCACAAAAGGAAGATACTTTTCTCATTCTTGCTTGTGCTCTGACACATAACACTTACGAAGATCTAACAGTGTGGAATTAGCCTCTTCTGATTGACCATCTGTTTGTGGATGAAACGATGATGAAAACTTGAGAGTTGTACCCATGTTGTCAAACAACCCTGTCCAAAATAAACTTGTCATCCGTGGATCACGGTCACTAATGATAGACGAAGGCATGCCATGATACTGGAAGATGTTCGCCATGAATAACTTCACCATATGATCGACTTTGATCGTCTTATGCACGGGAATGAAATGAGCCTGCTTACTGAACTTGCATATGATAGTCCAAATGCCATCATTCCCCGTTTGTGTCCTCGGAAGATCAAATATAAAATCCATGGCAATGCTCTCCCATGGTCTATCTGGAATAGGTAAAGGTTGAAGTTACCCTGGTGTCTTTTAACAATCAAACTTCACCTTCTGACATACGATGCATTGCCTAACAAAAGCATCAACATCTCTTCTCAAGGTCGGCCAATAAAAGAAAGCCTCAACTGCCTTTACCGTGGCGTCAATACCTCTATGATGTGCATACGGTGGAGCATGACTTTCAATCATAACCTTGAGTCGTAAACTGCATGGTAACACAGTCTACCATGCATCAACAAAAAGCCATCCGTGAGAGTATAATGATCATGCCGTTGACCCTCAGACATCTAATCATAGAGCCTTCCAAAATCCTCATCATGGGCATACTGCTCTTTCATCTCAGCAAGCTCATGATGATAAGCAAGTGAAACTGCTCAGACCTGTGGCTTGCGTGACAAAGCTTCTGCCACAACATTCTTTTTGCCTTCCACATGTACAATCTGAAAGTGGAACATAGACAAAAAGTTGGCGCATTTTATATGCTTCTCAGAAAGTTTAGTTTGCGTGAGGAAATAACGCAAGGTCTGATGATCTGTCTGCACAGTGAAATCAGCCCCAAGCAAATAGTGTTTCCATGTAGAAAGAGCATGAGTTACAGCCAACATCTCCTTCTCATAAACCTGCAAATGCTTCTCGACGTTCTGTAATATACGACTCTCATAGGCTATCACATGTCCTTCCTGCTTGAGAACTACCCCAATGCTGTTCCCACATGCATCACACTGGACAACAAAAGTCTTTCGGAGATCCGGTAATACCAATACGGGATCCGAAGTAAGTTTTTCTTTAAGCTTTTTAAAGGTTGCAATTTCCCGATCAGCCCATCGAAACGGAGTTCCCTTCTTAGTTAAAGCATGAAGGGGCGAAGCAATCTCAGCAAAATATCGTATGTACCGCCTGTACCGCCTGTAATAGGAACACAATCCCAAAAAGCTGTGTACATGCACGGTCCTCAAATCTGGCCAATTGAGAATTGCTTCCACTTTCGAAGGATCCATACGGACTCCATCTTTAGACACGATATGCCCCAAGAAGTGTATCTCTTCCGAGAAGAACTCACTCTTCTTGCCATTAATGACCAACCTATGCTTCCGGAGTTCTTCGAACACAATGGCCAAATGCTTCCTATGCTTCCTATGAGTTCTTATCGAACGGTCTTTTAAAAAAATACTTACAAACTTTAGTATTTTCAATATCAAAGAGAAGTCAAGTTGTCACGTGACTCGAACCAAAATTCCATTAAAACTAAGTTGAAAACATATATAGATGTTAGGCGAAATCCCAAGTCATACAATGCGAGGCACTCTAGGTGCATGTAGCGTACAAAAAGTGGTGCACAAAAAAGGGAGGCTAGAGAGTTGGAGCTAGAATCTAGATGGAGAAGTGATCACTATCAAAATCAGAGTTCTCGCTAGGATCATCTCCATTAGCCATTGGAGCGCTTGTAGAAGTCACCCTCGCTAAGGATGTTCACCTCGTCATCAAACTCGGGCTCTTTAAGCTCCTGTGACAAGGCCATCAGAGCGTCCTCATTTGCAAGAGCGGAGGAAGAACTACCGAAACCTCATCGTGTGTTCTACAAAATTACTTATAAACTTAGGTATTTTCAATTTTGAGATATAGAGTATTTTAAAAAGGAGGGAAGCATCATAGTACAGAGAAAAGCTCAATTAGCCGTAGACATGCAAAAACAAGACCATTACTCCCAAAAAAATTTATTTTTTTGGGAAAAAAAGTTTCAAAATTTGTTTTTCTCGGAATCCCTACGAGTCCATATGGTATTTCGTACGATATGCTGTCGTATGGAGACAACTATGTCTGCAATTAGTCTCTCAATAATGTCGGATAATATTTTTTAAGTTCTTGTCAGGTCAGACAGCTTCATGCATTCTTCGGTTTTGAAACTTCGTGAGAAATTGACACTCTTCGCGGTCGGGTCCGTCCTTGAAGCAATGCAAAAGGATCTATTTTGGAACCATCACTCTGGCTTTGTCGATGATATCATGTTTCGATTCCTCTTGGTTATCTTTGGTTGGGAGGTGGTTCGATGTAGTTCTTCAACCAAACAACATGAAATACATCATGCATGGGTCCACCTCGAACATAACTTCAACCTCATGGACACCTTGATATTTTTCAAAATGGGTTTTGATGTCAATGTTGTGTTGCTCGACTACAGCTAAAAAAATCAGTATGCCATCTAAGAAAATGAAGAGACTTTTTGATCAAGTCCTTGAACACATGCATCATGATATGGTTAAATGTTGCCATGGTGTTCGTGAGTCCGACGAGCATGACCACAAACTTCTAGTGGGCCCATTCAATGTGGAAGGCTGTCTTGGGGATGTCCCCTTTTGACAATCCGTAATTGATGGTATCTACTTTTTAGGTCAAGCTTTGAAAACACCTTGGCTCCATTCAACCTCTCTAGAAAAAAATCAATCCGAGGCATCGGGAACTTGCTCTTAATTGCTGTGATCTTACTTAGAGCATGATAACTCAATTTGAAAGTCTAAAAATCCATTGTTTTTCTTGACAACAAGAATTGTTGTTGCAAAAGGAGACATTAGAACGTATGAATTGTGATCGCAATAGTTCTTGGAGTTGCAATCAGGCTTCATACATTCTAGTGTGATATGCATGGTGAATCTCCGCACATGACCGCACATCGTACATTGTTTCTAGAATCTCCCAATTCAGGATTTCTTTGGCGAGATCCAATCAAATGCCTTTTGCACTAATTATGTATCCAATGTAATGAACGTCAAACAGATAAAACTATGACTTCTTTTCATTGACATAAAGCTTGTTGTCCAACAACTTTATCACTTTTTTCAACGTCAATGTCGTGTTGCTCGACTATAGCTGAAAAAATTGGTATGTTACCTAGTAAAATGAAGACACTTTCTGATCAAGTCCTTGAACACACGCATCATCAAGTGGTGAAATGTTGCTAGGGCATTCGTTAGTCCAAAGGGTGTGACCAGAAACTCATAGTAGGCCTGCTTAGTGCGGAAGGTTGTTTTGGGGATGTCCCCTTATTATTCCACACATTCGTTCATTCAAGACATCGAAGCTTGCATGGGACACATTGGAAGCAATGTATCAGGTATGCAACGAGGCAAGAGTTGCCTACTTGAAGAGGCAATTGGATCTTCTATCTATGGATGAGGGTGACTCCATGGCAGATCATCTCACCAAAGTGAAAGATTTGCAGGAGCAATTGCTTAACATTGATGAGGTTATCCCAGACAGAGAGATGGTCACCAACAATCTTCATTCTTTATTGCCTTCCCACTTGGGTTTTCACAGCTCTCTCAACCTCTCAATGAGAGGAGGTGGTGACCCCGTCGCTTTTGAAGAGCTCGTGGGTTTACTCTTGCAAGAAGAGCAAACAAGAGCAAACTTATCGAGCAACCGTGGTGGAGACAAGACATTTACAGCCAAGAATAAGGGTAAAGCAAAGAGCTTTAGGCATGGGGGACAACAGTCTAGCACATGCAGAGCCCTCTTCTGGTGGTGAAAAGTCTGACAAAGGGGATGCAAACAAGCCCAAAAAGAAGGGGAAATGTCACTATTGCCATAAGCCTGGACACTACATCAGTGAATGTAGGAAGCGCATTGCAAAAGAGAAAAGGAAAGAAGCAGGCAATGCAATAGCAGACTCTTCTGATGACAAAGCACAGCAATCAGCTAATGTAATCCAGGAAGAGTACACTTTTCTGGTCACATGCACTAGTGACACAAGTGCTTCAGACACTGATGTCTTGCATTGCATCTGGCAGACACAATGCATCATTGTATTTTGATAGTGGTGCTTTGAGCCACATCACTTCATGCAAAGATGTATTTCAGCACTTGGTTTATGCTTCAAATGACTGCACTATATCATGTGCAAATCATACCACATATCCAGTAAAGGGAATTGGTAATGTCATACTTATTGCAACCAATGGTGCCAGTATATGTATGAAAAATGTATTGTATGTTCCAGGGATAAAGAAAAATCTGCTCTCCGTCTCAGCCATAAACGACCAAGGTTTAAAGGTTGAATTTGAAGACGGGAAGTGTTTGGTAAAAGATCCATCCAAGGGTTATGAAATAGTCACTTTTGGAACACGATACAAAGGCTTGTATAGGCTGGATAGCTATGACAAGCGCACTTATGATGCAAATACAGTGGCCGCCCACACTCCTGCTATTCATGATGCAAAGCTATGGCATGCTCGTTTTGGGCATGTAAATTTTCAAAGTTTGATGCTTTTGCAGAAGCATCATATGGTTAATAATATGTCGCCTCTTGAGTCTCCACCAAGACATGTATGTGAGGGGTGTATTTTGGGAAAGATGCAACGAAAACCATTCCCTAAAGATGGAGCTGTTAGAGCTGAAAGTAAATTACAGCTCATACATAGTGATGTATGTGGTCCAATGCGGACACCATCCAACCATAGGAGGGCATCTTTACTTTGTCACATTCATTGATGACTACTCCAGGTTTGCTAGGGCTTACCCCTTGAAAGCAAAAGCAGATGTGTTTACATGCTTTCGACACTTTGTAGCAATGGCTGAAAATATGTGTGGATGTAAAGTCCAAACACTCTGCTCAAATAGAGGTGGAGAATACATGTCAAATGCATTCAAGGATTATATGCTTCAAAAGGGCATCAAACACCAATGTACTGTGCCTTATACACCGCAGTAGAATGGTGTAGCTGAAAGGAAAAATAGAGCTCTCATGGAGATGGCAAGATGCATGGTGAAAGCACAAAAGTTGCCTCACAAATTTTGGATGGAAGCTATGATGTGTGCAGCTCAGGTGCTAAACAGGTGTCCAACAAAAGCTTTGAAAACCATAACACCATTTGAGGCTTGGTATAGCCGAAAGCCAACAGTGGATTATATGTGTACATTTGGGTGTTTGGCATATGCACATGTGCCGGAACAACTCCGAATAAAGCTAGATGACAAAGCAATTAAATGCATTTTTGTGGGCTATAGCAATGAGAGCAAAGGATACCGTCTTTATAATCCAACTACACAAAGGATTTTTGTCAGTAGAGATGTGGTATTTGCTACTAAAAATTCAGAACAGCCCATGTATAGTTGTATAAAAGCAATGATACAGGCATACAGGACATGTTTAATGGACTTTTACCCATTGCAATTAGGGGGGATTCAGATCAACCAGCCCCCACACAAGAAAATCCTCATGTAGAACATGTGGAAAAGCTAGCCATTCAGCCCCCTTCTATGGAAGTAGTGGAAGATCTTGTTAGGGAAGAGCAAACAGCCATAGACATAGCCAAGTCAGTGCCAAGATGGTTGCTGAAAACTTTGCAAGAAAGCAAACTTGCAGCTCCACTCACAAGTAGAACAAGGGCTAGTTCTAGCCATGCTTTGAATATACATCGTGGGGAGTCTGCATTAGCAATGGGTGGTCTCTTTGATTTAGAAGAGCCTTCTTCTTATGAAGAAGCACATGGGAATGAGCATTGGTTGCAAGCTATGCAAGCTGAAATTTCTTCTATCATGAAGAACAATACATGGGATCTTGTGGAATTGCCTAAAGGCAAGCATGTCATTGGAACAAAGTCAAAAGAAAGTCTGATGGTACTATTGATAGGTACAAAGCAAGACTTGTGGCTAAAGGCTACTCCCAGAAAAAGGGAATAGATTATGAAGAGACTTTTGCTCCTACTTCGAGAATGACCACAATAAGATCACTGATTGCATTGGCTGCCCATAAAGGATGGAAAGTGCATCAATTGGACATCAAAACGGCATTCTTAAATGGGGATTTACAAGAGGAAGTATATGTAAATCAGCCCATTGGTTTTGTAGTTCCTGGTGAGGAACATAAAGTATGCAGGCTACACAAAGCATTATATGAGTTAAAGCAAGCTCCAAGAGCTTGGTATGATAAGATACATGCTCATCTAACCAGCCAAGGTTATGCGAATAGTCCAGCTGAAAGCACATTGTATGTGAAGAAAACCGAGGCCGATATTCTCATAGTCATCTTGTATGTAGATGGCATGCTCATTACAGGTACTAGCAAAGCACAGATTTCAGATTTCAAAGCTGATTTGAAAGCTAAATTTGATATGTCAGATTTGGGGCCTTTACACTACTATCTCGGCATACAGTTTATGCATACAGATGATGGCATTGTTATGCAGCAAACTAAGTACATAAAAAGTTTGCTAAAAAGGTTTCACATGGATGAATGTAAGCTCATTTCTACTCCGGTAGAACCAGGTGTACGGCTTACTATGCATGATATTGGAGAGCCTTTTGAGGTCGGCATTTACAGCCAGGCAGTGGGATGCCTCATTTACTTGTGTAACACGAGGCCTGACATATCTTTTGGGGTGTGTTGAGAAAATTCATGCACAGCCCAAGCACAAAGCATTGGCAAGCAGTCAAATACATTTTTCATTATCTTAAGGGTACCCTGGATCTTGGTTTGTTCTATCCCAGGGGGCAGCTTGCAGCTTTATGCATACAGTGATTCAGATTGGGCTGGAGATTATGATACCAGGCAATCCACCAGTGGGAATTGTTTTTTTCTTGGCAGTTCATGCATATCTTGGTTGAGTAAAAAGCAACCCACTGTTGCTACATCTACTTGTGAGGCTGAGTACAGGGCAGTCTTTACAGCTACAGTAGATTGTATATGGTTTAGGAGACTATTGGCTGATCTTTGTGAGTGTCAGCAGACACCCACCACCATTCTCACTGATAGCTAGAGTGCTATGGCCGTGGCACGAAATCCAGTATTTCATGCACGTACCAAGCACATTGAGATTCATTATCACTATGTCAGAGAGAGGCTTTATGCAGGGGAGATCAGTTTATCTTGCTGCCCTACACACACGATAATGTTGCAGATCTATTCACAAAGGCTTTACCTCGAGAAAAGTTTGAAGCTTTCCACAAAGCTTTGGGCGATCTGCTACCTTGTACAGGTTCACACTTGCACTACAGGGGGGATTTGTAGGCATATGCTCACTTATGTAGTGCTATATGTGAACAGGGCTTCACCGAGGGCACTTTTTCCCATGTGGTTTTTCCCCTTGGACATCAAGTGTGAAAGGACACTCGAACATATAATATTTTGTACTTCTATATTATATGGATGTGGCACACATGCAAGGGTTGACTTGCATTTTGTGGATACCACACTTTTGGCTCTCTCTCTCACTCTCTCTCTCTCTCTCTCTCATTTTTGTGTGTGAGCTACTCTACCCTGCACCTAACCCTAATGTGCAGGTTTGTGTGTGTGAGTGTGTGAGTCCAACACCCAACACTCCATTGCTCAAGCCTCCTACATCTCTCTCCTACACTCACCTCCTCTTGCTTTAGCCTCTCCTACACTCAACTCCGTTGCTCAGGCCTCCTTGGCACTTGCCTCCATGGCATCTTCATCGCGACCATCCCCCGCACCTCGTTTCAGCGCGGCCGATACGAGTAGAGGAAGGAGGACCGAAGGTTGGTCTTGGTGGGGAGAGGTCAACTCTGATCATCCCGGAAGAAGTGGAGGAGGCTCTCACCCATGGTCATGCAAGCTATGTCCATATAGGCGAACGGGTGGGGTGGATAAAGTGAGAGCTCACCTCTTGCATGAGCCCGGTCATGAGGTTCGATTTTGTGATTAGGTCACATCTGAGACGAGGAGGAGGCTTCTTGAACATGTTGCCGCACATGAGGCCTTGCTTTTAAGGAGGAGAGTGCCGCATGTGGCCGTGGATCCCGCAACACTAGTGAGGCCATCCCAAGGTTCAGCATTCACTTCATTGCACCCGCGGGCGCATCACCCGCCCCACAAGAACGGGCCCCAACACCATCCTTCTCCATGCTGACCGCATCCACACACTCACGCCGGCAAAGTACTCTTGAGGGTAGTTGGGACCCCAAGAAGAAGGAAGAGGTGGATACGGCCATAGCCCGCTTCTTCTTTCATGACCACATTGCTTTTCATGCTGCTAGGTAATCAAGAATTAAGATGTCTAGCTTAAGATCTATCATTTTACAATGTTCCTCTTACAAGTTAGTTGAACTTTGAACTTTGAAGTTGATCCGTTATTAAATCATTCATTTTTTGTGGATAGATCGGACTACTTCAAGGTTATGGTGAAGAAGATAGGGGAGTATGGTCCAAACTATACGCCCCCATCATCGGAGTCCTTGCGCACCACATTGCTAGAGAAGGAGAAGAGGCTTGTGGAGAAAGCAACAGAAAACACAAAGCGACAATGGGCAAGGAATGGAGTGTCCCTGATAGCTGATGGTGGATGGAGTGATACGCGGAAGAGGTCCATCCATGGCCTTGTCTCATATTCCCGCAGTGAGATGTACTTCATCGCCTCACATGATGCTTCTGGGGCTGGGAAGAGTGCTGATGTGCTAGCAGCAGAGTGGGCTAGTGGCATAGAGATCATTGGCCCAGACCTAGTTGTGGGCTTTGTTGTTGATGGGGAGGCTTAGGAACAGGGCAGCCGAAGCGATCATTGAGAGCATGTACCCCAACATCACCGTGTCATTTTGCATGGCACATTGCTTAAATAATCTCTTGAAGGATATTGGGGACTTGCCATGGATCCGGCCTATCATCCAAGTGGGCAGCCAAATAGTGACATTTGTCACAAACCATCAATTCCTACGCCATGAATTCTCCAAAAAATCCAAGCGTCAGCTCGTCAAATACTCAGATACGAGGTTTGCCTACAACTTCTTGATGCTCCACCGATTGGAAGAGTGTAGTGGTGCATTGAGACAGTTGTTCATTAGTGACGAGTTCACTCTTCACCATTGGCTTCCATTGAAACAGGGAGCTCTATGCAAGGAAAAAGCAAAGAGCCCTGATTTTTGGGAAAAAGTGAAGTGCAATGATGCTATGGTTCAACCTATTGTCCACTTGATGAGGCTTGTGGATGGTATGAAGCCATGCATCGGCAAAGTATATGAGGCTATGGATAGCATGATAGAGAAGCTCAGGGATTTGGAGCCAGATGAGGACAAGTATGAGGAGATCCGTGCCCTATGTGTGTGTAGGTGGAACTCCTACTCCTCTCCTTTGCATGCAGCAACCTATGTGGTGGACCCTGAGTTTCAGGATAAAGGGCAAGAAAGTGATGCAGAGGTGAGCAAGCTATGGAGACTTATCTTGACTCGGCTTGTGCCTGAACCAAATGTTAGGCGGAAGATCCGTGACCAGTTGTCTGGGTATAGGAGCTTTCAGGGCTCTTATAGAGACATGGATGCACAGGATGATCGCTTCAAAGTTGGGGCTGCTTTGTGGTGGGAAGATTTTGGTTCGGATGGACCTGAGCTTCAGCAACTAGCCATCCGCATTCTCAGCCAGGCAATGAGTTCCTCTTGCTGCCTAGAGCAACTTTGGAGCTCATACAGTCACATTGCATCGAAGAAGAGGAACTGTCTTTGGATGGAACGGGCAAATGATCTAGTCTTTGTGAGTGCAAACTTGCGAATGCTTTGCAAGAGTGCAACTGCAAAGGCTGATGCATTTACCGAGTGGGAGATGTCTCAGGATGATGAGGAGTTGGAGGAGCAAGTGGAGGACATCTCTATGGAGCCTGCAGGCATTGCATGGACCCATGATCGTGAGGCCAACACTTCACATGCCCCTTGAGGCTTTTTGACATTTGCACTACTCTAGTGATAGTCTCTTTTTTGTATGCCACTTACGTGGTTAGGGCCTAGGCCTTTGCCCTTGTCTTTTGCTTTAGCCTTTGGCAACTGGGTCCTGGGTGCCCGATCTCCTTTTTTGTAACACCCATTTTTTTGCTAGTATGACTTAATATTGATGCTTTGGAAGTGTAAAGTGACTTTGTTTTAGTATTGTTAAGTTTCTTGAATGAGTGCTTACTTAAAATTGCATATTTTGTATGCCGTCCCTCGTTCCCCGTCCCGGTTCCCAGGAATCCCCGTCCCATGTTACTATGGCTACAGCCCCAGTCGACCAGTTTCTGTCAGTCGGCCAGCACACATATCAAGTCAACCAACTACAGAGGACAACCTGGGGGCAGCAGAATCAGTCGGCCACCATTTGGATGAGCCAACAGCCACAGGACAGCCTCCCACACCTGGTAAAAATAGGAAAAAAATACGTAAAAATGAGAAAACACCTAAATCGGGCATGCACACCACAACAGAGGCCCTAGTGTAAATATATAAACAAGAGATGACTGTTAACAAATTGATCCCAAGAGTGGGTATCATCAAGTACGTGCGGTGCCTAGGGATGTACAAAAAACTACTTTCAAGACAGCATTTCGGCTTTATGAGTATCTTCTTATGCCTTTTGGTCTTACGAATGCCCCAGCTACATTCAATGGAATGATGAATCACATGTTCCATGGACATAGGCAATTCATAGGTGTCTTCTTTGATAACATCCTAGTCTTCTCAAATCATTCTGGATTTGCAAAAGCCATTTAGTGTGGAATGTGATGTATCTAGAAATTGCATAGGAGTTGTCCTAGATCAAAAGGGACATGCTGTGGCTTATGAGAGTCGTAGATTGCATGATGCAGAGCTCTCTCTTAGCACTTATGAGAAAGAGCTCTTGGCTGCTCTTGGCTGTAATTCATGCATTAACCATATGGAAACATTACCTTCTGGGGATTGATTTCACTGTAAAGATAAATCATCAAAGTTTGAGGTATTTTCTTACCCAAACTAAATTGTCAGAAAAGCATATGAGGATGGCCAATTTCCTCTCTATGTTTCATTTTTAAATCTTGCACATCCCAAGAAAGAAGAATGTAGTGGCAGATGCATTGTCACGAAAGCCGTATGTAGCAACTACCTCGGTTGCCACTCATGGAGACTTGTCTACCATGTGTAATTTGTATCATACAGATACTGATTTCGCCAATATTTGGACTGATTTAACGATTGGTCATGCGCACACCTCATATGTGATCAAAGAGGGTTATCTTATGAAAGATAATTGCCTATGTGTGGTGTCTGACATGAGTCAAAAGGTTTCGGATGAGTGCCATGCTCCTCCATAAGCTCATCATAGAGACATAATGCCTAATACGCACATGATTGGGCAGTATTTCTTTTGGCTAGGTATATGAAAGAACATAGAAGCACATGTACATGCATGTATCACCTGTCAAAAGGTGAAATTTGATAGGCTAAAGACACCAAGTTTGCTTCAGCCATTGCCTATTCCCACGCAACCATGGGAAAGTATTACAATGGATTTCATTATGGACTTGCCATGCATCCGACAGGATTTTGGACAATTGTGGACAGGTCTAGCAAGCAAGCCCACTTCTTGCCGGTCAAGAAGACCATCAAAGCTGAGCATATGGTTAAAATATATCTTGCACAAGTGTTCAAGCATCATGGGATGGTGAACTGGTCCCATGTGAGCCCAATCCCGGACGAGTCAGCCAGGGATCCATCTCAATTGTCCGAGGTCAGGTGTGCATTATCCTGCACAAGAGTCTAAGGTCAGGTGTGCACTGTCCTGCACATGAAACAATACTAGTCTGCGCTGTGAGTCTCCCTCTGGAATGATGTCAGTGATGCTGTGTCACGACCCTGTGTTTTTCTCTGGACAAGATGCAGATGTGCACGGGGACATGGTGGACAGTGTGAATGGCATCAGGTGGGAGTGAAGATGGAAGCCCATGTGTGAATAACCCCATGTGTGAAAGGGGGCAAAGAGATTTTAGCTTAAAAGGTTTAAAAACCTTTGTAATCATTTATAGAGCCTTTCATTAAAGAAACGTGGCCCTTATGCTATTTTTGGGGCCACGTGTGAGCTTTTTGGTAAAAGAGGGGCTGTTGGGCAGAAAAAGGAGAAGGCGCCTATCTCTCTTGAGAAAACGTGTGCTTTTTCGCTGAGGAGGGCTGGTCGCCTAAAGATGCATGTTGGCTGCGCATGGAAGGGACTGTGCAGGTACAGTCCACGTGGCAGTGTACGGCTACTGTGCAGGTACAATCCACGTGACAGGTCAGGCTGCCTGCAGGTGCAGATTCAGGCGATGCAGGTACAGGCGGCGCGGGTTAGGTTGCTACAGATTGGAGGCAGCGCTTGTGTAGGTACAGTCCACGTGGCAGATCTGTACAGCTGCCTGCAGATTGGTTGGCAGCTGGTCCAGGTGGTAGATGCAAGCTTGTATGGACAGCAGGAGGGTACTGCTGGCGGGCTGCGCTACAGGCTACATAGGCGCATTTGGGTGTCTATTTATGCATGCTTTTTGGAGACTACTGTGCTGCGCTACAAGACAGAGTCACAGGCCTCCTTTCTCTCTCTCCCTCTGCTGAAAAGTAGACAGAGGCTGGTTTCTCTGGACACAAAGGTGAACAAGGGCTGGTTTTCCATGAACATAGACATCATGTCGATGGCGTTCAACTGATGGAACTTTCAGCTTCTCTTTGCTTTGGATTCACGACTGTTTTGGGACAGTTTATGGGTTGTTTTTGCTTGGCTGCAAATTCAGCAATGTACTTGAGTTTTGGGCTGCAAGTACAGGTCATTTGGTTATGTTTCTTGGCATGGGAGTGAAGCAAGCTCGCATGGCTGCGTGCTCATGGAGCAGATTGTTTTCTCTTGCTAGAAAGGAACAGTGGGACCTACAGTTAAGGGAATCTCTATGTTGCCAGATGTTTCATGATGGAACAGGTAACTAGATGTGTGGGAAACATGACAGAAGTTTCAAAGGGAAACAGGCCTAAGGGTTTCATGTGGAAACAGGTCGTAGGTTTCTCGAAGAAACATGTTTTTGGGTTTCTCTAGGAGATAGGTCACATGCAGGCAGAAGGTACAGGAATGGACACATGTTTGGTACAGCCTTGCTACTGATTGGACAGGGGGCAGGGAATCCATGACAGAGATGGATAGTACCCTTGGAAGGTAGAGAGGGTTGGTACAGGTGTGTCAACTGTATAGTATGCTGTGCTGTGATACTCTTTTGAGAGACAGTTTGAGAGTCTGTGTTGTGATGCAGAAGCACTGGATGTGTCAGGGTGTGATGCTGTTCATAGTGTGAGAGGCTATGGATGGTTGTGGCAGCCTTGATCATGGGAGAAAGCTTTTGTATGCAGACTCAATGTGACAGAGTCTTTTGATATGAACAATGGCTGGACTTGTTTGTGGATGCCGTGTGGACAAGAAGCCAGATGCAGGTTCTTTGCAGGCTTCAGGAGTTCTACTGGGACGGCTGAATTACCAGCCTTATATTGTAATCAAAGCTCTTATATTCAATTAAAGAAATACCGCAAGGGGCGCCACTGCGTTTTGGGGCCAATCGGTGTCCGTGTACTATTTGCAAGAGCACTCTAGCTCCCCCCGTTTGCAGGAGCACTCTAGCTCCCCCTGTTTGTTTTCCTTTTCTAGGTTCTCAATGGTGAAGTGTTTTATGTGCAAGTGTTTGTACCACCGCCCTTTGTTATCTGAAGGCCGGTTTTCAAGGTTCCGTTGCCAGGACACATCGTCGACTTTCTCAAGGAGGCAAGTCCGTGGTTGCTTTGGTTGGGACAATCGCCAACTTTCCTAAGGGGGCGAGCTCGTGGTTGTCTCATGAGAGTCACATCAAAAGCTTCAACATGAGGAAAGTGAAAAGGAAGTGCAAGACACAGTGCAGGATTGTGTGTCTTTGCCTATATGAGGTGAAGAGCAAGAGTTGAAGATGAAGCTCAGGAGAAAAGACACCAAGGACAAGAAGTAGTCGGCCAGGAACAAGAAGCAGTTGAAGTGTTATGGTGCAGGAGATGCGTTGAAGGCTATGGCTTTCGACAGTTTGTCACCAGTGGTATCTTCATAGAGGCTTCATGGGTTCGGAAGATAGTTTCTTTCTATGTTAGTGGTGATCTAATATGCTTCATCGAGGACTTGTGCTTACCACTTGGGTGGAGTGCAAGCAGGTTTTGGGTGCCTGAGGATGTATCAGATGAGGCTCAGATGGAAGTGGAGGAACTTGACGAGGTTCTTATTCCTGAGCATATACTGGCACATAAGGAAAGAAAGGTACAGGGTAAAGTTTCCCGTTGCTATCCTGTGAAGTTCAAGAGCTGTTCACGGATGGATACGAAGTGGATGGAGGAGGTTCACTGATGGATGCAAAGTGGATGGAGGAGGGTGACTTAGCAGATTCACCTCAGGAGTTACAGCTTTATCTTGATGCCTATGAGTTGGAGTCGACTCTTGTTACGGCTCATTCAGGTTCAGCAGAGCATAGGTCTGGAGCATTACCTGATGCTCAAGAGGGGGTAGCACCTCTGCTCCCTTGTTACAGACAGGCTCATTTGTTATCTAGGAGTCGCTTGGTGACATCTTTGTATTCACCCGAAGGTACTGAGGCTGACAGTACACCTGCTTATGGGACTTCTATGATCTTGTGTTCTAGACACATGAGATGATGGTTGAGTATGGTTCACAGTCGCGCGCACCTTGAACTATAACTGCAACTATGGATAACTCTATGAAGGACATAAGTCTTGCGAGCAGTCCTAGAGTTAGTTTGGCTCATGGAAATATGGATCGAACTCTATTTGTGCATGCATGCATACACTTTTTGAGGTAGAGGTATTTTTGTATTTTGGTGCCATTGGATCCTGGTACCATTGAGAATACATTGGGAAATACTCTGCATTGTGTCATGTGCTGCATGTATGTTGGTATGATACATCAAGTGCTTTATTATGTTCATGGATGCACCATTGGGTGTAACTCCTGCGGGATGGCCATGAGACATATGTGGGAAAGTACTTACTGGATGTAGTGTTTGGATGCATTGAGTGCTTCCATATGCTCATGTTTTACCTTCAGTCGTGGGTCCTGCAGGATGCCCATGGGCGTAAGGCTTGCGAGCAGCCCTTAGACTGTTACTTTGGAGTAGGTAGAGCATTTTGAGGAGCATATTGTTTGCGAATGCATATGTGTGTCATGCATATGTGTGCCATATGTAGAATGATGCATGGTTTTGTTTTTGGCTAACACAGGTAACGTGTTTCCATTTGGTTTTAGACTTTTGCTGTAGGTTCTGAAGGAACAAGCAAGAGGACAGTGTGGCTTATTGTGCACGATGATTATTTTATCACCCAGATGCATTGGAAGGCCATTGTTTTTGTCATATGGGGTGTCTTTGCTCATAAGATGCTTTACTGTGCCATTGAGTGCAATCGAGGATGCTTGCCATTTTTCAAGAGGGGGGTATGTCACGACCCTGTGTTTTTCTCTAGACAAGATGCAGATGTGCACGGGGACATGGTGGACAGTGTGAATGGCATCAGGTGGGAGTGAAGATGGAAGCCCATGTGTGAATAACCCCATGTGTGAAAGGGGGCAAAGAGATTTTAGCTTAAAAGGTTTAAAAACCTTTGTAATCATTTATAGAGCCTTTCATTAAAGAAACGTGGCCCTTATGCTATTTTTGGGGCCACGTGTGAGCTTTTTGGTAAAAGAGGGGCTGTTGGGCAGAAAAAGGAGGAGGCGCCTATCTCTCTTCAGAAAAGGTGTGCTTTTTTGCTGAGGAGGGCTGGTCGCCTGAAGATGCATGTTGGCTGTGCATGGAAGGGACTGTGCAGGTACAGTCCACGTGGCAGTGTACGACTACTGTGCAGGTACAGTCCACGTGGCAGGTCAGGCTATTGCAGGTGCAGATTCAGGCGATGCAGGTACAGGCGGTGCAGGTGCAGATTCAGGCGATGCAGGTACAGGCGGTGCAGATTGGAGGCGGCGCTTGTGCAGGTACAGTCCACGTGGCAGATCTGTACGGCTGCTGCAGATTGGTTGGCGGCTGGTCCAGGTGGTAGATGCAGGCCTGTACGGACATCAGGAGGGTACTGCTGGCGGGCTGCGCTACATCAGAAGCAAGCTCGCATGGCTGCGTGCTCATGGAGCAGATTGTTTTCTCTTGCTAGAAAGGAACAGTGGGACCTACAGTTATGGGAATCTCTATGTTGCCAGATGTTTCATGATGGAACAGGTAACTAGATGTATGGGAAACATGACAGAAGTTTCAAAGGGAAACAGGCCTAAGGGTTTCATGTGGAAACAGGTCGTAGGTTTCTCGAAGAAACATGTTTTTGGGTTTCTCCAGGAGATAAGTCACATGCAGGTAGAAGGTACATGAATGGACACATGTTTGGTACAGCCTTGCTACTGATTGGACAGGGGGCAGGGAATCCATGATAGAGATGGATAGTACCCTTGGAAGGTAGAGAGGGTTGGTACAGGTGTGTCAACTGTATGGTATGCTGTGCTGTGATACTCTTTTGAGAGACAGTTTGGGAGTCTGTGTTGTGATGCAGAAGCACTGGATGTGTCAGGGTGTGATGCTGTTCATAGTGTGAGAGGCTATGGATGGTTGTGGCAGCCTTGATCATGGGAGAAAGCTTCTGTATGCAGACTCAATGTGAGAGAGTCTTTTGATATGAACAATGGCTGGACTTGTTTGTGGATGCCGTGTGGACAAGAAGCCAGATGCAGGTTCTTTGCAAGCTTCAGGAGTTCTACTGGGATGGCTGAATTACCAGCCTTATATTGTAATCAAAGCTCTTATATTCAATTAAAGAAATATCGCAAGGGGTGCCACTGCGTTTTGGGGCCAATCGGTGTCCATGTACTATTTGCAGGAGCACTCTAGCTCCCCTTGTTTGTTTTCCTTTTCTAGGTTCTCAATGGTGTTGAAGTGTTTTATGTGCAAGTGTTTGTACCACCGCCCTTTGTTATCTGAAGGCTGGTTTTCATGTTGTGTATCTGGTATGGTACAGGATGCCAGATCACTGAGTAGTTAGTTAGGGTTTGCATTTAGAACAAGGGACCAGCCCATAGGGCTACCCCGGGTCTTTGTGTGGGCATGGGGATAGTGTGGAACCACCCCCATGAGGGCCAAGAAGACCCTGGCTGAACCCACCAGGCTCCAGCCATGGAGGGGCTGTAGGACAGCCCTAGGGGCAAGCTAAAGACAGATTTCAGGAGATACAGCCTTTGTGTGGCTATATGGGGCAGCCCATACAGGCTGCCCAGCCCTCAAGAGGTTTGCAAAAGCAGGATGCCGAGCCAGTTAGGAAAAAAACACAGCATTTTATGTGATTAATTTCAGCATTAAATGCTGAAAACTCAATCGTGAGAGTATTTTATGCTGGCCACCTGGGTTAGAACTGGCCGACTGCTCTAGATGGAGTAGTATAAATAGGAGAGTCCATAATCCCAATTGTTCATCTCATTTCTCACCAAGAGCTCAAGCATAAAGAGACTAGACAAGCCAAGAAGGTGCTAAGCAAAGGGGTGAAGGGCTGCAGGTCAAGGGCAGGAATTTCCAGCCAAGAAAGGTCAAGGATTTCTGTATTTTCTTTCAGATTTACATCATTCTAATAAAGCAAATACACCATCCGTGGTGGGGTCCCTACAGAGGGTATTTGGGACCCAATATTGTGTCCTCTCTCTCTAATAAAGCAAATACACCATCCGTGGTGGGGGCCCTACAGAGGGTATTTGGGACCCAATATTGTGTCCTCTCTCTCTCTCTCTCTCTCTCTCTCTCTCTCTCTCTCTCTCTCTCTCTCTATTTTCTACACATCTCCATTCAGTTTGTGCGTTAATTTCATCGCGAAAAGAGTGCTGATTTCTGAGCATTGAAGTTGTTGATTCTTCTCCGAAGCTTCCGCATGTTACAGTGGTATCAGAGCCTCTACTTGAAGTGCAAAGATTTAGCAAAGAAACCAGAATTTTTTCTCGCTCGTGTGGTTGGTTTGCAGATGCAGGTGGACTACCCCTTTCGGAGTGACTCTTGTCCCTCGAAGGACGGTTGGTTTTTGGCCTCCGAAAGCCTCTGGACGTCTCCCACGCAGATAGTGGATGGTCAGATCGCGTTCCGAAAAGGAAGTGCTTTTTCCTGCTATGGCAAGCTTTGACGACAAGAGAGACCAAGAACCATGGGACTAGAGTGCACCAAGCAACCCAGCTAGGGCACCAGGCTTGAGTGTTACGGACATGTTCCAGCAGATGATGCGAGCAATCACAGAACAGACAACCAAGTTGGACGAGCAGAAGGCGCAGATCTTGGCTTTGGAAGAGCGTACTCGTTCTCTAGCGTCGCGTTTTCCATCTCCTCCTCCCTCTCCTTTCGTATCCCAGATTCCAGATCCTCGACACACGGACCCTTTTGCGGGGTCACAACTGCAGCCGAGCTCTTTGCTTGAGTTGCAGATGCGTGCTTTGGAGATCCGACAACGAGAAGACGAAGCCAAGCGACGCGTGGAACACGAGCGTTACCTCAAAGCTTTGGATGCCAAATTGACACCGGCGGTGCCCTCGAATCATTTTCCCGAGAAAATGAACTTCAGTAAGTATAATGGTAAACTCAACCCCACAACTCTCTATTCATGGTTGCATCAGTTTGAAGCTTACTTTGTCGCAGTTAGAAAAACAGATACTGATAGAGTGATCGTAGCCAGTTGGTACTTGGAAGGTGAGGCCATTCCTTGGTGGACTCAGTGGGCTCACTCCCACACCAGAGTAGGTATGGCAGCTTATGTGTGGGACGAGTTTGTCCGCGACCTTAAGCAATGGTTTCTACCGCCCCACTACCTTGAGCGACTCGAAGATGAGTTCAGGGGAGCGCGCCAAAACGCGCAACCAGTCCTTCAGTTTGCCAATAGAATTTCAACTTTCTTATCTGATATGGATAAGAAAGGGCAGTTTTTGTATGGCCTTGACACGCAAATCCAATGGGAGGTGTGTATGTTTAGGCCAGCCACCTTTGAAGACGCACTCTTGCTTGTGCAGAGTGCAGAAATGAAACATAATGGTAGCAAGCCCAAGACTTCCCAGCTGGCTTCTCCCACGGCTACCGCCTCGAGGAGCAAAGGCCAAAACCAGACGGGATCTTCCCCAAGACAGAGCCCGGGAGTCTCTGGCTCCAAGAGCTCCAACAATGCGTCTAAGCTTACTCCAGACCAGAAAGCGGAGGCAGGCAAGACAGGTGGCAAGTTGAGCGCTGAGAAGCTTTCTCAGTACAAGAAGGAGGGTAGATGTTTCTTGTCATACAAAAGGACATACTTCTCGGGATTGTCCTAAGAAGCCTCCAAAGCCCGCCGCCGCTACCTCCACAACTTCCGTTGAGCTCAGCTCCTCCACAGACCCCAGCAGCTACCCCTAGTTCTTCAAACCCCGGTGCTTCAGTTGGAGCAATTATTAGCCGGCAGCTCGAAGATAAGCAAAAGGGTGCCCATGACCAGGAGTATGAGCACAATGAATTGCTCAAGTCCTTTGGCTACATAGGTGGCCAGAGAGTCGTTGTCTTGTTTGACAGCGGCAGCACGGAGGATGTGGTAACGGAGCAAGCCACTAGGCGTGCCCGTTTCGACCTGACTTTGGTGGACAAACAGGTTGAGGGTTTTAGCACAGGCATGACAACGAGCATCAAGTATGAAGCTCTGAGTGCTAAGTTAGTGATTTCTGAGCATTGAAGTTACCGATTCTTCTCTGAAGCTTCCGCCTGTTAAAGTGATTCAAGGCATAGAATTTGTGTGTGATTTTATGGTTTCCCCTCTTGTAGGAGCAGACATAATTTTGGGCATTCAGTGGTTTCACAAGTTTCTTCCTGATGTCAAGTGGGACAAGCACATGTTCCAGATTAATCTGAATGTAAGAATTCCGAACTTTCCACTCATAAGCCACTTGCAAGCTAAGCGAGCAGTCAGGAAAGGTGCACAATGAAAAGTTCTAGAAGATTTTTCTTCGGGACAGCCTCCCTCCCTAGCTCCCCTCGTCCAGACCAGAGGACCACAAGATTGACCTCCTCTCCCAAGCTCGGAACCCCCGAGCAAGTTTTCGTATCGCCTTTCCAAGGCAATGGAATCGGAGTTGGACCGCTAACTCCAAGAATTGTTGCAATCTGGCTTCATCCGCCCCAGCGTGTTGCCATTTGCAGCACCGATCTTATTTGTCAAGAAGAAAGATGGGTCTTCCTGTTTGTGTGTCGATTATCGTGCACTCAACAAGCTGACTATCAAGAGCAAATTCCCAATGCCTCGAATTGATTATATTCTCGAGAGCTGAATGAAGCAAAGGTGTTCTCAAAACTTGATTTAAAGAGTGGGTACCACCAGGTGCAGATTGTGGAGGGGGACATCCCCAAGACAACTTTCCATACAGAACGGGCCCACTATGAATTTGTGGTCATGCCATTTGGCTTGAGGAACGTCCCAGCTACATTTAACCGCATGATGATGCGTGTTTTTTGGGATTTGATTGGAAAGTGTGTGTTCATTTTTCTGGACGACATATTGGTATTTTCAGCTACAATTGAGCAGCATGATATTGATGTGGAGAAAGTCCTTAAGCTGCTGGAAAGCAACGAGCTCTACGTCAATGAAAAGAAGTCAGAGTTTTATTTGTTCCAGGTGCATTACTTGGGATACATAATTAGTGCTTCGACTTGATCCGGCTAAAGTGGCTGAGATTGTCAACTGAGAAGTACCTCAGACAGTCTATGACATCAGATCCTTTGTGGGTATATGCCGGGCATACTCCACCCACATAGACAAGTTTTTCTGATCTCTCGCCGGATCTCACCAATCTGCTAAAGGGTGTGAAGACAAGAAGGCAAAAGATTCGAATGACTCCACGAGCGTTGGAGGCATTCAAGAACCTCAAGGTGGCTTTATCAGAAGCGCCTTGTTTATCACTTGCCTCGTGGGATGAACCATTTCAGGTGATCACCGATGCAAGTAACTGTCAAAATACGCAACGGAAATGATAACCAAACTTGAGACCACAAGAGCAAGTAGAGTGCAGAAAATAGACAGCACAAGAAAGACAGAGAGGTAGGCGTGTAAACTCTTCTCTATACACAAGATCCTGAGAAAAACTGAATGAGTACAAAGTGGGGATCATGGGGCCTATTTATATGGCCCCATGGATGCATTCGGCCAACAGAAAAACACCACGACCTCCTCTGATCAAGTCGGCCAGTCTTCAGGAACACATGAGTGCAGTCGGCCAGCATCAGCGGCTCCTGCCAACATGTGGCATCCACCCACACCAAGGAAAAATGGGAAAAAAATACGGGAGGTGAGGAAAAATGATAAAACACCTATACAGGGTGGGCACACCCACAACAGAGGCCCTGGTGTTAGATAAAGATAGGAGATGACTTCTAACACCCCCTCTTAGCTCCTGTGAAACCAACCACAGGGAGCTGGGGTGCGGCCTGAGCAAAACGTGAGATAGCGACTCCACCGTACTATCCTCCGTCGAACAGAACTCTAGCAAGATGTCATCAACAACGATCTGTTCATGAACAAAGTGCCTCTGGGTGACCATGGGTTCCTCTAGTGGAAGCCCAAACCTGCAATGCAACCTCTGCATCCTCACCACCTCACAAGGAACATCACAAGCAGCCCAGCACTCTGTCTCTCTCGTTGACAAGGCAAACGATGAGTGCCTCGTACTGCTCCAAAAAACTGCTCCTGGGCCTGAAGTAGATCTCCTCGTGTCCAAATCTCCTCCCGAAACTGAGTCACTCCAACCTTGGAGTCGGACTCCATCAATCAATCCCCCTCCTGTGTAAAAGAGTCCATGATCCTTCACATGCCGTAGAAACCACAGGAAACGCAATCCTGCCTCCCAAAGAGTCATCTGCAACCATGAGCTCAATTGCCTCATCAGAAAGCTCCCGTCCAATCTGGTGTCCATCATGAACCATTCTGCTTTTGAGTCAAAGAGGCATCACACTGCTCACAATGATAAACACCTGTTACGATGCAAAACCAAGTCCTAGAAACCTGCTGAAGACCACGCAAGGCCTTCTGAAACCTGTCAACCACCCCCTCTGAATCCGGAACCACAAAGCCTGAAGAAACCACCTCCTTCTGCAAGTAATCAACTGCCACCTGCGTGGCTTTCCAAAAGGTCCCCGTGGAAAGAACATCCTCATCTACAGGAGGTTTTTTGTCCCGAATACTACGAGACAAGAGAGCATAAGTTACCTGTTCAATTTCCTCTGACTGACGAACACAAGAACTACCAACATCAGTACTAGAGAGTTCCTGCCAACTGCTGCCATCTACTGGCAAGTGTAGGCATATGCTCTAGGCATATGCTCACTTATGGTAGTGCTATGTGTGAACAGGGCTTAACCAAGGGCACTTTTTCCCATGTGGTTTTTTCCTTTGGATATCAAGTGTGAAAGGACACTCTACAATAATATTTTGTACTTCTATATTATATGGATGTGGCACACCTGCAAGGGTTGACTTGCATTTTGTGGATACCACACTTTTGGCTCTCTCTCTCTCTCTCTCTCTCTCATTTCTGTGTGTGAGCTTCTCCATCTTGTACCTAACCCTAATGTGCAGGTTTGTGTGTGTGAGTGTGTGAGTCCAACACCAACAATTGGTATTAGAGCAGGGAGCTGGCCCTGGGATTCTACCCCTGTAGGAAAACCTGCAGAATTCCATCGCCGCCCGTCTGACAGTTCCGTCGCCTCTGGTTTCGTCCGCCAGTTCCGGCCACCAAAAGCCAACAGCACTAGTGGGGAGCCCGCCACCACCGCCCAGCCCACAGGCGGCACCTCCCTGCCCAGCCGGCCGATGGCGATAGTGCGCCTAGGTCCGCCGCCCACCAGCACCCCCGCTCCGTTGCTATTTCGTTCCGGCCGCCGTCCATCTGTCAGCGCTCCGTTCCGGCCACCCATATCGTCGCTGCTTTGCTACGGTCGTCGTCGCTCCTCGCGACTCCAACCCGTTCGGGCCTCGCATGCGGCCTTTGTCTCCAGCTCGATGCTCGCCCTACACCTACCGCATCCGCCTGGCCCGTCTGCTCTGCGCGCTGCCTCTGCCTGTCCACCGCATACGAGGACCCCGTCTGCTCCTCCCCGTCGACCCTGCGCTCCAGCTCCGACAGCCCTGACGCAGATACGCGTGCCCCATCAGCTCAGTGCGCTCCAACTAGAGCAGATACGCGTGCCCTGTCAGCTCAGTGCGCTCCAGCTGGCGTAGATACGCGTGTCCCATCAACTCAATGCGCTCGAGCTACAGCTCCCCGTCAACCATGCGCTCCCTCTCGCTCCATCTTCACGCCTGCGCCGCCTGGCTACAGGCTACAGGCCCCTCAACGTACGCACCTGTCTACTCCTCGCCTAGCACCTGCTTCACACGTGCTGCCCTTGCCTTAAGGTATTCGCTGTACACATTTTTGTTCAAACACAAATACGAAATTTGTAGCCATCTCAGTGCAAGTCAGATACAATTTTGCAAACACTACAGTGCATGTGGTGAAAATGTGTAGATTTTGCAGACACTACAGTGCATGTGGTAAACGGTTCAGGCCATTTGGGGGATTTCTCAATTTCAGGACAAATTGAAAAAATTGGGCATGTTGCTTTGCTTGCAATTTGGGGGCTTTCAAAATTGAGGTCAAAATCAGCAAATTGAACCTCTTTCATTTGTAGAAATTTGGGGCTTTTGTGAAAATTGGCCAATTAGATGCACATTGAAGCAATTGGAGTGCATAAAAATTGGGGATTTTCATATTGGAGCATGTAATTGGGCATTACAGCTGTGATTTGTCGCGTATGTATACACATTGTATGTAATTGGACAATTTGGTGCAGGTTTACACTTGCTTTGATGTGCAGGTCATACATTTGCACAGGACATTTGGTTGCCTCGCAGTGCACATAGGTGCTTGGTTTGCTTGTAGGTATATTTTGTTGACATGGCACAGAATGCTACAGATGTATTTGGTGTGCTCACCTAGGAGGACAAGTTGGATGGATCTAACTACTCCCTCTGGAGTTTCATGATCCGTAATTTGCTAGTAGCCAAAGGGTTTTGGGGCATCGTGTGTGGTGATGACACACGCCCACTTACCATACAGCCAGCCACGCCTCAAAGGGGAGGTGCTCAAAGATCTCTTGATCTAGAACCTGCTCCCACACAAGAGCAGAAGAGATGGGACTCTAGAGATGCACAGGCCATGTCATTGATAGCCCTTTCACTGAAAAGGACTATTATTCCGCACATTCGTTCTTGCAAGACATCGAATCTTGCATGGGAGACATTGGAAGCAATGTATCCGGTACGCAACATGGCAAGAGTTGCCTACTTGAAGAGGCAATTGGATCTTCTTTCTACGGATGAGGGTTGACTCCATGGCAGATCATCTCACCAAAGTGAAAGATTTGCAGGAGAAATTGCTCAACATTGATGAGGTTATCCCAGACAGACAGATGGTCACCAACACTCTTCATTCTTTAACACCTTCCTACTTGGGCTTTCACACCTCTCTCAACCTCTCAATGAGAAGAGGTGCTAATCCCGTCACTTGTGAAGAGCTGGTGGGTTTACTCTTGCAGGAAGAGCAAACAAGAGCAAACTTATCAAGCAACTGTGGTTGAGACAAGGCATTTATAGCCAAGGATAAGGGTAAAGCAAAGAGCTTTAAGCATGGGGGACAACAGTCTACCAAGGCTAGTCATGGACAGCCCTCTTCTAGTGGTGAAAAGTCTGACAAAGGGGATGCAAACAAGCCCAAAAAGAAGGGCAAATGTCACTACTGCCATAAGCCTGGACACTACATCAGTGAATGTTGGAAGCGGATTGCAAAAGAGAAAAGGAAAGAAGCAGGCAATGCAGTAGTAGACTCTTCTGATGACAAAGCACAGCAATCAGCTAATGTAATCCAAGAAGTGTACACTTTTTTGGTCACATGCACTAGTGGCACATCAAGTGCTTCAGACACTGATATGTCTTGCATTGCATCTAACAGACAGAATGCATCATGGTATTTTGATAGTGGTGCTTTGAGCCACATCACTTCATGCAAAGATGTATTTCAGCACTTGGTTTATGCTTCAAATGGCCGCACTGTATCATGTGCAGATCATACCACATATCCAGTAAAGGGAATTGGTAATGTCATACTTATTGCAGCCAATGGTGCCAATATATGTATGAAAAATATATTGTATGTTCCAGGGATAAAGAAAAATCTGCTCTCCATCTCAACCATAAACGACCAAGGTTTATAAGGTTGAATTTGAAGATGGGAAGTGTTTGGTAAAAGACCCATCAAAGGGTTATGAAATAGTCACTTCTAGAACACGATACAAAGGCTTGTATAAGCTGGACAGCTATGACAAGCGTACTTATGATGCAAATACAGTGGCTGCCCACACTCCTGCTATGCATGATGCAGAGCTATGGCATGCTCGTTTTGGGCATGTAAATTTTCGGAGTTTAATGTTTTTGCAAAAGCATCATATGGTTGATAATATGCCGCCTCTTGAGTCTCCACCAAGACATGTATGTGAGGGGTGTATTTTGGGAAAGATGCAACAAAAACCATTCCCCAAAGATGGAGCTTTTAGAGCTGAAAGTAAATTACAGCTCATACATAGTGATGTATGTGGTCCAATGCGGACACCATCCATAGGGGGGATCTTTACTTCATCACATTCATTGATGACTACTCCAGGTTTGCTTGGGCTTACCCCTTGAAAGCGAAAGCAGATGTGTTTACATGCTTTCGACACTTTGTAGCAATGGCTGAAAATATGTGTGAACACCATATTGGGAAATATGGGAATTTCCCACAAGTTTGGGACACGTGGTGAAAAGTTTGGATTAACCATAACTTGAACACCACTAATCCAAAATGAGCGCTTTATAGCTCTTTAGATTCCATTTTTCAAGCGCTTTCCAACGATAGGTCATATGATAGGGTTTTGAGAAACTTACAAACATATTATCCATGTCCCCTTTTTTAAGTATTCAAAAATGGGAATTGGGAAATTCCCAAATTCACTAATATGGTGTTTGTGGATGTAAAGTCCAAACACTCCGCTCAGATAGTGGTGGAGAATACACGTCAAATGCATTCAAGGATTATATGCTTCAAAAGGGCATCAAACACAAATGTATTGTGCCTTATACACCGCAGCAGAATGGTGTAGCGTAAAGGAAAATAGATCTCTCATGGAGATGGCAAGATGCATGGTGAAAGCACAAAAGTTGCCTCACAAATTTTGGATGGAAGCTATAATGTGTGCAACTCATGTGTTGAACAGGTGTCCAACAAAAGTTGCCTAACAAATTTTGGATGGAAGCTATAATGTGTGCAACTCATGTGTTGAATAGGTGTCCAACAAAAGCTTTGAAAACCATAACACCATTTGAGGCTCGGTATAGCCGAAAGCCAACAGTGGATTATATGCGTACATTTGGGTGTTTGGCATATGCACATGTGCCAGAACAACTTCGAACAAAGCTAGATGACAAAGCAATGAAGTGCATTTTTGTGGGCTATAGCAATGAAAGCAAAGGTTACCGTCTTTATCCAACTACACGAAGGATTTTTGTAAGTAGAGATGTGGTATTTGCTGAAAATTAAAAACAGCCCATGTACAGCTTGTATAAAACCAATGATATAGGCATACAGGACATGTTTGATGGACTTTTACCCATTGCAATTAGCAAGGATTCAGATCAGCCAGCCCCTACACAAGAAAATCCTCATGTAGAACATGTAGAACAGCTAGCCATTCAGTCCCCCTTCTATGGAAGTAGTGGAAGATCTTGTGAGGGAAGAGCAAACAGCCATAGACACAGCCAAGTCAATGCCAAGATGGTTGCTGAAAACTTTGCAAGAAAGCAAAATTGCAGCTTCACTCACAGGTAGAACAAGGGCTAGTTTCAGCCATGCTTTGAATATACATCGTGGGGAGTCTGCATTAGCAATGGGTGGTCTCTTTGATTCAAAAGAGCCTTCTTCTTATGAAGAAGCACATGGGAATGAGCATTGGTTGCAAGCTATGCAAGCTGAAATTTCTTCTATCATGAAGAACAATACATGGGATGTTGTGGAATTGCCTAAAGGCAAGCATGTCATTGGAACAAAGTAGGTATACAAAGTCAAAAGAAAGTCTGATGGTACTATTGGCAGGTACAAAGCAAGACTTGTGGGGCTACTCCCCAAAAAAGGGAATAGATTATGAAGAGACTTTTGCTCCTACTTCGAGAATGACCACAATAAGATCACTGATTGCATTGGCTGCACATAAAGGATGGAAAGTGCATCAATTGGACATCAAAATTGCATTCTTAAATGGGGATTTACAAGAGGAAGTATATGTAAATCAGCCCATTGGTTTTGTAGTTAATGGTGAGGAACATTAAGTATGCAGGTTACACAAAGCATTATATGGGTTAAAGCAAGCTCCAAGAGCTTGGTATGATAAGATACATGTTCATCTAATCAGCCAAGGTGTAAGATCCCTGTTCCCACCGAGCAACAGATTCGGGATACTAGCAGCGGAAGTAGCACTTCTCGCGCGGGACAGGGGTCCCACATTCGGGGCCTCACCCACGGATATTCGGATAAGAGACTAATCCGTCGGTTGTCCAAAACCGAACCCGAAAAAACTTCTTTTACCGGAAAGCACGGGCGATTCTACCAGGATAACTTTTTACTCTAACATAGTCAAGATCATTTCTGATCGAGCTGATCCAATTACATATATAAGATACTTGGTCAGGTTAAGGAAGAACTTGCACTTGGATCATTGGGATCAACGCTTTTTTTCCCATTCAAGAGGCACATCCGTTGATTCCTATCCATAGAACAGTTACTGTCCGAGATTTATTTTATCTATCGTAAAAACAAAAGTTTGAGTCTCGATTTACGAATCCATCAGTCTAGCCTAACCCCATCCAGTCCCATGGGTTAACCAACCGCCCAACCACTGTAGTGATGGGATCCAATTAAGAATTTGGTTAGGTTTTGTCCCGGGTACCAAGGAAAAGAGTTCCAAGGCCCCCTAGCCGGATGTTCATGCAAAATAAAACTAGTCACACCACTCACACACCCAATATGAAATTGCCTTTTCACAGATTCAACCAGTTTAAAACATTCCTTTAATAAAACCATAGTATCATTGATCACCATCTTCCAATTTATCCAATTGATTCTTAATTTCCCATCATTCCTTCATTAGAGTATCTATGGCATCATTGGCAACTAGAACGCTCAGGAGCCCTTTCGATAGTTCCTAGCCCATAATACTCGGCAATATAATCACTTATCAAGATGGACTCTCGTTGAAGATCAGCAAGATCAACCAACAGATCCATATAAAGAGCCATGGACTCATCCATTGAAGACCAGCAAGGTCAATCAACCAGATCCATGCCCGATTTCAGAAAACAACTCCTACTCTTGTTCCAATATCTTCCTCGATACACGCGTGGGTATCCTAGGCGACCCAGAACCCGAGCACCGTATGGTAAGCACCCTCTAGGATCCTTCGCAGGTGACCTAGCGCTTCACTCATAGGCCGCTTCCTTGGCCCCTCATCCACCGTACCGGAAGCTCACCATTTTAATCGCACCGAGGCTGGTCAAGACCTCGGTCGACCTTGCTACGCGAGACGTCCTTCATTGACTCTCTGTCAGCAGTTGCAACTTTATCATCACGACCTTAATCACAAGACGGCCAAAATGCTCCCCCCAGCATTCTTGACATAAAACAATCATTTACAAACAGCATTTACAAACAGTTTACAAATACAGTTTCTATATTAACTCTCATTTTTCCACATTATCCCTCATTAATCTACATTACTTATTCCATATTCCGTTTATATGTATACTCATCCCATCACATCATTTTCCATCTCATCATTTCATATTCCTTCACATCACATATCATATATTCACATCCATACATCCATATCTACATCCATACATCTATTTTCACATCCACATCTACATGCACATTCATGCATCCACATCCAAACATCCGCATCTACATGCACATTCACATCCATACATCTACATCTATATGTGTACATTCACATCTACATGCATACATCCACATCTCTATGCATACATCCACATCCACATTCACATTCACCTCCATACGTCTACATCTACATGCATACATCCACCTCCACATTCACATCCACATCTATACATCTACATCTACATGCATACATCCACCTCCACATCTACATCCACATCTACATCTACATGCATACATCCACCTCCACATCCACATCTACATCTATACATCTACATCTACATGCATACATCCACATCTCCATTCACATCTACATCTATACATCTACTTCTACATGCATCCATCCACCTCCACATCCCACATCTACATCTATATATCTACATCTACATGCATACATCCACATCTCCATTCACATCTACATCTGTACATCTACTTCTACATGCATCCATGCACCTCCACATCCACACCTACATCTATACATCTACATCTACATGCATACATCCACATCTCCATTCACATCTACATCTATACATCTACTTCTACATGCATTCATCCACCTCCACATCCACACCTACATCTATACATCTACATCTACATGCATACATCTACATCTCCATGCATACATCTACATCTACCTGCATACATCCACATCTCCATTCACATCTATATCTATCTACATCTACATGCATACATCTACATCTCCATTCACATCTATATCTATACATCTACATCTACATGCATCCATCCACATCTCCATTTACATCCTCATCTATACATCTACTTCTACATGCATACATCCACATCTCTATTCACCTCCACATCTATACATCTACATGCATACATCCACATCTCTATTCACATCCCCATCTATATATCTACATCTACATACATACATCCACATCTCCATTCACATCTATATCTATACATCTCCATCTACATCTCCCCACATCTACATCTCCCCACATCTATATCTATACATCTACATCTCCCCACATCTACATCTACATGCATACATCTACATCTCCATTCACATCTATATCTATACATCTACATCTACATGCATACATCCACATCTCTATTTGCCTCCACATCTATACATCTACATGCATACATCCACATCTCTATTCACATCCCCATCTATACATCTACATCTACATACATACATCCACATCTCCATTCACATCCCCATCTATACATCTACATCTACATGCATACATCCACATCTCCATTCACATCCATATATACATCTACATCTGCATGCATCCATCCACATCCTCATCTATATATCTATATGCATAATAAAATTCTTTTAATTAATCTAGGATGATAGTTCCTAGAATATGGTAGGAAGTCCTCTTTTTATGCTTTGAATGAAATTATTTTATGCGTAATTTCTTTAAAAATTTTGCCATAGCTCCGCTACTATGACTGATAAATCTCAATTTTTTTCTAAGGGATAAGGCTTATCATTAAGGAAATAATTAGAATGGTCTCTAATTGGATCATCAATCCATAATGGATTGAATCATCGACATACATAAACTAAAAGTATAGAAAAAAGCCATTAATTTGGCCTCAAGCATAGCTTAATCTTGGATTAAGGAAAAGCCTTATGAAAAGCTTCATTTGGATTGAAAAGGGTCATGAGTATGACCATTTCTTAAGTGAGAGAGAGAAAGACCATTAGACTTAAATATAAATAGAATTTTATGTAATTCTTTACTATCATTAATTAATTAACTTCAATAGCATCTCAAAAACCATATCAATTAAGCTTCTTAAGCTTGAGAGAGGTTGAGAAGAGAGAATCATTGAGAAATTATAGAAAAGATCAAAATTCACTATACTTATGTTATAATTTTCTTGATTCTTTGATCACGGTAGAGGCTCCCAACCAATCAATTGGTTTAGTATGTTGATGGAGCCACCAATGGGGATTGAAGAAAGAGAGAAGTGTCAAAAACTAGTGAATTATTAAAGAATTCACAGTTCTTGGCTTAGGTAGAGTAGAGTAACAATGCATAAGACACTATATTTTTTTCAACAAGGGAAGGCTTCTATTTATAGGAAAAATTGAGCTCCTAACCAAACAAACTGATTCTAGAATTTTCCAAGTCCGTTTAGTTGAATTTGGACTAGATTTGGACCTAGTTTGGTTACTTTTTGATTCGATTTGGTTCCATTTTGATTTGGTTTGGTTCAAGAGAGATGAGAGATAAAAATATCACATTATTTTTGAGTTTAAAACTCATTCAAGCATGTGAAATATGCACCTCCTTTAAAGAATTCCCCTTCCTTACATATGTGTCAAAATTCTATTGCTCATAGTTTTTTTACTAATAAACCTTGTACATTTTCAACTCTTCATCTTATGTGAAATATGCACCTTCTTTAAAGAAAACTCCCCTTCCTTACATATGTGTGAAAATTTTATTGCTCATAGTTTTTTACTAATAAACCTTGTACATTTTCAACTCTTCATCTTATGTGAAATATGCACCTTCTTTAAAGAACTCTCCTTCCTTACATATGTGTCAAAATTTTATTGCTCATAGTTTTTTACTAATAAACCTTGTACATTTTCAACTCTTCATCTTATGTGAGCATTAACTCATTTTTGAATACCCAAAATATCTCATATTTTTAATATTGCTCATAGTTTTTTACTAATAAACCTTGTACATTTTCAACTCTTCATCTTATGTGAGCATTTACTCATTTTTGGGTATCTTCTTTTACAATTTGGATTTATCTCCTCCCTACACATGGATTGATGCTATTGGCCCATAGGAACCTTAATTGGACCGTAATCCAAAAGTTTCTGAACATCTAGACCCTTAGACTAAGGTCCTTTATACCCATTTCCAATTAATTCCAATTGCACATTGGAAAATTCTTTTTGAATTTCTGTTTCAGGGAAACTTATTTTAATAAGATGAGTTATTTTTCTATCCAAAAATATTCATAATCTGAATATTCTCTCTCTAGAATAATTTTCTCTTTCTAGGCTAAAACAGTTAGAAACAAGGTCTTTATATTTATGAAGAGGGATTGATTACAGGGGAAAATACTAGACATCAAAAAGGGGTTGGGG
Organism: Cibotium barometz; assembly: GCF_041138505.1. Classification (NCBI taxonomy): domain Eukaryota; kingdom Viridiplantae; phylum Streptophyta; class Polypodiopsida; order Cyatheales; family Cibotiaceae; genus Cibotium; species Cibotium barometz. The sequence goes on from NC_141058.1 coordinate 13,177,831, forward strand.
GAGGAATCTTACATTCTACCCCACTTAAAAAACACGAGATGTCCTCATCTCGCAACTTGGGATAATTTCGCAAGATGCACGAATAAAGATTAACCACCAGGAAAAGTCTCAAAGAGAGTAAGATTCAAGACAAGAACAAGATTTAAACTTTATTCATTCTTGGAACATATACAGTAAACATAGAAGAACTTTTTACACTTCCATAAGCCCGTCCATCATATGATCATAAAAGCAGCACTCACAAGCTGCACAAGTATAGGGTAACTCATCTATAGGAATGATTCTGCTGGTTATTGCCACACCTATCTCAGTGGTATGAGGTGATCTAACAAAAGGACCTCTGAGAGGCAAGCCAAAAACGGGATAAAGGCATATCTTCTCATGAGGAAGAAAACACGCCAGTAAGAAGACCCACTCAGAAAATCCAAGATGCCTTGATCTCATGACGCAGTAGTATCGAGGACCCAAACCCAAAGCTTCAATAACCATGGCCAAGCGGACATTGTTACGAAAGTGCTGCTGACCCCAGGGTGTTACCCTAGTTATGTTTTGATAGGTCCGCCATTTGGTCTGAGCTACAGAAGTTCCTAGGTGAGAAAAAAGTGAGCGCTCATACTGTTCTATAAAGTCTTTCTTCACAGACTCTCTTGCATCTTGAAGGTGAGAAATCATCACCACCACGGATAAAACTAATTCTTGTTGCCAAGCCATGAAGGAGATTAAGAAGAAGGGAGATCGATGGAAGTAAGATTACTGTGAGCGACAGTTAAAAGTTACGAGTTATATAAAGGAAGGAGCTAGCGTAACTTAGAAGCCAACGGTAACTTGCCACTGAAGTTTTACCGTCTTTCTATGATTTGGGTTTGACACATATTTCTTTGAATTACATTAAGAACTTTGAGATGAGGGAATAAAAGAAGCGTGTAGGTTAAGTCACCTACTTTCATTGAATTCAGATATAAGGCCCACAATATCTGGGGATAACTTCTTATACTTCCCAAGAGATAAAGAACTTCTTTTGGGCCGTACTCGAATGAAAACCAAAACCTTGGTATCCAAAACACTGATTCTCACTTTTGAACTCATTATTCTAAACCCTTAAAACAGGTGGGACTCCTAAGAAGTATTCTAGGGAAAGGGTCTTCCTTTTTTAAACAGAAACTTTGTTTTATTTTAGAGAGGGAATAATTATAAGATCAGAAAGGGAGATTCTTACTCCTGTATACCTCGAAGGCTGGGGAGGAATCTTACATTCTACCCCACTTAAAAAGCGCGAGATGTCCTCATCTCGCAAGGTAGAGGACAGCTCTTTTTCTTAAGATCCAATTTTATTTTGGGGTTCCTTATATTCTGGTCAACCCAACAGAACACTGGGATAAATATCCCTTATATAGAACTCATCATTAAATAACAATTCATTCAGATCATATCATTCATATCTTTAACATGATAATGGTCCATTAGACCGAAAAGTTTCCTTCGGAACATTCGGTTTTGTCCCGGGTACCGAGGAAAAGAGTTCCAAGGCCCCCTAGCCGGATGTTCATGCAAAATAAAACTAGTCACACCACTCACACACCCAATATGAAATTGCCTTTTCACAGATCCAACCAGTTTAAAACGATCCTTTAATAAAACCATAGTATCATTGATCACCATCTTCCAATTTATCCAATTGATTCTTAATTTCCCATCATTCCTTCATTAGAGTATCTATGGCATCATTGGCAACTAGAACGCTCAGAAGCCCTTTTGATAGTTCCTAGCCCATAATACTCGGCAATATAATCACTTATCAAGATGGACTCTCGTTGAAGATCAGCAAGATCAACCAACAGATCCATATAAAGAGCCATGGACTCATCCATTGAAGACCAGCAAGGTCAATCAACCAGATCCATGCCCGATTTCAGAAAACAACTCCTACTCTTGTTCCAATATCTTCCTCGATACACGCGTGGGTATCCTAGACGACCCAGAACCCGAGCACCGTATGGTCAGCACCCTCTAGGATCCTTCGCAGGTGACCTAGCGCTTCACTCATAGGCCGCTTCCTTGGCCCCTCATCCACCGTACTGGAAGCTCACCATTTTAATCGCACCGAGGCTGGTCAAGACCTCGGTCGACCTTGCTACGCGAGACGTCCTTCATTGACTCTCCGTCAGCAGTTGCAACTTTATCATCACGACCTTAATCACAAGACGGCCAAAATGCTCCCCCCAGCATTCTTGACATAAAACAATCATTTACAAACAGCATTTACAAACAGTTTACAAATACAGTTTCTATATTAACTCTCATTTTTCCACATTATCCCTCATTAATCTACATTACTTATTCCATATTCCGTTTATATGTATACTCATCCCATCACATCATTTTCCATCTCATCATTTCAGATTCCTTCACATCACATATCATATATTCACATTCATACATCCATATCTACATCCATATATCTATTTTCACATCCACATCTACATGCACATTCATGCATCCACATCCAAACATCCGCATCTACATGCACATTCACATCCATACATCTACATCTATATGTGTACATTCACATCTACATGCATACATCCACATCTCTATGCATATATCCACATCCACATTCACATTCACCTCCATACGTCTACATCTACATGCATACATCCACCTCCACATTCACATCCACATCTATACATCTACATCTACATGCATACATCCACCTCCACATCTACATCCACATCTACATCTACATGCATACATCCACCTCCACATCCACATCTACATCTATACATCTACATCTACATGCATACATCCACATCTCCATTCACATCTACATCTATACATCTACTTCTACATGCATCCATCCACCTCCACATCCACATCTACATCTATATATCTACATCTACATGCATACATCCACATCTCCATTCACATCTACATCTATACATCTACTTCTACATGCATCCATCCACCTCCACATCCACACCTACATCTATACATCTACATCTACATGCATACATCCACATCTCCATTCACATCTACATCTATACATCTACTTCTACATGCATTCATCCACCTCCACATCCACGCCTACATCTATTCATCTATATCTACATGCATACATCTACATCTCCATGCAAACATCTACATCTACCTGCATACATCCACATCTCCATTCACATCTTTATCTATCTACATCTACATGCATACATCTACATCTCCATTCACATCTATATCTATACATCTACATCTACATGCATCCATCCACATCTCCATTTACATCCTCATCTATACATCTACTTCTACATGCATACATCCACATCTCTATTCACCTCCACATCTATACATCTACATGCATACATCCACATCTCTATTCACATCCCCATCTATATATCTACATCTACATACATACATCCACATCTCCATTCACATCTATATCTATACATCTACATCTCCCCACATCTACATCTACATGCATACATCTACATCTCCATTCACATCTATATCTATACATCTACATCTACATGCATACATCCACATCTCTATTCGCCTCCACATCTATACATCTACATGCATACATCCACATCTCAATTCACATCCTCATCTATACATCTACATCTACATACATACATCCACATCTCCATTCACATCCCCATCTATACATCTACATCTACATGCATACATTCACATCTCCATTCACATCCATATATACATCTACATCTACATGCATCCATCCACATCCTCATCTATATATCTATATGCATAATAAAATTCTTTTAATTAATCTAGGATGATAGTTCCTAGAATATGGTAGGAAGTCCTCTTTTTATGCTTTGAATGAAATTATTTTATGCGTAATTTCTATAAAAATTTTGCCATAGCTCCGCTACTATGACTGATAAATCTCAATTTTTTTCTAAGGGATAAGGCTTACATTTACAAACAGCATTTACAAACAGTTTACAAATACAGTTTCTATATTAACTCTCATTTTTCCACATTATCCCTCATTAATCTACATTACTTATTCCATATTCCGTTTATATGTATACTCATCCCATCACATCATTTTCCATCTCATCATTTCAGATTCCTTCACATCACATATCATATATTCACATCCATACATCCATACATCTATTTTCACATCCACATCTACATGCACATTCATGCATCCACATCCAAACATCCGCATCTACATGCACATTCACATCCATACATCTACATCTATATGTTTACATTCACATCTACATGCATACATCCACATCTCTATGCATACATCCACATCCACATCCACATTCACCTCCATACATCTACATCTACATGCATACATCCACCTCCACATTCACATCCACATCTATACATCTACATCTACATGCATACATCCACCTCCACATCTACATCCACATCTACATCTACATGCATACATCCACCTCCACATCCACATCTACATCTATACATCTACATCTACATGCATACATCCACATCTCCATTCACATCTACATCTATACATCTACTTCTACATGCATCCATCCACCTCCACATCCACATCTACATCTATATATCTACATCTACATGCATACATCCACATCTCCATTCACATCTACATCTATACATCTACTTCTACATGCATCCATCCACCTCCACATCCACACCTACATCTATACATCTACATCTACATGCATACATCCACATCTCCATTCACATCTACATCTATACATCTACTTCTACATGCATTCATCCCCCTCCACATCCACACCTACATCTATACATCTACATCTACATGCATACATCTACATCTCCATGCATACATCTACATCTACCTGCATACATCCACATCTCCATTCACATCTTTATCTATCTACATCTACATGCATACATCTACATCTCCATTCACATCTATATCTATACATCTACATCTACATGCATCCATCCACATCTCCATTTACATCCTCATCTATACATCTACTTCTACATGCATACATCCACATCTCTATTCACCTCCACATCTATACATCTACATGCATACATCCACATCTCTATTCACATCCCCATCTATACATCTATATCTACATACATACATCCACATCTATATCTATACATCTACATCTCCCCACATCTACATCTACATGCATACATCTACATCTCCATTCACATCTATATCTATACATCTACATCTACATGCATACATCCACATCTCTATTCGCCTCCACATCTATACATCTACATGCATACATCCACATCTCTATTCACATCCCCATCTATCCATCTACATCTACATACATACATCCACATCTCCATTCACATCCCCATCTATACATCTACATCTACATGTATACATCCACATCTCCATTCACATCCATATATACATCTACATCTACATGCATCCATCCACATCCTCATCTATATATCTATATGCATAATAAAATTCTTTTAATTAATCTAGGATGATAGTTCCTAGAATATGGTAGGAAGTCCTCTTTTTATGCTTTGAATGAAATTATTTTATGCGTAATTTCTATAAATGTTTTGCCATAGCTCCACTACTATGACTGATAAATCTCAATTTTTTTCTAGGGGATAAGGCTTATCATTAAGGAAATAATTAGAATGGTCTCTAATTGGATCATCAATCCATAATGGATTGAATCATGGATATACATAAACTAAAAGTATAGAAAAAAGCCATTAATTTGGCCTCAAGCATAGCTTAATCTTGGATTAAGGAAAAGCCTTATGAAAAGCTTCATTTGGATTTAAAAGGGTCATGAGTATGACCATTTCTTAAGTGAGAGAGAGAAAGACCATTAGACTTAAATATAAATAGAATTTTATGTAATTCTTTACTATCATTAATTAATTAACTTCAATAGCATCTCAAAAACCATATCAATTAAGCTTCTTAAGCTTGAGAGGGATTGAGAAGAGAGAATCATTGAGAAATTATAGAAAAGATCAAAATTCACTATACTTATCTTATAATTTGCTTGATTCTTTGATCACGGTAGAGACCCCCAACCAATCAAATAGATGTAGATGTGGAAATAATTAGAATGGTCTCTAATTGGATCATCAATCCATAATGGATTGAATCATCGACATACATAAACTAAAAGTATAGAAAAAAGCCATTAATTTGGCCTCAAGCATAGCTTAATCTTGGATTAAGGAAAAGCCTTATGAAAAGCTTCATTTGGATTGAAAAGGGTCATGAGTATGACCATTTCTTAAGTGAGAGAGAGAAAGACCATTAGACTTAAATATAAATAGAATTTTATGTAATTCTTTACTATCATTTATTAATTAACTTCAATAGCATCTCAAAAACCATATCAATTAAGCTTCTTAAGCTTGAGAGGGGTTGAGAAGAGAGAATCATTGAGAAATTATAGAAAAGATCAAAATTCACTATACTTATCTTATAATTTGCTTGATTCTTTTATCACGGTAGAGGCTCCCAACCAATCAATTGGTTTAGTATGTTGATGGAGCCACCAATGGGGATTGAAGAAAGAGAGAAGTGTCAAAAACTAGTGAATTATTAAAGAATTCACAGTTCTTGGCTTAGGTAGAGTAGAGTAACAATGCATAAGACAGATTTTTTTCAACAAGGGAAGGCTTCTATTTATAGGAAAAATTGAGCTCCTAACCAAACAAACTGATTCTAGAATTTTCCAAGTCCGTTTAGTTGAATTTGGACTAGATTTGGATCTAGTTTGGTTACTTTTTGATTCGATTTGGTTCCATTTTGATTTGGTTTGGTTCAAGAGAGATGAGAGATAAAAATATCACATTATTTTTGAGTTTAAAACTCATTTAAGCATGTGAAATATGCACCTCCTTTAAAGAATTCGCCTTCCTTACATATGTGTCAAAATTCTATTGCTCATAGTTTTTTTACTAATAAACCTTGTACATTTTCAACTCTTCATCTTATGTGAAATATGCACCTTCTTTAAAGAACTCCCCTTCCTTATATATGTGTCAAAATTTTATTGCTCATAGTTTTTTACTAATAAACCTTGTACATTTTCAACTCTTCATCTTATGTGAAATATGCACCTTCTTTAAAGAACTCTCCTTCCTTACATATGTGTCAAAATTTTATTGCTCATAGTTTTTTACTAATAAACCTTGTACATTTTCAACTCTTCATCTTATGTGAGCATTAACTCATTTTTGAATACCCAAAATATCTCATATTTTTAATATTGCTCATAGTTTTTTACTAATAAACCTTGTACATTTTCAACTCTTCATCTTATGTGAGCATTTACTCATTTTTGGGTATCTTCTTTTACAATTTGGATTTATCTCCTCCCTACAAATGGATTGATGCTATTGGCCCATAGGAACCTTAATTGGACCATAATCCAAAATTTTTTGAAAATCTAGACCCTTAGACTAAGGTCCTTTATACCCATTTCCAATTAATTCCAATTGCACATTGGAAAATTCTTTTTGAATTTCTGTTTCAGGGAAACTTATTTTAATAAGATGAGTTATTTTTCTATCCAAAAATATTCATAATCTGAATATTCTCTCTCTAGAATAATTTTCTCTTTCTAGGCTAAAACAGTTAGAAACAAGGTCTTTATATTTATGAAGAGGGATTGATTACAGGGGAAAATACTAGACATCAAAAAGGGGTTGGGGGAGGAATCTTACATTCTACCCCACTTAAAAAACACGAGATGTCCTCATCTCGCAACTTGGGATAATTTCGCAAGATGCACGAATAAAGATTAACCACCAGGAAAAGTCTCAAAGAGAGTAAGATTCAAGACAAGAACAAGATTTAAACTTTATTCATTCTTGGAACATATACAGTAAACATAGAAGAACTTTTTACACTTCCATAAGCCCGTCCATCATATGATCACAAAAGCAGCACTCACAAGCTGCACAAGTATAGGGTAACTCATCTATAGGAATGATTCTGCTGGTTATTGCCGCACCTATCTCAGTGATATGAGGTGATCTAACAAAAGGACCTCTGAGAGGCAAGCCAAAAACGGGATAAAGGCATATCTTCTCATGAGAAAGAAAACACGCCAGTAAGAAGACCCACTCAGAAAATCCAAGATGCCTTGATCTCATGACGCAGTAGTATCGGGGACCCAAACCCAAAGCTTCAATAACCATGGCTAAGCGGACATTGTTACGAAAGTGCTGCTGACCCCAGGGTGTTACCCTAGTTATGTTTTGATAGGTCCGCCATTTGATCTGAGCTACAGAAGTTCCTAGGTGAGGAAAAAGTGAGCGCTCATACTGTTCTATAAAGTCTTTCTTCACAGACTCTCTTGCATCTTGAAGGTGAGAAATCATCACCACACGGATAAAACTAATTCCTGTTGCCAAGCCATGAAGGAGATTAAGAAGAAGGGAGATCGATGGAAGTAAGATTACTGTGAGCGACAGTTAAAAGTTACGACTTATATAAAGAAAGGAGCTAGCGTAACTTAGAAGCCAACGGTAACTTGCCACTGAAGTTTTACCGTCTTTCTATGATTTGGGTTTGACACATATTTCTATGAATTACATTAAGAACTTTGAGATGAGGGAATAAAAGAAGCGTGTAGGTTAAGTCACCTACTTTCATTGAATTCAGATATAAGGCCCACAATATCTGGGGATAACTTCTTATACTTCCCAAGAGATAAAGAGCTTCTTTTGGGCCGTACTCGAATGAAAACCAAAACCTTGGTATCCAAAACACTGATTCTCACTTCTGAACTCATTGTTCTAAACCCTTAAAACAGGTGGGACTCCTAAGAAGTATTCTAGGGAAAGGGTCTTCCTTTTTTAAACAGAAACTTTGTTTTATTTTAGAGAGGGAATAATTATAAGATCAGAAAGGGAGATTCTTACTCCTCTATACCTCGAAGGCTGGGGAGGAATCTTACATTCTACCCCACTTACAAAGCGCGAGATGTCCTCATCTTGCAAGGTAGAGGACAGCTCTTGTTCTTAAGATCCAATTTTATTTTGGGGTTCCTTATATTCTGGTCAACCCAACAGAACACTGGGATAAATATCCCTTATATAGAACTCATCATTAAATAACAATTCATTCAGACCATATCATTCATATCTTTAACATGATAATGGTCAATTAGACCGAAAAGTTTCCTTCGGAACATTCGGTTTTGTCCCGGGTACCAAGGAAAAGAGTTCCAAGGCCTCCTAGCCGGATGTTCATGCAAAATAAAACTAGTCACACCACTCACACACCCAATATGAAATTGCCTTTTCACAGATTCAACCAGTTTAAAACAATCCTTTAATAAAACCATAGTATCATTGATCACCATCTTCCAATTTATCCAATTGATTCTTAATTTCCCATCATTCCTTCATTAGAGTATCTATGGCATCATTGGCAACTAGAACGCTCAGGAGCCGTTTCGATAGTTCCTAGCCCATAATACTCGGCAATATAATCACTTATCAAGATGGACTCTCGTTGAAGATCCGCAAGATCAACCAACAGATCCATATAAAGAGCCATGGACTCATCCATTGAAGACCAGCAAGGTCAATCAACCAGATCCATGCCCGATTTCAGAAAACAACTCCTACTCTTGTTCCAATATCTTCCTCGACGCACGCGTGGGTATCCTAGGCGACCGAGAACCCGAGCACCGTATGGTCAGCACCCTCTAGGATCCTTCGCAGATGACCTAGCGCTTCACTCATAGGCCGCTTCCTTGGCCCCTCATCCACCGTACCGGAAGCTCACCATTTTAATCGCACCGAGGCTGGTCAAGACCTCGGCCGACCTTGCTACGCGAGACGTCCTTCATTAACTCTCCGTCAGCAGTTGCAACTTTATCATCACGACCTTAATCACAAGATGGCCAAAATGCTCCCCCCAGCATTCTTGACATAAAACAATCATTTACAAACAGCATTTACAAACAGTTTACAAATACAGTTTCTATATTAACTCTCATTTTTCCACATTATCCCTCATTAATCTACATTACTTATTCCATATTCCGTTTATATGTATACTCATCCCATCATATCATTTTCCATCTCATCATTTCAGATTCCTTCACATCACATATCATACATTCACATCCATACATCCATATCTACATCCATACATCTATTTTCACATCCACATCTACATGCACATTCATGCATCCACATCCAAACATCCGCATCTACATGCACATTCACATCCATACATCTACATCTATATGTGTACATTCACATCTACATGCATACATCCACATCTCTATGCATACATCCACCTCCACATTCACATTCACCTCCATACATCTACATCTACATGCATACATCCACCTCCACATTCACATCCACATCTATACATCTACATCTACATGCATACATCTACCTCCACATCTACATCCACATCTACATCTACATGCATACATCCACCTCCACATCCACATCTACATCTATACATCTACATCTACATGCATACATCCACATCTCCATTCACATCTACATCTATACATCTACTTCTACATGCATCCATCCACCTCCACATCCACATCTACATCTATATATCTACATCTACATGCATACATCCACATCTCCATTCACATCTACATCTATACATCTACTTCTACATGCATCCATCCACCTCCACATCCACACCTACATCTATACATCTACATCTACATGCATACATCCACATCTCCATTCACATCTACATCTATACATCTACTTCTACATGCATTCATCCACCTCCACATCCACACCTACATCTATACATCTACATCTACATGCATACATCTACATCTCCATGCATACATCTACATCTACCTCCATACATCCACATCTCCATTCACATCTATATCTATCTACATCTACATGCATACATCTACATCTCCATTCACATCTATATCTATACATCTACATCTACATGCATCCATCCACATCTCTATTCCACCTCCACATCTATACATCTACATGCATACATCCACATCTCTATTCACATCCCCATCTATACATCTACATCTACATACATACATCCACATCTATATCTATACATCTACATGCATACATCCACATCTCTATTCACATCCCCATCTATACATCTACATCTACATACATACATCCACATCTATATCTATACATCTACATCTCCCCACATCTACATCTACATGCATACATCTACATCTCCATTCACATCTATATCTATACATCTACATCTACATGCATACATCCACATCTCTATTCGCCTCCACATCTATACATCTACATGCATACATCCACATCTCTATTCACATCCCCATCTATACATCTACATCTACATACATACATCCACATCTCCATTCACATCCTCATCTATACATCTACATCTACATGCATACATCCACATCTCCATTCACATCCATATATACATCTATATCTACATGCATCCATCCACATCCTCATCTATATATCTATATGCATAATAAAATTCTTTTAATTAATCTAGGATGATAGTTCCTAGAATATGGTAGGAAGTCCTCTTTTTATACTTTGAATGAAATTATTTTATGCGTAATTTCTATAAATGTTTTGCCATAGCTCCGCTACTATGACTGATAAATCTCAATTTTTTTCTAGGGGATAAGGCTTATCATTAAGGAAATAATTAGAATGGTCTCTAATTGGATCATCAATCCATAATGGATTGAATCATCGATATACATAAACTAAAAGTATAGAAAAAAGCCATTAATTTGGCCTCAAGCATAGCTTAATCTTGGATTAAGGAAAAGCCTTATGAAAAGCTTCATTTGGATTGAAAAGGGTCATGAGTATGACCATTTCTTAAGTGAGAGAGAGAAAGACCATTAGACTTAAATATAAATAGAATTTTATGTAATTCTTTACTATCATTAATTAATTAACTTCAATAGCATCTCAAAAACCATATCAATTAAGCTTCTTAAGCTTGAGAGGGGTTAAGAAGAGAGAATCATTGAGAAATTATAGAAAAGATCAAAATTCACTATACTTATCTTATAATTTGCTTGATTCTTTGATCACGGTAGAGGTCCCCAACCAATCAATTGGTTTAGTATGTTGATGGAGCCACCAATGGGGATTGAAGAAAGAGAGAAGTGTCAAAAACTAGTGAATTATTAAAGAATTCACAGTTCTTGGCTTAGGTAGAGTAGAGTAACAATGCATAAGACACTATATTTTTTTCAACAAGGGAAGGCTTCTATTTATAGGAAAAATTGAGCTCCTAACCAAACAAACTGATTCTAGAATTTTCCAAGTCCGTTTAGTTGAATTTGGACTAGATTTGGACCTAGTTTGGTTACTTTTTGATTCGATTTGGTTCCATTTTGATTTGGTTTGGTTCAAGAGAGATGAGAGATAAAAATATCACATTATTTTTTAGTTTAAAACTCATTCAAGCATGTGAAATATGCACCTCCTTTAAAGAATTCCCCTTCCTTACATATGTGTCAAAATTCTATTGCTCATAGTTTTTTTACTAATAAACCTTGTACATTTTCAACTCTTCATCTTATGTGAAATATGCACCTTCTTTAAAGAACTCCCCTTCCTTACATATGTGTCAAAATTTTATTGCTCATAGTTTTTTACTAATAAACCTTGTACATTTTCAACTCTTCATCTTATGTGAAATATGCACCTTCTTTAAAGAACTCTCCTTCCTTACATATGTGTCAAAATTTTATTGCTCATAGTTTTTTACTAATAAACCTTGTACATTTTCAACTCTTCATCTTATGTGAGCATTAACTCATTTTTGAATACCCAAAATATCTCATATTTTTAATATTGCTCATAGTTTTTTACTAATAAACCTTGTACATTTTCAACTCTTCATCTTATGTGAGCATTTACTCATTTTTGGGTATCTTCTTTTACAATTTGGATTTATCTCCTCCCTACACATGGATTGATGCTATTGGCCCATAGGAACCTTAATTGGACCATAATCCAAAATTTTCTGAAAATCTAGACCCTTAGACTAAGGTCCTTTATACCCATTTCCAACTAATTCCAATTGCACATTGGAAAATTCTTTTTGAATTTCTGTTTCAGGGAAACTTATTTTAATAAGATGAGTTATTTTTCTATCCAAAAATATTCATAATCTGAATATTCTCTCTCTAGAATAATTTTCTCTTTCTAGGCTAAAACAGTTAGAAACAAGGTCTTTATATTTAAGAAGAGGGATTGATTACAGGGAAAAATACTAGACATCAAAAAGAGGTTGGGGGAGGAATCTTACATTCTACCCCACTTAAAAAACACGAGATGTCCTCATCTCGCAACTTGGGATAATTTCGCAAGATGCACGAATAAAGATTAACCACCAGGAAAAGTCTCAAAGAGAGTAAGATTCAAGACAAGAACAAGATTTAAACTTTATTCATTCTTGGAACATATACAGTAAACATAGAAGAACTTTTTACACTTCCATAAGCCCGTCCATCATATGATCACAAAAGCAGCACTCACAAGCTGCATAAGTATAGGGTAACTCATCTATAGGAATGATTCTGCTGGTTATTGCCACACCTATCTCAGTGGTATGAGGTGATCTAACAAAAGGACCTCTGAGAGGCAAGCCAAAAACGGGATAAAGGCATATCTTCTCATGAGGAAGAAAACACGCCAGTAAGAAGACCCACTCAGAAAATCCAAGATGCCTTGATCTCATGACGCAGTCGTATCGGGGACCCAAACCCAAAGCTTCAATAACCATGGCTAAGCGGACATTGCTACGAAAGTGCTGCTGACCCCAGGGTGTTACCCTAGTTATGTTTTGATAGGTCCGCCATTTGGTCTGAGCTACAGAAGTTCCTAGGTGAGGAAAAAGTGAGCGCTCATACTGTTCTATAAAGTCTTTCTTCACAGACTCTCTTGCATCTTGAAGGTGAGAAATCATCACCACGGATAAAACTAATTCCTGTTGCCAAGCCATGAAGGAGATTAAGAAGAAGGGAGATCGATGGAAGTAAGATTACTGTGAGCGACAGTTAAAAGTTACGACTTATATAAAGAAAGGAGCTAGCGTAACTTAGAAGCCAACGGTAACTTGCCACTGAAGTTTTACCATCTTTCTATGATTTGGGTTTGACACATATTTCTATGAATTACATTAAGAACTTTGAGATGAGGGAATAAAAGAAGCGTGTAGGTTAAGTCACCTACTTTCATTGAATTCAGATATAAGGCCCACAATATCTGGGGATAACTTCTTATGCTTCCCAAGAGATAAAGAGCTTCTTTTGGGCCGTACTCGAATGAAAACCAAAACCTTGGTATCCAAAACACTGATTCTCACTTCTGAACTCATTGTTCTAAACCCTTAAAACAGGTGGGACTCCTAAGAAGTATTCTAGGGAAAGGGTCTTCCTTTTTTTAAACAGAAACTTTGTTTTATTTTAGAGAGGAAATAATTATAAGATCAGAAAGGGAGATTCTTACTCCTGTATACCTCGAAGGCTGGGGAGGAATCTTACATTCTACCCCACTTAAAAAGCACGAGATGTCCTCATCTCGCAAGGTAGAGGACAGCTCTTTTTCTTAAGATCCAATTTTATTTTGGGGTTCCTTATATTCTGGTCAACCCAACAGAACACTGGGATAAATATCCCTTATATAGAACTCATCATTAAATAACAATTCATTCAGATCATATCATTCATATCTTTAACATGATAATGGTCAATTAGACCGAAAAGTTTCCTTCGGAACATTCGGTTTTGTCCCGGATACCAAGGAAAAGAGTTCCAAGGTCCCCTAGCCGGATGTTCATGCAAAATAAAACTAGTCACACCACTCACACACCCAATATGAAATTGCCTTTTCACAGATTCAACCAGTTTAAAACAATCCTTTAATAAAACCATAGTATCATTGATCACCATCTTCCAATTTATCCAATTGATTCTTAATTTCCCATCATTCCTTCATTAGAGTATCTATGGCATCATTGGCAACTAGAACGCTCAGGAGCCGTTTCGATAGTTCCTAGCCCATAATACTCGGCAATATAATCACTTATCAAGATGGACTCTCGTTGAAGATCAGCAAGATCAACCAACAGATCCATATAAAGAGCCATGGACTCATCCATTGAAGACCAGCAAGGTCAATCAACCAGATCCATGCCCGATTTCAGAAAACAACTCCTACTCTTGTTCCAATATCTTCCTCGACGCACGCGTGGGTATCCTAGGCGACCCAGAACCCGAGCACCGTATGGTCAGCACCCTCTAGGATCCTTCGCAGGTGACCTAGCGCTTCACTCATAGGCCGCTTCCTTGGCCCCTCATCCACCGTACCGGAAGCTCACCATTTTAATCGCACCGAGGCTGGTCAAGACCTCGGCCGACCTTGCTACGCGAGACGTCCTTCATTGACTCTCCGTCAGCAGTTGCAACTTTATCATCACGACCTTAATCACAAGATGGCCAAAATGCTCCCCCCAGCATTCTTGACATAAAACAATCATTTACAAACAGCATTTACAAACAGTTTACAAATACAGTTTCTATATTAACTCTCATTTTTCCACATTATCCCTCATTAATCTACATTACTTATTCCATATTCCGTTTATATGTATACTCATCCCATCATATCATTTTCCATCTCATCATTTCAGATTCCTTCACATCACATATCATACATTCACATCCATACATCCATATCTACATCCATACATCTATTTTCACATCCACATCTACATGCACATTCATGCATCCACATCCAAACATCCGCATCTACATGCACATTCACATCCATACATCTACATCTATATGTGTACATTCACATCTACATGCATACATCCACATCTCTATGCATACATCCACATCCACATTCACATTCACCTCCGTACATCTACATCTACATGCATACATCCACCTCCACATTCACATCCACATCTATACATCTACATCTACATGCATACATCCACCTCCACATCTACATCCACATCTACATCTACATGCATACATCCACCTACACATCCACATCTACATCTATACATCTACATCTACATGCATACATCCACATCTCCATTCACATCTACATCTATACATCTACTTCTACATGCATCCATCCACCTCCACATCCACATCTACATCTACATGCATACATCCACATCTCCATTCACATCTACATCTATACATCTACTTCTACATGCATCCATCCACCTCCACATCCACACCTACATCTATACATCTACATCTACATGCATACATCCACATCTACATCTATACATCTACTTCTACATGCATTCATCCACCTCCACATCCACACCTACATCTATACATCTACATCTACATGCATACATCTACATCTCCATGCATACATCTACATCTACCTGCATACATCCACATCTCCATTCACATCTATATCTATCTACATCTACATGCATACATCTACATCTCCATTCACATCTATATCTATACATCTACATCTACATGCATCCATCCACATCTCCATTTACATCCTCATCTATACATCTACTTCTACATGCATACATCCACATCTCTATTCACCTCCACATCTATACATCTACATGCATACATCCACATCTCTATTCACATCCCCATCTATACATCTACATCTACATACATACATCCACATCTCCATTCACATCTATATCTATACATCTACATCTCCCCACATCTACATCTACATGCATACATCTACATCTCCATTCACATCTATATCTATACATCTACATCTACATGCATACATCCACATCTCTATTCGCCTCCACATCTATACATCTACATGCATACATCCACATCTCTATTCACATCCCCATCTATACATCTACATCTACATACATACATCCACATCTCCATTCACATCCCCATCTATACATCTACATCTACATGCATACATCCACATCTCCATTCACATCCATATATACATCTTCATCTACATGCATCCATCCACATCCTCATCTATATATCTATATGCATAATAAAATTCTTTTAATTAATCTAGGATGATAGTTCCTAGAATATGGTAGGAAGTCCTCTTTTTATGCTTTGAATGAAATTATTTTATGCGTAATTTCTTTAAAAATTTTGCCATAGCTCCGCTACTATGATTGATAAATCTCAATTTTTTTCTAGGGGATAAGGCTTATCATTAAGGAAATAATTAAAATGGTCTCTAATTGGATCATCAATCCATAATGGATTGAATCATCGATATACATAAACTAAAAGTATAGAAAAAAGCCATTAATTTGGCCTCAAGCATAGCTTAATCTTGGATTAAGGAAAAGCCTTATGAAAAGCTTCATTTGGATTGAAAAGGATCATGAGTATGACCATTTCTTAAGTGAGAGAGAGAAAAACCATTAGACTTAAATATAAATAGAATTTTATGTAATTCTTTACTATCATTAATTAATTAACTTCAATAGCATCTCAAAAACCATATCAATTAAGCTTCTTAAGCTTGAGAGGGGTTGAGAAGAGAGAATCATTGAGAAATTATAGAAAAGATCAAAATTCACTATACTTATCTTATAATTTGCTTGATTCTTTGATCACGGTAGAGGCCCCCAACCAATCAATTGGTTTAGTATGTTGATGGAGCCACCAATGGGGATTGAAGAAAGAGAGAAGTGTCAAAAACTAGTGAATTATTAAAGAATTCACAGTTCTTGGCTTAGGTAGAGTAGAGTAACAATGCATAAGACACTATATTTTTTTCAACAAGGGAAGGCTTCTATTTATAGGAAAAATTGAGCTCCTAACCAAACAAACTGGTTCTAGAATTTTCCAAGTCCGTTTAGTTGAATTTGGACTAGATTTGGACCTAGTTTGGTTACTTTTTGATTCGATTTGGTTCCATTTTGATTTGGTTTGGTTCAAGAGAGATGAGAGATAATAATATCACATTATTTTTGAGTTTAAAACTCATTCAAGCATGTGAAATATGCACCTCCTTTAAAGGATTCCCCTTCCTTACATATGTGTCAAAATTCTATTGCTCATAGTTTTTTTACTAATAAACCTTGTACATTTTCAACTCTTCATCTTATGTGAAATATGCACCTTCTTTAAAGAACTCCCCTTCCTTACATATGTGTCAAAATTTTATTGCTCATAGTTTTTTACTAATAAACCTTGTACATTTTCAACTCTTCATCTTATGTGAAATATGCACCTTCTTTAAAGAAGCATAATGTTGCAGATCTATTCACAAAGGCTTTACCTCGAGAAAAGTTTGAAGCTTTCCGCAAGGCTTTGGGCTTACTCTCATACAGAGAGTGATCTGCTACCTTGTACAGGTTCACACTTCCACCACAGGGGGGATTTGTAGGCATATGCTCGCTTATGGTAGTGCTATGTGTGTGAACAGGGCTTAACCAAGGGCACTTTTTCCCATGTGGTTTTTCCCTTTGGATATCAAGTGTGAAAGGACACTCTACATATAGTATTTTATACTTCTATATTATATGCAAGGGTTGACTTGCATTTTGTGGGATACCACACTTTTGGCTCTCTCTCTCTCTCTCTCTCTCTCTCTCTCTCTCATTTCTGTGTGTGAGCTTCTCCATCCTGCACCTAACCCTAATGTGCAGGTTTGTGTGTGTGAGTATGTGAGTCCAACACCAACAGCAAGCTATTCACCATCTGGTCCCGGAAAGCCTGCACCTGCAGCGTATCCACACTAAAGTGGCCATTACCAGACTGGGGGAGAGAGTGCTGAAAGCTTGTAAACTCCATTCTCCACTCCACCTTCCCAAACCACCTGGCCTATTGCTTTGTCCCGGAGAGCGACAAAATGCTCATCAAACTCCACCCGTACGCCAGTCTTGCAAACCTGATGCATTGATGAAACCAAGTGATGGAACATACAACACGTGGGAGGAATGCTTCCCCCCTCTGCCATCGCGAACTATCTCCAACCTGCCCTCACTGTGAACTGGGATAGTGGATGTATCCCCAGTAAAAATGTGACCAGAAAACCTGCAAAGATCCTGTAAACCGGAACGGGAAGGAGTCATGTGCCTGGAAGCACCACTATCTAGAATCCACTACCGAGTATTCGTTGTTTGCGGAGAGTCCTCCAATCTCCTCCCTGACTGAAGAAAATGAAACATCGGTGTCCACCACCTCCAGGTGCACATAAGCCAAAGTCTTCATGATTGCTGTGCTGAGGAATCTTCACCCTTCTCGGTCTTCCGCTTGGGACACTGCCTCCAATAGTGGCCTTTCTCGACACAATCATTACAGGTCCTCTCTGCCTTTAGTTTCTCGCGGTCAGTAACGAACTTTTTCTCAGAAGATTTCTCTGACGAAGCCTTCCCTTTTCCCGTGTTACGGCCTTTCAAGCGTTGGCCAGTTAAGGCCTCCGAACCTCCACACTGAGGAGGGTTCATGAATCGTTCCTCCCGGTCCAAGACCATGGACATAAGCTCCTCCCACGTGATGGTGCTGAGCCTGCCACCACTGGTAATCAAAGACGAGTAAAATGCTGAGTACTGAGAGGGCAAGTGCGATAGCAACGTTATGGCCATGTCCTCTGACGATATCTCCTTCCCAACCTGAAGAACTTTTTGCTGAAGAGCCTGTAGCTTGTTAATATGCTCCCGCATCGTCAACGACTTTGCAAGGCTCATAACCCACATCTGTACTTCCAAGGAAATCCTCTTCATGGGTGATACCCTATTGTAAAGAGAGGCCAAATGCTGCCATATACCTCTAGCAAGCGTCATATGCTTTACGTGATTGATCACTTGTGGTGTGCAATTGAGGAAAATAAATGACCGGACCCTAGCATTGACACGATCCCACATCTGTGCCTATGCCTCTCGGTCCTTCTTCAACGACAGTAACTCCCCTTCTTTTGCTTCCCGACCGTGGAACCCCAATAACGATGCAATCAGCAAGGTCATATGACTCCAACACAGACTCCATCATCATCTTCCAAATGTTGTAATTGTTCCCGTCCAACTGATGGTCCACTGGGAACGTGGGGAGAGTCGGGATCTTCACATGCTTCTCACTCATCTCTAACAAATCTGCCATCGCGGGGATGTGACTGAAAAGGGTGGGTGCGTGGGAAAAAAAACTCTAAACCTGCAAGTGGCGGTCCAGCACTTTAGCCCGCCTTCCTCTTGCACCTTCTCTTCCCAAACAGTCCAAACATTCCACCAATCAGCAACATAACTATCCCCCTCTAGCTCAGAAAACTCCCAAGATCTATCAAGAGCCTAGGGCTCTGATACCATGTCAAAATACACAGCGGAAATGATAACCAAACTTGAGACCACAAGAGCAAGTAGAGTGCAAAAAATAGACAGCACAAGAAAGACAGAGAGATAGGCGTGTAAACTCTTCTCTATACACAAGATCCTGAGAAAAATTGAATGAGTACAAAGTGGGGATCATGGGGCCTATTTATATGGCCCCATGGATGCAATCGGCCAGCGCATGAAGTGCCACCAGCCCTCCACGACTGGGCAAAGCCAGTCGGCCAGCAGAAAAACACCACGACCTCCTCTGATCAAGTCGGCCAATCTTCAGGAACACATGAGTGCAGTCGGCCAGCATCACAGGCTCCTGCCAGCATGTTGCATCCACCCACACCAAGGAAAAATGGGCAAAAATGGGGAAAAATACGGGGGGTGAGGAAAAATGATAAAACACCTATACACGGCGGGCACACCCACAAGAGGCCTTGGTGTGTCTGATAAAGACAGGAGATGACTTCTAACAGTAACATCGCAATTGGAGGTGTATCGCAACATAATGGTCATCCAGTAGCTTACATGTCTCATAAGTTATTGCCCGCAGAGAGAAACTACTCAGTCTATGATCGTGAACTCCTAGCAGTTATACAAGCCTTAAAACGTTTTCTATATGGCCGTGACTTTGAGGTTAGCACTCACCATCAGGCATTACGCTGGATTCAGACAATGCCAAGTGCACAATGGAGTGATCGACAACACCATTGGAGTCTGATATTCCAACAATTCGGTGGTATGATTGAGTACCTTCCAGGAAAGGCCAATCCAGTGGCCGATGCTTTGAGTAGGAAGGGATAGGTGACTACGATTCAGACCACTAGGCTTGATCTTGTTGGTACAGGACTAGATGACATGAAGCACACGTACGCGGATTCCAAGGAATTCAGTACACAATGGGAACAGGCATTGGATGCCACAGGAACATGCCACTTTCTGATACGCGATAGTTGGCTTTTCTACAAAGGCCGACTGTGTGTCATGAAGTCGTCCAGGGCACCTCTTCTCCATGATGCCCATGACGCCATTACAGGTGGTCATAGGGGCATGAATTCGACTCTGGAGAAATTGGAACGGCAATACTATTGGCCAAAGATGAGGCGATATGTGTTTACATATGTACAACGCTGTGATATTTGTCAAAAGGTGAAAGATCCTCGTGGAAAGAAGATAGGGTTATTACAGCCCTTGCCAATTCCTGAGGGTCCTTTCCAAGACATTTCCATGAACTTTGTCACGAATCTGCCTCCCAGTCCGAGTAAGAGTAATACGCAGTGCTTAACTATTGTTGATAGATTTAGCAAATTTGTTGTGCTTATTCCTTGCAGGGCCAATGTGACCGCCGAGGATGTTGCCCAATTGTTCATTCAGCATTGGTACCCGATTGGCGGGATTCCTAGGACCATAGTGTCAGACCGAGATGCCAAATTTACTAGTCATTTTTGGAGGGCATTGTTTACTAAGTTGAATTTTTCCAGTACATATTCCACCCACAGACGGACGGCCAGACAGAGATATACAACCAGTTGGCCTTTGATGTGCTGAAGTGTTATTTCTACGATCGGCAAGGTAAGTGGGAATCATATTTGCCTTTAGTTCAAGCTGTTTTAAATGATTCTTTTTCTTCAGCTATTGGCAGGACTCCATATGAGGCAGCATTTGGAAGACCTTTCCAGTCATTGTTGACCACCTCGTCTTCACTACTAGAAGCGAGCAGAGTGACAGAGTCTTACCAGGAGATTTTAGAGTCAGTCAAAGATAGATTGGCTAAAGCACAAGAGGCCTACACTCAACAGGCCAATAAAGACCGAAGGGATATGAAGTTTTCGGAAGGGGAATGGGTTTATCTTTGTATTATGACGCAAAGGTTGAAACAGGTGGGCAAGCGATGCCCAAAGTTGTCTTTCAGGAGCTTCGTACCTTTTCCCATCAGGAAAAAGATTAATGAGGTGTCTATGCAGTTAAAGCTACCCCTGAGTTGGACTATGCACGATGTGTTTCACGTCAGCTGGTTAAAGCCATATGCATGTCCTATCCCTTCAAAAGTCAAAGACAAAGCGGAACTAGATATTGTTGATGAAGCAGAAGAAATGGTTCCAGAACAGATCCTTCTGCACCGTTTCAAGCATGGCTCAAGCCGAGGACTAAGACAATTCCTCACGAAGTTTCAGGACCGAGGGACCCATGAAGCGGTATGTGTGACTTGGTTGAACACAATGCTAATCAATACACTTAAATACACTAAGATTTGAAGGACACTTTCTCAAATACAAGAAGTAAATTGCTGAATTGACAAAAGACACACAATGAGCCGGAACGGCCGACCCCTCCCTTGAGTAAATTGTATTACTATTGGAGAAATTCAATACATAGCTTCACGGGCATCCATTGCCAAATCCTCCATGCCAATGCATATGAAATTCAGCATTTAGAAAACAATGGTATGTCGATGTAGATTACCAAGGAGCTGCCTTGACGCCCTGCCCGACTTCAGTGCCCATATTCTCTACCATTGGCTCTATGTTCTACCAAGCAAGGTAGCAACATCTTCAAGAGCACATAGGACAAGAGAAATACTACATAGGGCGGCTAAACAAGGAGTCCTGCCCTTCTACTGAATAATTAATGACAACACATTGTCCAATTAGCTTACCAGTCTTCATAGAAGTTGTTGCAAGTGGAAGCCTTTGCATTGGAAGCTTTAGAAGTGTTGATATCTCTCGATTTGCCGCAATCCTTCGTGACAAAAGTCTTCAAGAGGATGAAGGGAACCTTGGGAAAGCTTCCCCTATGGTTCAACTTGAGAAAGGAAGGCTGAAATTAGGGTTTTCAGCAAAAAGACCAGAAATTACAGCAAAAATGAGAGCTGTTTTGCTGAATTTCAGTCACATTGGGAGTGAGTAGGAGAGTGATTAGCACTTGGAAACACTCTTGGAAGCTTGGAAAACACCCTAGCAAGTTGGGTATGGCTATGGAGAGCTTGGAAATGGAGAAAAATGGTGGAAAAACAGAGTTTTCAGCCTCCAAAAGTCCTCATGAAGAGAAAACACGAATTTTCTCTTAACAAGTAAGCGAATTGGGGTCCAATCAGGTGAGAGGACATGGGGAGATGCCCATTTATGAGTAAAAAGGGAGGATCAGGTCCTGGACATTGAGTCTTGTTCGCCTCGGGACTTCAGTGAGTGTGAACTTGGAAGCAGTCATAATTTATAAGTGATTTTTGGGCGCCCAAACTTTAATGAAGTGGGAACGCTCCTAAAGGCTATTTGAGCCTAGATTGGGTAATCCTTACCACCTGTTCACATGCCACACAACCATGTCAGCAGACAGTTTCACATGCACGGTTCACGGGCGGACGTCCCCTTACCCGGAACTACACATTGGTCAAGCAAGCATGAAAACAGCATGCAATTTCAATTGCAAGCAAGCACATAAAGATGCTATGCAATGCAGCATTGGCATGAGCAATTTCCTTTCATGAAACCATATAAGACCAGGCGTTTCCATTATAGATCCGTGATCTACGCATCAAGAGCTTTCCATAGATATGTTACATGATATGGTTTTGTCCGCTAGATTTTAAATTCCATTTTCTCCCCAAAATTCAAATTCGAATAAAGTAGCCGTTTTGAAGCTTCTAATTAGAAAACGTTTCTTCTTAAGAGAAAAGGTTTGACTCCTTAAACTGCCAAATAAAAGGGCCCAAGAAGACTTCCATTGAGGTCCTAATGAGGCACAAGTCCCAACGGAAAGCCATGTCCTTCAGATATTCCGGGCATGATAACATCAAGTCCCAGCGGAAGATCATATCCAACTATACAGCATGACATGTGTCAATCACATGCATAGGCACATTCCATAAGCCATGGACACCAATCCAATATGTACATAGTGTGAAAGCAAAAGTGAACCATTCGGATGGCCAAATGGTGACATTCCCCCCGCTTCTAAACAGTTGTCCGCAACTGAAATGCATCCAAATATGTCTGAAGCACATGCAGGCAATCTTTGAAGAACTCTTCATCTACCCATTTAGCATCAATGGGAAGATAGTTCTTAAACTTCACAAGGTAACGCCACACAACTTTGCCTGCAGCAAGCTTGCGTTCCTTGTGATACACAATCTGCTCTGGCTACAAGATCTCCTCAAGCTCATCCACTTCTGGTGGATCCTCAATGACCATTTCACTGGGCTCCGGCACTACATACTTGCGAAGGAGACTCACATGAAAAGCATTGTGTATGTGCCAATGACTAGGTAATGCCAATCTGAAAAAGCGACTTCATTGATCTTCTCGATCACTCGAAAAGATCCATAGTACCTGGTTGCAAGCGTAGGATATGCACCCTCTTTGCTAGGCCTCTTTGCAAGTCTTTCTTTCTCAAATTTCAGCAATACCCAATCATTCTCTTTAACATCCAATTGCCTTCTATGCTTGTCGGCAACCTTTTTATGCTTGTCTTGTGACCTTGCAATGGCTGTCCGCACCTGAGCAAAAGCAATATCCAAGTCTCTTACATACTCATCAGCTGCAAATATCTCATCCTTTGTGCGAAGGATGGGTGGCAAAACCACCTTACCATAAACAATCTCAAACGGGGCCTTTCCCGTAGATGCATGTACTGTGTTGTATGCAAATTCCACAAGCGGTAAGTACTTCTCCCAAGAAGACTTCTGATCCGCCACATAACATTTCAAGAGATCCAACACGGCTGAATTTGCAGCCTCACTTTGCCCATCCGTTTGAGGGTGATAAGCTGATGAGAAGTCCAATTTGGTGCCCATATTATCAAATAAGGCCCGCCAAAAGAGACTTGTAGTCCTGGGATCTCTATCTCCCACAATGGACTTCGGCATTCCATGGTGTTTGAACACTTGTGCAAGATATATTTTAACCATATGCTCAGCTTTGATGGTCTTTTTGACCGGCAAGAAATGAGCTTGCTTGCTAAACCTATCCACAATTGTCCAAATTGCATCATTACCCTGTTGGGTACGTGGCAAGTCCATGATGAAATCCATTGTAATACTTTCCCATGGCTGCGTGGAAATAGGCAATGGCTGAAGCAAACCTGGTGCCTTTTGCCTATCAAATTTGACCTTTTGACAGGTGATACATGCACGTACATGTGCCTCTATGTCCTTCCGCATACCTGGCCAAAAGAAATGCCGCTCAATCATGTGCGTAGTAGGCATTATGCCTCTATGACCAGCATATGGAGGAGCATGGCACTCATCCAAAACCTTTTGCCTCATGTCAGACACCACACATAGGCAATTATCCTTCATGAGATAGCCCTCTTTGATCACATATGAGGCATGTGCATGACCAGCCATCAAATCAGCCCAAATAGTGGCAAAATCAGCATCCGTATGATACAAATCACGCATGGTAGACAAGTCCCCATGAGAGGCAACCGAGATAGCTGCTACATACGGCTTTCGTGACAATGCATCGGCCACTACATTCTTCTTTCCCGGGGTGTGCAAGATCTGAAAATGAAACATAGAGAGGAAATTGACCATCCTCATATGCTTCTCTGACAATTTAGTTTGAGTAAGAAAATACCTCAAACTCTGGTGATCTGTCTTCACAGTGAAATCAGCCCCAAGAAGGTAATGTTTCCATATAGTAAGTGCATGAATTACAGCCAAGAGCTCTTTCTGATAAATGCCAAGAGATAGCTTTGCATCATGCAATCTACGACTCTCATAAGCCACGGCATGTCCCTCTTGATTAAGGACAGCCCCTATGCAATTTCCAGATGCATCACATTCCACACAAAAAGGCTTTTGCAAATCCAGAACGATCAACACTGGACCATGAGTAGTTGCATCTTTCAATTTGAGGAATGCATCTCTCTCTACATTAGTCCATTTGAACACAGCCTTCGTCTTTGTCAAATCATGCAAAGGAGAAGCAATCCATGCAAAGTGCCGAATGAACCTGCGGTAGTAAGAGCATAATCCAAGAAAACTACGGATCTCATGCACCGAACTTAATTCAGGCCAATTGCGAATTGCATCAATCTTTGCAGGATCCATCCGCACTCCATCTTTGGACACAATATGCCCAAGATAATGCATCTCTGATAAGAAGAACACACTCTTTTTTGCATTTATGAAGAGTTTATGCTTATGGAGCTCATAAAAAACAATAGCCAAATGAGCTTTATGCTCCTCTTCGATCTTCGAGAAGACTAGGATGTCATCAAAGAAGACACCTATAAATTTCCTGTACCCACGGAATATGCAATCCATCATTCTATTGAATGTAGTCGAGGCATTTGTAAGACCAAAAGGCATAAAAAGATACTCATAAAGCCCAAATGCTGTCCTGAAAGCAGTTTTGTGTACATCCTCAGGCACTACACGCACTTGATGATATCCACTCTTGAGATCAATTCGGCTAAAGCATGCCGATCCATCCAACTTGTCAAGGATGTCGTCTATGCGTGGAATCGGAAACCGATTCTTGATGGTAAGCTTATTCAAAGCTCTATAAGCCACATACATACGATTCGGAAAGGATCCATTCTTCTTTTGAACTAAGAGGACAGGTGAACAATATGGAAAAGAGCTTGGCTGAACCGAACCCTTCTCAAGAAGCTCATTTACTTGCTTCATGATCTCCTCTTTTTGGGATGCACTTACACGATAGGCTGGCCTATTAGGTGGTGAGCTACTCGGCACAAGATCAATGCGATGATCTTCCGGTCGTACAGGTGGTAACTCATCAGCAAAACAATCATTGTGCTCTTGCAAAAATTTCAGCCTATCATTACAAAGAGTGTTTACATGTACATCATTTTCCTCAACAGGATCTCGTACAAAAATCAAGTACGCAAAAATACTCTTTTTCATTACTTTCTTAATTTGTCTCTACCAACAAAGGCAGCCCCTGCTTCAATTTGAGGACCTATGTCCTCCACTTCAATACCTAAAGCAGCTGCCATCTGAGTGGATATGAAATTTTCAGATGCACAATCATCAAACATAAACAAAGCGGGCTGATCTTTGAGCTGTCCCCAAGCTTTACATACAACCCTATCTTTGCTCTCATGTGAAGTGTTGCCCTGCACATCCGGAACCATATGCACATTAGGCTTCGGTACATTAGCATTTTCAGCTTTGTTCTTCTTATTTGGGCATGCTCTTGCCATGTGCTCAGTGCTGCCACAAGTAAAGCATTTGCCTTCACGCATATATTGCTCCTTCTTCTCAGCACTAAGACCAAAGTTTGTCGGCTTATAAGGGCGCTTTTTAGCAAACTTATTTTCAGCTTTTGGACCTGATTTGGCTTGGTTTTGGTCAATTTTAGGTGGCTGTCCATCATTTTGCAGGTTTTGGACAGCCCTCTCTTTGCCTTGAAATGAGGGTTTAGCCTTATTGGATGGAATAAATTTGAGTTTCAATTGCTCGGTGGCAGTGGCCGCTGCGATTAATTGGTGTAAGGTATGACCAGGATACATTTGTAATCCCGCTTTGTACACGGGTTGCAATCCCGATTGAAACCTTCTCTTCCTTTCTGCCTCGGTGACATGCATAAATGGAGACACCTCCAAGAGCACTTTCCAAAACTTTTGTACGTATGCATTTACCGATTCCCCCTCATTTTGCTTTACCCAATCCCACTTCATTGTTATCTCATTCAATGCATTGGGAGGCAAGAATTGAGCATAGAACCTCTCCTTGAATTCTTTCCATGATCTAACGGGATTCGGTGAGAGCTTCTCCGTGAGCCACCAATGGGCAGCAGTGCCTTTCATGAACATGCTTACATGCCGGATCATGGATTTCTGAGTGAAATCCTCATCACTGAAAGCAATATCAAACTGGGCAATAAAAGCAAGTGCCTCTGATGCATCATATTCCCCATGATATGTGTCAAACTTCACAGATTTGTCTCTAGCTTTGAAGTCACGAGACTTTGATGCATGTGTGTGCATCTCAACATGTTTTCCCCCATGTTTGTCCATTAGGATAGCCCCTGACTGGCATCATTTTTGGACCAAAAGGTGGTGCATAAGGCATAGATACATGTGCCCTGTAAGCATGAGGCATGGCTGGTGTTGGAGCTCTGATACCATGTTGAAATGTAGAGAGAAAGAGACGAGACAAGAGACACATCATGTACGCTCCCAAAGACTGATTCATATTGAGGACAAGATACATATATATAGGTGAGACCAAGTTAGGTAGAGTGAGCCATATATAGAGCTCCAACACCCCCACTCAAACAAGGGTCTATGAGGGAAGCATCTATGTCTTCTTGTTAAATTCATGATTATAATTTCATGTCTTACAAGATTGTTCTTTGATTATGTGTTGTCTACATGATTTTATAGCTTAACTTGTTGTAATTAGAGTTGTTTCTTAATCGCGTCCTTAAAACCAAAACCAGGTGCAGGTGCGTAGATTGTATTGTGCTGGTGAATCCTATCAAAAAAGTTTGTCAAACGGAGTTGTGAGTCAAAAGTTATGACAGTTCAGGCAAACTGCATCTGTAAAACAGCAAAACAGGTTCTTTGTGAGCACACAGGTTTCGTCTTCGTCAAGCGTTTTTAGCAACCCGCCCAAATCTAGCTTCTTCGTCAAGCGTTTTTAGCAAACCGCCAAATCTAGCTTTTTCGTCAAGCGTCTACCAATGAATCTTGCGTCCCACGTCTCGGATTTTGCTATTTTTAGCAAAGCGACCAATCTAGCTTTTTCATCCAGCGTCTACCAATGAATCTTGCGTCCCACGTCTCGCTATTTTGAGGACTCTTTTCTTATTGACGTCTCTTATCTCTTGCAGTCGTCCTTGTCTATGGTGTGCAGATTTTGTGATTTTATCTTATACGTCTTCTCACAGATAGATATGGCTATGACTGTTCTCGTCAATGGTTTTCCTTCTGGCCAACGTTCTATTCCTTCTTTTCAAGGCCAAGGGTTTCCCGGTTGGAAAGCAAAGATGCTGTTAATTCTTGAAGGCGATGAGCTCTCAGATGTTGTTATTGGCAATTCTCTATGATACCGAATTCTGACAACGTTCTTATCACGGAAGGCCCTGTTTTTGATGCATGGCGTCTTGCTTATATGGATTGGCAGAGGCGTGATAAAGCAGCTCGTCGGTATATTCTTTCTGCTCTTAGTGATTCTCTCATGCTTGATGTGTATGACTTTCCTACTTCCCATGACGTATGGGAGTATCTTATAGCAAATTTTCAGAAAAAGTCTGTTACAGAAACACTTTATTTGAGAGGTTTGCTTTCAAAGTTACAGTATGAAGTTGGTACTGCTATGACGGGACATATTGATTCTTTCAAATCTATTATTAATCAACTTGCTGCTGCGGGTGATCCTGTTCCACGAAAGCAACTTATTACAATTCTTCTTGATACAATAAAGGATCCGTCTTATGACAACATTGTTACCATTCTTTCTAACAAGGACGGTCTTGATTTTGACCAAACTTGCATATCTTTGATTGAGTATTCTCAACGTCAACAACGACGTAGTGTTGGTCATGATGCAGTTATGTTTTCACAACAAGAGGAGCCTGAGTCACAACAGTTGGAACGGGCCTTTAATGTGCGAAGGCGTTCTTTTCAACGAGGCAACCGTAGAGGTGGTCGTCGTGGTGGTAGTTTCTCTCGTCTCAAATTTCCTAACAAGCATTGTTCTTACTGCAATAGGAATGGTCATACTGAAGATGACTGTTGGGCACGTCAATATGATGAAGAACACAACATTACCACAAAACAACCACGTTTATCTAGAGATTCTTCTTCTTGTGATTATTGTGGAAAATCTGATCATCCCTCTTCCATGTGCTTTAAGCGTCGATTTGATGTAGATCGAAATCGAGCATATGCAGCCGAGCATCATGATAATGTTATGCCTGAAACAAGTTGTGTTTTATGTTCTGTTCCCCCAGACAGAATACTTCATGTACGTGATGGTTCACTTTTCATTATTGATTCTGGTGCTACAGAAAATATGACATATGAATCTAAGTGGCTACATAACTATCATTCTTTACCTGTTAAGCGTGTTGTTTATCTTGCTGATGATACAACTTGCCAAGTCAAGGGCATTGGAGATTTATATCTTGGCACGTTATCTTCTTCAACTCGAGTTTTACGAGGGGTTTTACATGTCCCAGAACTTCAACGTAATCTTCTTTCAGTTGCAAGACTTGTTGATCTTGGTTTGTTTGTTGGATTCGACCACACCAAATGCCGCATTGAGAAAGATGGACAGATTATTGCAACTGCTTCTCGTAATGGCAATTTGTTTGAGCTCTCTCTTAATGATGCTGTAGCAAATGTTGTCACTGCTCCAGGGGATCATGATTGCAAGATATGGCATCATCGCTTTGTTCATGCTGATTTCTCAAAGCTTCTTAATCTTCATCGTCAAGGTCTTGTACGCGGAATGGATCTTAAAGCTCATCCTCATATGGGAATCTGTGAGTTTTGTGCTCTTGGCAAACACAATCGTAAACCCTTTCCTCTCTCGAATTTAGTTCATTCTCATGATTTGTTGGATCTTGTTCATACCGACATTTGTGGACCTTTGCCTCCATCGAGAACACAACATCGTTATTTCATTACGTTTATTGATGATTACTCACGGTATACAGTTGTTTTCTTGCTTCAACAAAAATCTGAGGCGTTATCTGTTTTTAAGCAATTTCACAAGGCTGCCGAACTTCAAACTAGACGTCGCCTCAAGAAACTTCGCAGCGATAATGGTGGAGAATATGTGTCTCGTGAGTTTGAGAGTTATTGTACGGACCATGGTATTCATCATGAACATACAATTCCATATTCACCTCAACAGAACGGTGTTGCTGAACGTAAGAATCGCACTATTATCAATGCTATACGATGTATGCTGATTCATTCTGGGTTATCTCGTGTCTTCTGGAGTGAAGCTCTCTTGACAGTAGTCTTTGTTCAGAATCATCTTCCTACTACTGCTCCTTCTGGTAAGATACCCATCACAGCATGGACAGGTGAAATTCCTTCTGTATCTCATTTTCGAACCTTTGGATGTATTGCTTACATTCATGTTCCTAAAGAAACACGAGCAAAGCTTGATGCTCCTGGCCTTAAAGTTATTTTTATTGGGTATTCTGACACTTCCAAAGGCTACAAATTCTATGACCCGTCCTCCAAGAAAGTGCTTGTGAATCGTGATGCTATTTTCAATGAACAGCTTATGGGCGGTACATGGTCCATGGATGATTCTGATGATACTAAATCTTTGCTTCAAGCTTTTCCATTCTTGTGTGATGATGAATCTTCTTCTATAGAGCTCCAACAGCTGGCCCCTCAACATGCATTGATACATTTTCAGCCATAACTTTTCCCTCACGAGCACACTCGAAGGCATGAGTGGCATGAGAGATACGTGGAATACCTGCACCGACAAAAAATTGCAGCCCATGTCCCATGTGTTGTGCATGTACATTTTCAGCCGGCAATGGTATTTGACATACATTTTGACCACTGCCATAAACATTGTATCCTTCACGAGCTACATGAGGTATTCCTACATGGCGTGAAGTCACTGATTGTTCCTCTCCCATAGCATGGTGATTTATCCTCTTAGACATAAGTTCTTGTTCGGGCACCAGTGGGGATTCCAAGACATGTGGGATGGTTGCCTTTTCTGCATAGGCATCCTCGGTACGAGCCAAGTATGCACGTGCTGCATCCCTCAGTTGCATGTGCAACTCTTGAGCAATCATTGCCATTGCATGATCCATATAAGATTCAGCTTTCTTGGCCTTCAAACGATCATGTACCAATGGATCCTCACGGCGATAGAGATTCAATTCTTCTTGTTGCGCATGGAGAAGAGCCTGCATACGAGTAAGTTCAACCCTCAAGACTATGGACTCTTTTTCTTGCATCTTCTCTTCGCCACGGGACGGCTGTCCCACATATTCATGTTCCCTATTGTGCACCACATGAGTTTGCTCATCCTGTAAAGAATTGGAGGCATGCATTTCATTGTCCTTGCCTCTTGTATTAGCATCTCCAAACATTCATTGTATGGCTGTCCATAATGCTCTAAGCGTAGAGATAGCTAGTGTTCACGGTGATCGTCTCTCACGATAGAAGTGAAAGAGAACCATATGCTCTGATACCAATGTGACTTGGTTGAACACAATGCTAATCAATACACTTAAATACACTAAGATTTGAAGGACACTTGCTCAAATACAAGAAGTAAATTGCTGAATTGACAAGAGACACACAACGAGACGAAACGGCCGACCCCTCCCTTGAGTAAATTGTATTACTATTGGAGAAATTCAATACATAGCTTCACGGGCATCCATTGCCAAATCCTCCATGCCAATGCATATGAAATTCAGCATTTAGAAAACAATGGTATGTCGATGTAGATCACCAAGGAGCTGCCTTGACGCCCGGCCCGACTTCAGTGCCCATATTCTCTACCATTGGCTCTATGTTCTACCAAGCAAGGTAGCAACATCTTCAAGAGCACATAGGACAAGAGAAATACTACACAGGGCGGCTAAACAAGGAGTCCTGCCCTTCTACTGAATAAGTAATGACAACACATTGTCCAATTAGCTTACCAGTCTTCATAGAAGTTGTTGCAAGCGGAAGCCTTCGCGTTGGAAGCTTTAGAAGTGTTGATATCTCTCGATTTGCCGCAATCCTTCGCGACAAAAGTCTTCAAGAGGATGAAGGGAACCTTGGGAAAGCTTCCCCTATGGTTCAACTTGAGAAAGGAAGGCTGAAATTAGGGTTTTCAGCAAAAAGACCAGAAATTACAGCAAAAATGAGAGCTGTTTTGCTGAATTTCAGTCACATTGGGAGTGAGTAGGAGAGTGATTAGCAATTGGAAACACTCTTGGAAGCTTAGAAAACACCCTAGCAAGTTGGGTATGGCTATGGAGAGCTTGGAAATGGAGAAAAATGGTGGAAAAACAGAGTTTTCAGCCTCCAAAAATCCTCATGAAGAGAAAACACGAATTTTCTCTTAATAAGTAAGTGAATTGGGGTCCAATCACGTGAGAGGACATGGGGAGATGCCCATTTATGAGTAAAAAGGGAGGATCAGGTCCTGGACATTGAGTCTTGTCCGCCTCGGGACTTCAGTGAGTGTGAACTTGGAAGCAGTCATAATTTATAAGTGACTTTTGGGCGCCCAAACTTTAATGAAGTGGGAACGCACTCACTTATAAATATTGGCTAATTCCTAAAGGCTATTTGAGCCTAGATTGGGTAATACTTACCACCTGTTCACATGCCACACAACCATGTCAGCATACAGTTTCACACGCACGGTTCACGGGCGGGCGTCCCCTTACCCGGAACTACACATTGGTCAAGCAAGCATGAAAACAGCATGCAATTTCAATTGCAAGCAAGCACATAAAGATGCTATGCAATGCAACATTGGCATAAGCAATTTCCGTTCATGAAACCATATAAGACCAGGCGTTTCCAAGCAAGTATATGCGATACCAGACCCAGTGGAAAGCCAATCCTCCAGGCATTTTCGGGCATGTAAAGTGTACACAAAGGCACAAGTCCCAGCGGAAAGCCAAGTCCTCCAGATATTCCGGGCATGATAACATCAAGTCCCAGCGGAAGATCATATCCAACTATACAGCATGACATGTGTCAATCACATGCATAGGCACATTCCATAAGCCATGGACACCAATCCAATATGTACATAGTGTGAAAGCAAGAGTGAACCATTCGGATGGCCAAATGGTGACAATATGACTCGACAAAGAGTTTTTCGAAGACTATCCGACGTAGGCTATGCAACTTCCGTCAAGTTAAGCAGAAGGGGATGTCACGTGCATCCCGCACTTGGATGCCAGTTGGAGATATCTGTACAGAAGGTGCAGGACCTAGGATGGTGAACTGGTCCCATGTGAGCCCACAGTCCAGGAAGAGTCAGCCAGGGATCCATCTCAGTTGTCCGAGGTCAGATGTGCATTGTCCTTAGTCTGAGACAGAGTAGTTTGGAGAACAGGCTGGGCTTTCAGAGAAAAGGGTTGTCAGGGATGGATGGATGATAGAGGGACTTCGGGAAAAGATTTGGGATGATGACAGTCATCCAAGAGCAGGTTGGAATCCCATCATCAAGTTGAGCAGAGGGGGATGTCATGTGCATGATCAATTCCATGTATCTTCTCAGGGGGCTAGTCGAGAGGAAGGCAACCAGAAAAAGATAGTTAGAACCAGAATTTAGGAGCACAGAATGCTATTGGCAGTATGGACTTGGAGGAAAAGGAAGGCTTGGAGAAGATGGTGCTGTCGGTTACTTTTACAGAAGCTGGGCGGTTGGACCAAACTGAGGCGGTTGGCCTATAGGACTGCTAGCCGGCTGTTGGTTGGCCAGTTCCCCAAGCAAATTAAAGGCCTATAAATAGGCGAAGAAGCTCCTCTTTCAATTCATTCAATCCTCTAGGGATTCGGTCTCTAGGAGTCCCATGGGGGACAGTTTTTGGTGTTGTTCACCTTTTAGATGAAGGCAGCCTAGGGCTGTGTAAGAGTACCTTTTTGTACTATATGAAGATACCCGAATTTTCAGCATCTCTCTCTGTCTCTCTCTACTCTCTCTCTATATCTGCATTTTGCATTAGCATCTTGCCAGTAGTGTTTAGGGCTGAAAGAAGACTCCCAAAGCTTCCGCGTGTTACAGGTACCATACGAGATACACAGAATCACTGACATCATTCCAAAGGGATACTCACATCGCGGACTAGCACTGCTTCATCTGTAGGATAGTGCACACCTAACCTTAGACTCCTGCTAATGAAGACAAGGTCATTGGCACGCTCTACCCCGAGTCGGTTCCTCTTCCTAGAGGCAATGTGGCTATAGGTACTCCAAAGTTGCTCCAAGTAAGAGGAGCTGACGGCCTAGCTAAGTACGCGGATGGCAGGCTGCTGCTGCAGCTCCAATCCATCCGAACCAAAGTCCTCCCACCATAGAGCAGCACCAACTTTGGAGCGGTCAACCTATGCATCATGACAGCCATAGGAGCCATGAAATGACCTCTACATCGAAAGCTGGTCCCTGATCTTGCGCCTAACCGATGCATCAGGCACAAGAGGATCCAAGATGATCCTCCATCCAACGCTCACCTCCCAGTCGCTCTCCTGCTTGTTGCCTTGGAATTCTGGGTCCACCACATAAGCTCCTGCATGCAATGGAGAGTAGTAGGAATTCCAGCTTCCTAAACACAAGGCATGGATCTCCTCGTATCTGTCTTCGTATCTGTCTTCGTTAGACACGAAGTCTTTCAACTGCTCTATCATGCGATCCATGGCCTCGTAGACCTTGCCTATGCATGGTTGCGTAGCGTCTACAATCCTCAGTAGATGGACTATGGACCTCACCATAGCATCTGTGGTCTTCACACGCTCCCACCAAGAAGCGTCATCCGCCCGTAGCCTACACTCTTGGCTAGTGTTTGTACGCGAGACTTGCATGGCGACAAACTCGTCGCTAAGGAAAAGCCCCCTCAAAGCACCGCTCCAATCCTTCAACCGGCCCAACATGAGAAAGTTGTAGGCAAACCGGGTGTCGAAATATTTGAGGAGAGAGATACAAGACCTCTTGTTGAACTCATGCTGAAGTCTTAGTGGTTGAGAACAAAGGAGACCATGGTGTTGGCCTCCTCAATGAGTGGGCTGATCCATGGCAATGCCCCGATGTCCTTGAGGAGGTTGTTTAGGCAATGAGCTATACAAAAGGACACCGTGACATGTCCATACATACCTTGGAGAATAGCTCCCACCGCCCTATTGGAAGGCTCCCCATCCGCAACAAAGCCCACTACACGCTCGGGGCCAACGATCTCCATGGTGGTAGCCCACTCCGCCGCAAGCACATCCGCGCTCTTCCCGATGCTGGATGCATCATGAGATGAGATGAAGTACATCTCTCCGCGGGAACACGCAACCACGCCGTGAATACTCCTCTTGCGGGTGTCACTCCATCCATCCACAATGAGGGAGACTTGGTTCCTCTCCCATTGCCGCTTTGTGTTGTCAGCCGCTTGCTCTACAATGCGCTTCTCCTTCTCGAGCAATGTAGCACGCAAGCTCTCGGATGAGGGGGACGTATAGGTTGAGCCATACTCCCCAATCTTCTTAACTATGACCTTGAAGTATTCCGACCTATTCAAGAAAGTAATTTACTAATGAGAAGAGGACTAGGATGATGAAAACATGAATGATGAATTGGCAATGATCAATTGCACTTACCTAGAAGCTTGAAAGGCAATGTGGTCGTGGAAGAAGCAGCGGGCCACCGCCATATCCACCTCCTCCTTCAACTTGGGGTTCCAATTCTCCCCAAGTGTAGATTGTCGTTGTGGGCCACGTAATGGTTGAGAGGCTGTGGAGATGGAGGGTGCCAGCGTCGTGGATGGAGTAACATTCCGACTTGATGGTGAAGGTGATGGTGTGTATGATCTTGATCCACCACATGACTCCATTGTAGAGGCTTGAGTTCCTCTCCCCATCGTCGCCGGATCCACGACCACTCGTGGTGACCTTCTTGCCGCTTCGACCGCCTCATAGACACTAATCTTGTCAAGAAGTTCCCGTCTCTTCTCGGACGTGACATTCATGCAAAACATCACCTCATGCCCACTCTCATGCAAGATGTGGGCTCGCACTTTGTCGACGCCACCCGTTCACCGGTACGGGCAAAGCTTGCATGCCCATGGCCGAGAACCGCCTCCATGAGCGAATGGGGTGTAGTTAACGTCCTCCCACCATGTCCATCCCGTTGTCCTTCTACGGGAAGCCCTGGCACGTGAGGAGGATGACATGGTTGAAGATGGCTTGACTCTTGAGCCTTGAGGAATGAGAAAGGGGGAGAGAGAGAGAGAGAGAGAGAGGTCTAGAGCCTAGAGGCTTGGAAGTTGGAAGACTCAAGAGGCTTGAGGGAGAGGTGAGAGAGAGAGAGAAATGAAATGAAATCAAATGTTATATTAACGTCTTGAAAAGGCCAAAGTGACCTATGAGACCAAAGTTACAACCATGTGACGTCTAATATAATGTCTGGAAAAGAAAAGAAAGAACTGAAGGTAAGTATCTAGCCCTACAATACAGTAGATAGTAGACTCTAGAGAGTAGGGCGGCGGCCCGCGGGCCTTGTGTGAGAGGCTTCGAAGTTGGAAGCTAGAAGATTCAAGAAGCTTGAAAGCTTGAAAGTTGTGTGTGCTTGTAGCCTTGTAGAGGCTTGTTCTTGTATAGATAGGCAAGAGAGAGACAAGCCTCAAGGGCAAGAGAGAGAGAGAGAGGACCAAGGCCCAAGCCTCAAGGCTCAAGGGCCAAGGCCCAAGCCATCCCCAAACGGCCAAGCCAACAGCCATAAACGGCTAGAAACGGCGAACGAAACGGACAGAAAAATGGGCAAAAAATCGCGCAACAGCTCCTTGCCGTCCACCCACAGAGCCATCCCCCACCGGCGTCCCCGTTCCTGAAGGCGTCTCCGTCCCCATCCCCTATGAGTGACAATTCCTAGGGGACGTCCGTCCGTCCCCTGCCATCCCGTTTCGGCGTCCCTCCATTCCAAGCCCTCGTCCCTTCCGTCCCCTGTGACTATGTCCTGGAGTCTTATCTGGTTCAGCCGACAACTCTGCCATGCAGCCTACAGTGCATCCTTGTCCTTCTCCCAGTCCATACTAGCTAATCTGCACTCTGTGCTCCACTGGTTCTATCTAGTTCTCATACTCTTTATCTGGCTGCCTCTTCTGGACCAGCATCTGAGAATGTCCATGGCATCTTTCATGCACATGACACAGGTACAGGTTTCAGCAACAGTACAGCTCACATGTGCAGGTGGAAGGCAGGTACAGCAGTCGTACAGTACTCGGGCAGCAGGTACCATTCAGGTGGGCAGCAAGCTAGTCAGATTGGAGGAGGATACCAGGCGATGGAGAGAGAGGGACTGCAGGCAATGGAGAGAAAAATATCCAGCCGCCACCCACGTGGGGAATAAAATACCAATGTTCCATGCAATACCTTTTTCAAAGGTTATAAAGTCTTAATACCAATTTAATACTATGGACACCATCAAAAGGAAATGTCCAAACCCTTTTTTAAATGTGTAAACACAATAGCTTATAAACATTGAAGTTAACCATAGTTTATGGATTTTACCTTTTAAAAGGGCCAAAATGGAAATACTTACCACCTGTTCACACGCCACACCACCGAGTCAACAAACAGCACTCCACGG
Organism: Cibotium barometz; assembly: GCF_041138505.1. NCBI lineage: Eukaryota > Viridiplantae > Streptophyta > Polypodiopsida > Cyatheales > Cibotiaceae > Cibotium > Cibotium barometz. Next base: position 13,216,313 of record NC_141058.1, read on the forward strand.
TACACTGGGAGCGTCCCCGTCCAGTGTACTGACGCAGCATAACATGCAGACACACGCAAACAAGTCATGCAAAAACAAATTTATGCATGCAGGTATAAATGCATATGCACATATAATGAATGAAATCTCCCTTTCATAAAACTTGTACAAGAAGTTCCTGTCGGGCACAAAACTGCACGACAAAAATATAAAAATATGTCCTGGTCTTCCTATGGAGTGACAGTCCCAATCCATGATACTGATAAATAATTCATAGTTTTGTAATCGCATATGCGACATATTCTAGCATCCCATACCACTAGAATATTCTCCATATGAGATCCTTGTGTAGGCAACAATTCTAGCATCCCATATTGCTAGGAACCTCCAATACACAAGACCAAAACCATAAACTATTTGTTAAAATCATGGAAAAGCCTTTTCCAAAATCAAAAATGTTTTCCAATGTCTTTCAGAAAAAAATAACTTTCCAAAAACACATCTGAAGATAGACATGAGAAACATTCTCCACTTGTGTCAGCAATAGAGTTCAACATGTACAAAATTCCAAATATTGGCAAAAAGCATCAACTTGGTAAAACTTAAAGTATACTTAGCTTTTCTTTGCCAGGTTCTTCGTGAAGCCAAAATAAATATCTCCTCAGCATACACATAAGATATCTTGAGATATAGCTCCATATAACTCGCTTGAACAAAATTTGATTCAAAATCCAGAATAGTCCATATGGAACGAGTGCTAAACACGAACACATAAAACCAACTCCATACTTCAAGAATAAATTCTATGAATCCATAAATCCTTATGCCAAGCTATGTACTCCTCATGCTATGGACACATGACCGCTTCCATAAGCCCAATAGCTAAACTGTTGATCAATGTAGTCCCCACTTTTGATCTTTTCTCTTTCTCATTGTTGGAAGGAAGCCTCTGCTTCCGAGAAAGCCTAAGCTCTGATACCAATGAAACCAGAAGAGAACCTGGATGCAATGGACAGACACTTCAAAAGCCAAACAAAGATATGAAAACGCCTCAGAAATAACCATAAACAACACCAAAGAGAACACAACACTGAGCCGGAATGGCCAGCCCCCCAGGAACTTCTTTATTCACACAGAAGCTTTTACAAGATACCAAGGTGTGGGTGCATACAGCACCGGATTTTCCACAAAGCATCAGCACAAATCTTGCCCGGATTTCTATCTAGCGCCAAGATACAAACATCTCTAGAAGCTATCCAAAACTGTCCCAAAACAGTCCTCAAAAATCAGCTCATAAATCAGCCTGGTACTGAGCCAAAAGCTGCCCTGAACTCCATGCCAAATCAGCCCCAAAACTAGGCCTCAAATCAGCCCCTGAAGAGCTCTCAAATCAGCCCTGAAAACAGTCCATAAACAATCCATAAAAACAGTCAAAAATAGCCCTTTGCGCTGTGGAAACCTGTACCGCCTTTTGTACGGCTACAACACGACTATATAGCTGTTGTGCCATCCGTACAGTCAGCGTAGAGAGAAGGGGAGGTGCTGTACAGCCTCTGTACGGCCTGTGCAAGAGGGAAGACGGGGTTGTATGCTGTACGGCCAGCCCTGTCAACATCTATGGTGGAAGTCAACCAGCCATGTAGCATCTTTGGAGCAAGTCGGCCAACAGAGAGAACAGAGAGAACAGAGAAAAACTCCAAGAGGGATGCGCGTGATGATAAAACAGCCCAAATCTTCTTTAATAGAGTCAACTAGCTCTATTCTGAAGTGCCACTTTATGCTTTCCTTGGCTTGTACTCCAAGTTTTGGCCCAAAAATATCAACTTTATGCTTTTCTTGGCTGGATGCCCAAGTTTCATCTAGGCACCTCCTTTTGTCCACCTGTCCAAGCCCAAAAATAATATGTCCAGCCCATCATTAATGATATTTGAACACACCGACCTCTAAATATTATAAGTCACTTTGATGCTGTATGGCCATCTTTCACGCCAAACCATGCCAATAAAATGCTCTATGGAAAATCCCCATTCACACCTTGGTTCTAGACACTGTGTGAAACACTGTTTAAGACTAGTGAGGGGACCAAATTGGTGACATCAATCAAGGGAGCTGTCCAAGACAACTTAGTTCTATCTAGACTCCACGCTATTTACAACCAGACTACTCATTCAATAAAGCAAATACACCATGCATGGTGGGGGCCCTTCAGAGGGTATTTGGGACGCAATCCTATGTGTTTGTCTCCTCTCTCACTCTCTCTTTGCACTCTTGTTATCATTACACTGTGCTATCATCAAGAACCATGGGCTGCAGGTATTTATCAAAGTAAAATCCTCATCTGTAAGCTTCCATGTGTTACAAGCTAGATGCTCTTCATTTGCCTAACACCAATGCTCTTGTTGGATCTCATACTAACACCAATACCTCTAGTTCATAGCATCAATGCTCTCCATCTAGGTACTGGTTATGTCAGGAAAGTATCCAGAAGAAGAAGACCTTACCTACTTTACCTAGACTTAACACATGCAAAACAAACGCTAAACTAGCTAGAGCTGACTGCAAGAAAACCTGACACAAAAATCCAAGGCAAACCTTGCTGCCAACAAACCCTAATCAAAATCACCTAGCACAAGGAACTAGCAGAAAAGCAACCTGAGGCTCTGATAACAGTGTAACGTGACTCCAAAAGCTAAGTATGATTAACCTAATTAACCATAATCTACTTGCATAACCAAAACACATAGAGGTAGATGGAAGATAGAGACTCTTTACCTAGCCTACTCCTTCTGTGTATTACCAAAACATGGACGAATATACACAATGGAAAACATAGATCTTTACCCAGATTTGTAACTGTATGTTGTGCTATTCTGGTACATGCATAACCTCATTGATGACCAAAAGGTTACTAGCTGTCCTCCACTACAGCAAGGGGGGAAACGCTCATAGAAGCTGCATGCTGAAGATCCAAAAAGCCCTGTGTCTACTGCCTGGGAAACTGGCACTGCAAACTCTGCTCTCATCTGACCCTCCTCATGAATAGCCTAACCCTGCCTTGAAATAGGCATCTGGATGATGGTCAACCGGTAGGGAGGTTTTCATGTAACTACGATCCTGATGCTCCAGCTAGATCCATCTCATCTTCATATCCTACATTTGATAATGGAACTAGTGCTGAATACAGGAGTAAGAACGAATGCTGTTTGCGGGCCTGAATCTAGTTCTGTTGGATCGGATTTCAACCCTACAACAAGGTCACCGGTGTGGATACCTCATAGAATAAAGACAACAGGAAACTTGCCCACCTCTACTTCATTTTCCTCTCAAAGTTACTCAACCTAAAATTACCATTCAGCTGCCATAAACTCTTGTGCCACTAGTATCATCCTCCACCCTGCAAACCATCTAAGCCACACTACTAGCGTCACCTTGTGACCCATCATCAACAACATGAACATATCAATTATCAAGAGGGGCACTTGCATCATCCAAACCCATCTTAGGCAAGCCCCAAAAGACAAAAGCAGCCACACACCTTTCAACTGGCGAGCTTGAATGCATCGATGAAGAGGCCATAAGAGAAGCCCATCTTGAAGTTATTGAGGAGGGCGACGGAGAAGGTGGGGCGAGGGCGGGTGTAGTAGAAGCGGGTCACGTACTCGGTGAATAGCACGCAGAGAACCGCCGCGATGACGTCGTTGACGCCCAGCGCGCCGAAGGAGAGGGAGATGGTCTGCGCCACGTAGAACCCGCCCAACAGTGAGATGCCGCCAAAGAGGGCTCGCCGGAAGGGGCTGTTGAAATACTGCTGGACGGCCGCCGGAATGAGCCGCACCACGTCCACCAGCCTCCTCCGCCCACTGGGCCCGCCCACGCTGCCTACCTTTTCTCTCAAAGCCCTAGTTCTTCCTCGCGATCTCATCATCAGCTGCTGAATTTTCTTCTTCCCCTTCCAGCCAGCGCATGGCCGCAATGGCAACTCCGCCAGCCACCCGCACATTCCGAACTCCTGCACTTGCCCCCATGTCGTACACCCCTGTAAAGAGTGCATCAGCATCTTGGGCTTTCATACCGAATGCTCTCGATTACAGTTTACAAACCCAGGATATATAGTGCATATTCAGATTTTGTGAGTAGTGCATATTTCAAAAACTGGATGCTTACATTATGAGGTTAGAAAGAGACAGGTTACAACATGTTGAGAACTCTAATGAGACCACTCTCCATGCACATGACATACAGTTCCGCAGGCCCTGAGCTTGCCTTTGACTTTATTGAGAAGTTTCTCAAGCTGCCTCTTTTCGTGAGTGTGACTTTCAAAAGGCATTTTGATGAGCAACACATCCTTGGAGATGACGGCCTCTCTCATCGTCCACAGTTCTTGAATTTGCTATGTTATCTGATCCACTTGCTTTCCTTTAGTTTTTTCCTACACCCGATGAAGCTTGGTGTCCAGGTCTTTCAACCGTCTTTGTATGCATTTTTCACCTACATGAATCAAGTTCTCTTTCGGCCTGAAACTGTTAGTATGCATACTATTAAAAATGGAATCAAGTCTATTTAACCACAAGCCCCATAACATTTCGGTTCTCAGGATAGCCCACTCCAAGTAACAAGTTTTTCGAGCCAAGGGTGTAACCATTCCATAGTTGAATGCACTTGGCCAATGACTCGAAACATTTCTTTGCAGTAGGGCAGTGCATGAAAATGTGCAGGTCATCCTCCACCTCCTTGCATTTGTGGCACTTCCCATCCCCTATGTTAAGTCTGAAGGCTTTAAGCTGGGTCCAAATAGCTTTGAACATGACCAACCACGCTAAGCACGCTTTTTTTGGTTCCACATACTTATTCCATAGCTTATCAAATAGAAAATACCATTGCGATCTGTCCAGAAGGATTCCCCATCTCTTGTTTAGAGTGCAATGGATAGGATCAGTCCTCTGTTTGGAGGGAATAGGGAGAAGTCCTTTTTGATTCTTCCATTGGAAAACTTTGCGTGCTGGCATATCTTTAATCGAAAGCAGCCAGGTGTCCGATTGGTGCCATAATCTGATTCTGACCCAATAAGGTCTAATTCTGCATATGAGACATTATAATCTCTGATCAGATCAGCTCTGGACATCCAAGAATTGATGTCTCTGTCCCAAATATCCCACCAACAGCAGATTCCTTTCCTGTGCATTCTCAAAGCCGCTTCCGCTTGGGCATTATCAATTGGGAGGAGAGGAATGCTTTGCCACCAGATAGAGTCTCTCCCATGTACACCCCATGTGTAACTAGGCTTCTTAGACAGGATAAGGTCAGTCTTGATATCATTCCAACCAGACCAAAGCGAATGGACCAATTGACTGCTGCCAACCGGCTTCACCAAGTATTTGCTAGCCATAATTGTGAGCGGGAGGAGCCTCTTCCACTTGGGGAATTGTTTGAGCTGGAATTGTTCCAGATTTCTAGTGATCAACCAGGCCCAGTCTTCAGAGGGGTAGAGAAAGCTTCTCAGCACCCACTTGGCAGCCATTCTATTAGCCAGATTGGACACGTCTTTGATTCCAAGGCTCCCTTTACCTGTTTCCAAGCAGCACCATTCCCACCTGACTTTAGGGATTTTCCTAATCCAGGGGTCCCCTCCCCACCATAGATAGTTCCTGCATAACCTTATGAACTGCAATAGATCAGAGTCTGGCGGTCTTCAGCAGCTAAGAAAGTAGATGATAGAAGGGATAATGAAGTGGTTGATTATCATCTTTCTACCCCCCAGGTTTAGATGCATTTTCTGCCATCTGGTAAGAATCTCTTCCACCTTGTTTAGCACTCACATCCATCTTTGCTTAAGGGTGACCTTGAACCCCATGGGAATGCCCAATAATCAGAAAATTACTCCCTCTTCCAGGATTTTACAGCCAGCTTGAATTAGCCAGCCAAGAGGCTTGTCAATAAGGGTCCTGATACCTGTTTTTTTATGGTTAATGACTGAGCCAGAAGCCTTGCAGTAAATGTCCAAGCACTCCCAAAAGCACTTAATGCTTAGCTTAGTATTGGCAACCATGGCATTAGTATCATCAGCAAACATTTGGGTGCATAGATGTTTATTGTTGGGAAGAGAGATACCATTCATTTCCCCTTTGTCTATCCTATCTTTAATCAGCCAGTTCAGACCATCTACAGCAATAGCGTAGAGGAGGGGTGCTAGAGGGCAGCCTTGTCTGATAGATTTGGTCAGGGAGAAAGCGTTAGAGAGCACACCATTGACGTTCACCCTAGCCGTGGCATTCCCAAAAAGAGTACTCACCATCTGAATAAAGTACTGACCTACACCCATGTGTTTAAGGGATTCTAGAACATAATGCCAACCGAGCCTATCATAGGCTTTATCAAAGTCAATTTTGAAGAAGATGTAGTCCTGTTCCGATTCTGCTGCATACTCCATGCCCTCCCACAAAGCGATAATGGCATCCAAAATGTACCTTCCTTTGATGAAGCCCTTCTGCTCTTGTCTGATCCAATTATGATGACTGGATAGTCTCAGCGCTAGGGCCTTGGCAAATATTTTGTAGGCACAGTTTAACATGGTAATCAGTCTCCAATTGCTCAAGTCATTCTTCTCCCCTTTCTTATGGATAAGTTTTATCCACGCTTCATTGATCGGGCGAGGCAGCGCCCCAAAAGAGACAGCCTCCTGCCACACGGCCACCAGTAAGGGAGATAGCAAGAGATCCTTGAACGCCTTATAGAATTCAGCGGGCATGCCATCTATCCCTGGGCTTTTCCTCACCTTTAGGCAGTCAATGGCCTTGCCAATCTCTTCTTTGGAGATATTGTTTTCTAGCTCTTTAGCAAGTGTGTCAGGTATGGTTAGCTTCCTGGCCTATCCAATGAGAGCAATGCAATTGAGTTGGTCATTGGTCACCCCTCCCCCTTTACTAAAAATGTTGTTAAAGTACTGGAAATCTCTTGATTCCCTTCCTCTTAGAGGGTATATCCAGATAGTTAGGATCATGCAATGTAGGGATTGCATCCTTACATTGTTTGATTTTTAGCATTTTGAACATCTCAGGAGTGGGAAGGTCAGCTTTCCCAGCCCACCAATCTCTAAAGAAAAGAAGGGCCTGCTTCTGGGTTACCTCCTCTTCTCTCCTAATTTCAGCCCTAGTACCAAGAACAGCTTCTTGAATAGCCACATCTTCCTTATTATTGGCTGCCCTTTCCAGTTCTTTTAGTTTCAGATATAGTAGATCTCTTCTGTTTTTCCTGATTCTGGTTACCTCTTTCCTAATGCAAATCAAAAGAGCTTGGGTAGATTTGATGGCCAGACTCCAAGCCCTCGCCCGGCGGTAATGCCACAGCTGAAGAATTCAGTCCAGATTCTTTTGACTTCCTCCTGAATAATAGGCATTTTGAACAGGGCAGGATCCCTGTGGAACCATTGATTAGAGACCTTTTTGTCATGGTTGTCCAACATTAATATCACAGGGTAATGATCTGAGAGGCAAGTAGAGATGTCAGTTCTACATTCACATCTGATGTAGGAGTTACCGAGGGTTTTGCTAATGTATCCTCTGTCCAATCTTGCTTTCCTGGTCAATTCCCCATGGGCATAGTTCTGCCACGTGAAGTCTCCCATATTCCCTACGTCACATAGCTCAAAGTGATCAGCAGTGCGTTACCAGGCTAGGAGCTCTGCCCCTTTAATGACTTGTCCCAGCCCTCTTAATTTATCATTTTTGGATTCCACCATATTGAAGTCTCCCATTAGAATGATAGGATTAGGGACGCTTCTCAGGGTACCCCAGGTTCTGATTCTGACCTCCTGAGGACCTCCAGCATAAATCCCAATGGAGAAGGTTGTCATTTCAAATGTAGCCCATTGATCAAACGTATCAATCCTCACGTCTTTCAGTTCATTATGATGGTCCACATGCATACCCACAGCCACTCCTCCAGACCCGTGACAGTGGGCTGTGTAGATCCAGATGTGCTCAACCTTTTTCCAAGCTCATCCCCGCTAACTTTGACTTCAGTTAGAGTTATAAAGTCAAATTTTCCTTGTTTCCTTAGCCATTGTTTCACTAGTTGAACTTTTGAAAGGTCAGTCAACCCCTTGACATTCAAAGTGGTGCATCTCATTTGCCCTTTTTCTAGGAGTTGACCTTTTTAGGTCCCACTTTGGATGCAACTTGAGGTGTGGTGGATCCAACTTGAGCATGCATTCTTTTCAAATCCTTGACCATCTCCATTTCTTTGGGCAAGCCATTTTCTATATCAGACAGAGACTGCTCACCCTTGTCTTGCTCATCTCCCAACGGTCCACCCGTCATTGCGAGGGGCAGGAGCACTTGGTCATGGTCCATTTGATTAGTTTCAGCCAGAATTCTAGATCTATCCAAAGGCATGGATTGACTCATCTCTTGGGAGTCAACTGAATCATCAAGGTCAGAGATGCTGTCTAATAAGGTGAAGGAGTCGGCAAATGCCCTCTGGTTTTCCGCCCTATTCTGTCTAAATGTCTTCTTCCTATTGGGTACTGTAAACTTTTCTCCTTTTTCTTTTGAGGTAGAGGGAACAAGGGGAGAAGGCACAGTCATATTCTTATTCACTCCTGTAGGCTGAGCTTGGTTGATGGCTAGGGGAAGATTAGGGACACTAATGGCACTCAAATTGGGGTATTTTGAAGGACACTCTTTGATAACATGCCCTTGCTTTCAAATTGGGGTATTTTGAAGGACACTAGTGGCAGGGACACTAGTGGCACTCAAATTGGGGTATTTTGAAGGACACTCTCTGAAAACATGCCCGTGCTTTCCACAATGGAAGCATGTGTTGGGAAGGTGTTTGTATAGAATGCTTTGGTGGATGTTATACTCACTGCAATTGATTTCAATCTCATCAATAAGGGGCCTATCTAGATCCACTTCCACAAGGACCTGAGGATGCCAAGCTGGGTTGTAGTCATTCTTGGGTCTCATGCCTAGAACTTTCCCTATAAGGGATACAAATTTTTTAAGCCAATGGTACAAGTAAAAGGGCAGGTTAGGAAGCTCAACCCACACAGGGCAAGCTGAGGGTTTTGGACCTTGAGGGTTAAAGTTCTTGGACCAACTGAAGAAACAAAATGGGATGTTCCTATACATCCATTGCCTTGGACCTAGGACCTTAAGGGCCATATTTGGGTGCTTGAATAGAAAGAGGTAGTACCCATTTGGGAGGGCTTGGATGATCTCTACCTCGATACCTATGGAAATCGAGTTGTCTTTGACCCATCCCCTAAGGAAATCTACTGGTGGTCTTGGCCCAAACATTAACCCAACTAAACAACGCGTTGTGTAATCAGTTTCCAACGAATGAACCAGCTCAGGTGGAAGACAAACCATAGGATCAATGGAAGAGGGTTTGCCTTATGTGTCCATTACCTTAGCTGGAGCTTGCTTGTTGATTTGAGTCTCTTCTCTTCGACTTGTTTCTGCAGCAGCATCAGATTTAGCTCTTCCACTCGGGCTCTGGACTCTTCTAGCTGTTTTTGGGTGTCCATGAAGTCTTCTAACATTTGCTCATACTTCAGCATGGTTTCTCTATTGCCATCCATGGTGGGGGGCCCTACAATGGCCGGGGGCCAGTGTAGGAACTGTTGAAAGGCAGCTTGTGTGTTCTTAGTAGTCTTAGATGACTTATTCCCAGAGCAGGTTCCCTGTTCTCTGAGTAGAGTAGGGGTTCCCCTCCACTCAGTGCCCATGCACCTGGGGGGTGTTATGGAGAGTAAAGTATATAGAGGGATTCAAGCCTCTGGCAGGCAGCAGTCGCTGCCGCAGAGAAGAGAGAGAGAGAGAGGCACTCAGGCGCGCAGCACAGCATCCTAGCTTCAACGGTCGCTTTTTTTTCCTTCACGAGAGCGCTCAAGCTTTTATGAATAAAGAAGCTTTTGAGTAGTGCATATTTCATTAATGCCCACTGCCGTGGGCATTAATGAATATAAGACAATGTATTAAATAACGATACCAAAAGTAAAAAAATCAAGTCAGACAAAAAGGACAACCACATTTTATTAATCCACTAGAAGTATTATTTTTGTACATTGGAATATCTAGTGGATACTTCATGCGAACAAAAGATAAAGGATTTACACAAAGGCCCCGTCAACACTGAGGTCATGTCGTGGTGGCACTGATATGAAATCATCTCCCTCACTGATAGCTCTAAGAAACTCTACAGCTTTCTCTTCAGATGAATTTATGTACGGCTCTGCAGGATCCACATCAACAAGTGGAGTGTCTTGCACAAGGATGGGATTATTACAACCACCTATCGGAACACCATTCTCTTGACTATCTAGGAGGGCCTGTGGATCTCCTTCTTCTACTGCATGGGATGGCCTCGAAAAGTACCTAGCAGACTCACCTTCAATATAGTGATCTTTGAAGAATACCTTTCTTATATCGGAGATCTCGGCGAGCTCAAGAGTCTTCAAGCACTTCCACACGGCACAAGCCCTGCTAGAATCCATGCCATTGCCAGCTTTAGGAATGATCCACTGGGCGCTTGGAAAATATTTGCCACTTCTCATCATCTTCAGAAGAGTCACACCCAGCGTGACTGTTGAGTATGTAATTTTCCATGTACACAAAAGCCCTTTCAAATATATTCACCGGTGTGAGACAAAGGTGGTTTTTCAAGTCACCCTGGTCAAACTGCGCATATAGTGTCCGCCCTCTCAAGATCTCCTCAGAAGACACGTTGTGTGCATGGAAACGAAAGTGAGGTTTATACGGATCTTTGAGAGAGTAGCCTACCATTCCCTCAAACGTATGCATCTTTATCTGGTGTAGTGCACGACACATAACAATACCTCCCGGTGATTTATTTACATTCCACATCAAGTAGCACCTGACGGTTTTGCCTACTGATATTATAGATGTTGACAATATGCGGGCAACCATCTGGAAATGAAGATGGTGCAGAGTTCCACCTCTCTCAAGCGAGAAGACAGCTTGAGTGCATTTGTGACACGTAAATTCAACAAGAGAAACCCAGAGAGAGATGTTCACATCATCATTTCCAATCCCGATCGTGATAGACACCTCCAACATCTTCAAATTGCTGCGGCTGGGGAACTGCGAACAGGCTGTAGGTGGGTCTGTTGGATGGACAGCAAGCGAACCCATGGTACCCATGCTCTTCTTCCTCTTGGTTGTAGCCCATGACGTTTCAAAACTACCTATGACAACAACAAAATCTCGTGCATGCTGAAACACACAGAAACATATATGGGATTAATAACGAAACACACGCAGAGAAACGTACCTAAGGAGCGAGCCATTTGTTTCACAGCTTTCAAGTTTTCTAGGCCCATATGACCTTCAGGAGATGTAACAATTAGAGGAGCCACATTCTCCTTGTTGGAGTTAGACAGGCGATCGCTAGGAGGAGGTTCCCCATGAAAACAAGAAGGTGACAATGCCTTGCTTCTTCTACGACTGTCCTCAGGCATGCCGAGAGACAGCTACCATGCAAAGCATAGTACAATTTGCATATAATACAATCTACAAAAGACAACTACCATGCAAAGTGCCAGAAGCAGACAACAGCCACAGAAAACACAACACAAAAAATCCAAGAATACCGACGAGGAGGG